>NC_133421.1:14115714-14421785 GCF_049350105.2 Macaca mulatta | reverse complement strand
TTTTCGGAGACGAAATCTTGCTCTATCACCCAGGCTGGAGTGCAGTGACGCGATCTCGGCTCACCGCAACCTCCGCCTCCCGGGTTCAAGCGATTCTTGTGCCTCAGCCTCCCGAGTGGCTGGGATTACAGGTGCGTGCCACTGCACCTGGCTAACTTTTTGTATTTCAGTAGAGATGAGGTTTCACCATGTTGGCCAGGCTGCTCTTGAACTCCTGACCTCAGGTAATCCACCCACTTTGGCCTCCCAAAGTGTTAGGATTATAGGCGTGAGCCACTATGCCCAGCTTAATGGTGTCTCATATCTGGTTTTCTGGTATTTATTCCATATTTCTAATACTACTTAATTTTAAAAATTTAAATATTAGCTATTGACATCACAGAAAATGAGAATTTAGCTATGTTTCCATTTCCCCTCCTTCCCTTTATTTATATTAATAGATGCTTATTATTTATATTACACTTTGACTTCATATTATTTGGAGTTAATCTGGGTAGTATACTATAATTACTGGTTTTCCCCGCACTCTTATTTGTTCTCCCTGGAATTAATAATTGCCTTGTTTGGCTTGCTTGTTTTCTATGTACCCAATTGAATTCAAAATACTTCGCCACTTTCCTAATTTGTCTGTCAAGATATTGAACCAAAATTTGCTTAACTTACTTAAAAAAAATTAAACCTCATCCTAAGCAGTGATAAACACCAAATTTATGAGTTTTGTGTGCTAATTTTGTTTCTTCGGTTATATATTAAAAACATTACCAAAAAAATATTGAACCATACATCATGTAAATGAATTTCATCTTCTTGAATTAATCCCTCCTGGACCTGTCTCAATGCGGACTGAGTTTTCCTCTATCCCTAAGGCACATCTGTCTTCCTGGCATCTTTCTTCACCATTCCCTGGGATTCTCTTCCTCTGTCTTGTGCTGGGCATTCTGTTATCTTGGGTCTACCTGTCTTTTGGTCTCTCCCTCACCAAGGACACATCTTGCTGTCTTGCTTTAGCTTGCTGAGAAAGAATAGATGGGAAGTCAATTTTTTTGCCACGTATGTCATGGCATTCTCCTCTAACCTCTCACTGATTGACACTTGGGCAGAATATTGAACTCCTAGGCTGAGCATGCTTCCTTCAGAAGCAGAATCCTGAAGGCACTGCTTAAGAATCTTCTATCTGCCATTGCTGCTTTTGCTCAGTCTGGAAGCATTCACATTTCTGATCCTCTGTATGTGACATGTTTTCCCTCTAGAAGGTTGTAGAATCTTTTGTCACCAGTATACATGATGGTGAGCTCTGTGACAAAAACTTAATTCTTCCCATTGTATTGGGAGCTCAACGGGCCTTTTCAGTATAGAAACTCATGTCCTCAAGGTCTGGAAAATGCTGTTGGATTATTTATTATTATACCTTCCTCTCCTTTTCTAAGAACTCCTGTTATTCGGGCATAAGACTTCCTGGATTGGTCCTCGAATTTTCTAATTTTTTCTATTGTCTGTGTCTTTGTCTTCTTGCTTATCTGGATGATTTCTTCATATTTATCTTCTAAACCTCCTACTGAGAATTTCAGATCTTCTGTCATACTTTTTCATTTCTACAAGCTTGCTTTTGGTCTCAGGGTATTTCTTGCCCATAAACATTTTGCATTAACATTCTGTTTTTCATTTCATGGACATATTATCTTCCCTTACCACTTGAAAACATAAGTGATTGTTCTCCTAACATTTTTTCCTCCCCTCCACAATCTCTGTTTCTTCCAGGCTGCATTTTATCCACCCCATTGTTTTGGTCTCCAGCTTTCAGGTTAGAGAATTTCCTCAGATGTCTGATGATCTTTGGTGCCTCTCTATATTTAAGAGCAGAGACTAAAAAGCTCAGAGTATGTGAATTCATCTGTAGAAAGATCTGGTTGGGTCACTTATTGAGGCACTGACCCTCTCCAACGTCCTCAGATCTTTAGGTCCTTCCTTTTGGACTAATCTGATTCCCCAGAGAAGCCTCTTCGAATTTCCTGCTTAGAGGATAAAGGCCTGGGGGCTGCATGACTGGAAGAAGAGGGCTGAGGAGTACCAGCATCCACATCCAGTACACATTAGATCACTCAAGCCTCTTCTTTACTGAATGGTACCCATACACTCCACTGTACCGAGAGTCCCCCATTCTAGAGATGCTCTCTTATCCCCTCTAGAGAATTCTGCCCAGGTGGGAGAGGGGGGATGACAGCCACCTAGACGTGTGGATGGGGCAGGGTTTAGTGATCCAAGTGGTAACTGAAAAGCTTTCAACCACGTTCATGGGTTTCAGCACCCACTCCACCCCCAAAGACCCACTATTCCAGAGATCCCTGGTGCCAGTTCTTGACGACTCTAAGCATTACCTGATGTAATTTACATGGGATCTTTGCATATCTACTTCTGGCTTGGGAGTCAGCTTTTGGGGACTTGACAGGTTAGTTCCCAGTCATTCATATGCTTTACAGCTCACAAAACTGTGTTGCTGTTGTCTTTCTGCTTTTTCCTGCCATTGTGGGTTTATGTCTTTTAAGAAAAAAAAAAAAAAAATCTCCATATTGTAGTTTTAGTGGATTTTGGAAGGAGAGAAAATCAGATGCATGTTCAATCTGTCATCTTTACTTCCAACCTTGCTGTGTCATTGTATTACACGCATGACTCTTGGAAATACCATACAACAGGATTTCACGTCTGTCCACCTGAAATTTTCTTTGAACAGTTGAGTTTATTCCATTTATATCTCTTACGATTGCAGAGATATATGCAATGATTGCTACCACCCTTATTTTCTGTTTTCCAATTATTATGTGTTTTTGTTTTTTGTTTTGTTTTTTTTTCTCTTGTAGTGCCTTCTATGTATTTTTTTTTAATTATCCTTTTTATCCTTTGTTAGTTTGAAAGTTATATATCTTATTTCTATTCTTTTTGTGGTTAGTCTTACTTTTCTAACATGCATATCTGACACTAAATTTATTTTATTTTTTTACTATTTGGACATTAAATTTAAATGTAATAACTTTATCCTCCTTTCAAACAATACAGGAGCTTGAAATACTGATTCTGTCACCACAGAAACTTAAAGTCCTTCTCTTTTGTCTTGTCACATCTCTAAAAAACATTGTTCTTTGTTAAAATGCTACATAAGCATGCCTGTAATCCCAGTACTTTGGGAGGCCAAGGCGGGTGGATCAGTTGAGGTCAGAAGTTCATGACCAGCCTGGCCAGCATGGTGAAACCCCATCTCTACTAAAAATACAAAAATTAGCTGGGCGTGGTGGTGCTCGCCTATAATCCCAGCTATTTGGGAGGTGGAGGCAGGAGAATCACTTGCACCCGGGAGGCAGAGGTTGCAGTGAGCCGAGATTGTGCCATTGAACTCCAGCCTGGGTGACAGAGCAAGAATCTATTTCCAAAAAAAAAAAAAAAAAGTCTACGTAAGCCCATGTTCTAACTATCCTTTGATCTACTAATTCCTGAGTTCTTCCATGTGTATGTGCTACACATTTTAATAAAATCTATTTGCTTTTCTCTTGTTAATCTACCTTTTGTCAATCTAATTTTCAGGGCCCAACCAAAGAACCTAAGATGGTTCGAGAGAAAAAAAAAAGTTTCCTCTCCTACAACACAATTTTTTTCCTACCTTGGTACTTGTACTTCTCATCTTTCTTCTATTTCTGTGAAAGAGATGTAATCTATTTCATATAGCCTTAACTAGCCCTTTCAGTGAGAATATGTAGGTAGTATCTTCTTCAAATCTTTGCCTGAAAATATCCTTACTCTTTCCTATTTTATCATAGAATACTAAGTTTCTTATATTTTCGCTCAATACTTGAAGACATTACTCCATTATCTCCTGGCGTTCACTGTGGCTGACGAATACATAGCTTGTTATCAGTTTAATTGCTATTTTATAGTAATGATCTTCTTTTCCTCTGGTCAATTTTATATTTTTCTCTTTTTTGTTGATGATCTGTGGTCTTACTACAATATGTCCAGGGATGAATTTTTTTCTTGTTGATCTCCATCAAATCATTTTGTGCTCCTTAAACCTAAAGACATGTTTTTCTTTAAATCTGGAAAAGAAAAATTCAACCACAAACTTCCCCTTCTCCCTATTTTCTTCCTCAGGAATGCCCACTAGATGGAATGTTAAGCTTTTGCATTCTATCACCCATGTTTCTCAGTTTAAGAATGCCTACGTCCTTATCTCTGCACTTCATTCTCTTCATTCTGGGTGGCGGCTCTACATCTGTTTTCAAGTTCAGTGATTCTTTATTTGTGTATAATCTTCAGTTTCTTTCGACTAAAGATCATTTAACATTTTCAGCATAATTTTGGAAAGTTCTCTTTGGTTGGCCTTCAATCCTGCCTATTCTTTTTTAATATTGTTTGATTCTCTTGTCAAGGATTCTGTTTTTTTTAATTTTAAAATTTCCATTTAAACAATTATTTTTTATTTTCTTCCATACAGTTCTATTATTTTTAGTTCTCAGGGTACGGACTCTCCTACTGATTGTGTCTGCTGATGCTCTCTCATGACGATTCTATTTTCAGTTTGTTTTGTTGTAAGCTCAACATGAGCAAGGGCTGCTTTTCTGAGAATCTTGTAAGTTCTGACATTTGAATTGAGAGGTTTCATATTTGCTTCTGCTAGGGCCCGAGGGATTTCAATTGTCCTTCACCAGTTTCATGTTAATCTCTCTACTTGGGCCTTGCCTCACTGCACAGACAATACGACTTCAGAGCCAAGAGTTCTGATTTCCCACTGGTAACATTTTCGTTTTTTTCCACCGAAGTCCCCAGTGAGAATTCAGGTGCTTCCCTGAGAGGGTCTAGTCCCCTTTGCATAGATGGGGACTTACCTAGATTTGGCGCCAACCCACGCAAGGTGTCACCTTACCCAAGAAGTGTGTCATCTCCCAGGATAGCTGACCCCTCCATCAGACACTGAGCCAGTGTTGTCAAAGGCAACTTTTTCTGAAAAGAAAGCAAATGGTGTAATGAAAGCTACTTTCCATATTCATCTGTTGCATCTAAAACAGCAAGAAGTCAAATACTTGCCGAGGTATTTTATCAGCTATGAAACAAGCTGACTTTAAAATAGGTTTAAACCTAGAAATTCATAGTGTACCATGATGGGTTAGACTTAGAGACGTCAAAATTCAGAAAACGAGAACTGAATTGTATTTGCCACTTTGGGAAATAAGCCTAAGGCTAACATGCTGCATTTTAAAATGAGGTAGGACGGCAAGAAGGAAAAATGAGAAAAATTTAAAATGATGTTAACAAAGATTTGAGCAATGCCTTAATTTCCAAAAATAATATATCTCTTAAAGAGTGTATTTGCCTTATTTTAAAAATGAGGCAGTGACTGGGTGCGGTGGCTCATGCCTGTAATCCCAGCACTTTGGGAGGCTGAGGTGGGGAAATCACCTGAGGTCAGGAGTTCGAGACCAGCCTGGCCAACACGGTGAAACCCTGTCTCTACTAATAATATAAAAATTAACTGGGTGTGGTGGCGCATGCCTGTGATTCCAGCTACTCGGGAGGCTGAGGCAGCAGAATGGCTTAAACCTGGGAGGCAGAGGTTGCAGTGAGCCAAGATGGTGCCATTGCACTCCAGCCTGGGCAACAAGACTGAAACTCCATCTCCAAAATAAATAAATAAATAAATGAGGCAGCTATGGTCAAAAAAGAGAGAGAAAAGTGTTCACATGCAATTACAACCCAGAAAGAGTAAGCACCAAAATAAAGACACACTACAAAAAAGATAGATGGCTGAGGAGCACATGAAAAGATAATTAACCTCATTAGTCATTAGGGAAACCCCAATCAAGGTCTCACTTTACACTCACTAAAATGGCTATAATAATATTAATACTTAACAAAACAAAAAAAATAAGGATTGGTGAGCATAAACCTTCATGCATTACTAGTGGAAGTTTAAACTGGTGCAGCACTGTGAAAGTGTACTTAGTATCTCAATAAGTTAAGCAGAATTATCACATGGTATAGCAATTGCACTCCTGGGTATATATCCAAAGTAACTGAAAACAGATGTTCAAAAAAGAGGTACACAAATGTGAAGAGCAACACTATTCACAACGGCCAAAAGGGGGGAACAACTCAAATGTCCACCAATGAATAAATGGATAAACAAAATGTGGTATGTCCATACAATGGAACATTATGCAGCCATGAAAAAGGGAATGCTGCATGCTATAATATGGATGAATCCTGAAGACATCATGCTAAATGAAATAACCTAGACACAAAAGGACACATATTGTGTAACTCTATTTAATGAAATATCCAGAATAAGCAAATTCACAGAGATAGAAAGTAGATTAGTGCTTGTCACAGGACTGCAGGGGTGAGTAAAATGGGGAAGGACTGCTTAAAGGGTATGTGGTTTCCTTTGGGGATGATGGAAACATTCTGGAACTAGATAGTGGTGGTAAATAGCCTGTTAAAACCACTGTACACTTTTAAGTGCTACATTTTATGTTACAGGGAGGGACAGACAAGCTGTGATAGGAGTTTAGCATGACCTGTTCCCCATGCTAAGTATCAAAGAGTTCTCTCCTTTCTGAACTAAGATCAGCCAGTACACAGACAGAACAAAAACAAGGTAAGAACCACTAGCACCTTCTCAGGTCTTCCAGTCTACATGGCTACAAAGGTAGTTCTGCAAATAGAAAGTGACTGAACTACACCCAGCCCAGAGCCTCCTGGTGTTAACACACAGAGAGTTTCCACTTATAATTCATTTACTAATTCAACATTTATGCAGGGCAGGCACCACACCAGTGATGAATAAAACCAGACACTGTTCTCATGGAACATTTTTCTTTTCTCTTTTCTTTCTCTTTTCTTCTTCCTTCTTTCTTTTCTTTTCTTTTGTTTTGTTGTTTGTTTTGTTTTGTTTTTCGATACAAGGTCTTGCCCTGTCACCCAGGCTGGAGTACGGTGTTGCAATCATAGCTCACTGAAGCCTCCAGCTCCTGGGCCCAAGCAATCCTCCTGCCTCAGCTTCCCAAGCAACTACAACTACAGGCACGCACCCCGACGCCTGGCTAATTTTATTTCTAAATTTTTTGTAGAGATGGTGTCTCACTATGTTTCCCAGGATGATCTCGAACTCCTTGGCTCAAGCAATCCTCCTGCTTTGGCCTCCCAAAGTGCTGGGATATCAGGTGTGAGCCACCACACCCAGCCACAGAACTTACTTCTAATGGTGAAGATAAACAATAAACATCATCATACCTTGCCCTAAGGTTACTCTGTCCATCTGGTTGTTCATTTGTATCCTTTATAATATCCTAACTGATAAATACAACTAAAGTGTTTCCCTGAGTTCTCCAAGCCATTTTAGCAAATTATCAAACCTGACGAGGGGGTTGCAGAACCCCTAATTTATAGCTGGTTGATCAGAAATAGCAGAAGGCTAGATTTGCAACTGACATGCTAAGTAGGGGCAGTCTTGTAGGACTGAGTCCTTAACCTGTGAGATCTGACACTAACTCCAGGTATACAGTGTCAGAATAAATTGCAAGACACACAGCTGGTGTTCAGAGAGTTGGAGAACGGCTTGGTGTGTGGAGAAAATCCCCCCACACATGTGGTCACAGAAGTGTTATATAAGTGTAGACAAACAGAGTGTGTTTTTCAGAGAAGCAGGCATAATATTCCAGTTGTAGCCTCACAGAGAGGGCATAGCTTATGGTATTGGTTCTCAACCAGGGGTGATTTTTGTCCCGCTGGGGTCATTTGGCAACATCTGGAGACATTTCTGATTGGTACCGCATGGGAGATGCTATTGGCATCTGATGGGTAGAGGCCAGGGACGTTGCTAAACATCCTACAATGCACAGAACGGTCTCCTCCAACAAAGAATTACTAGGCTCAAAATGTCAATAGTGCCATGCTTGAGAAACCAGGTTTAATTTGCAAGTGTCTACAATGTCCCAGTGACAAGTCAGTGAAGACGCTTCGTCTTGAATGTCAGATGGTACAATCATAGGACTGATGAGCTCACATAAAAAGACCATTTTGGTTTGTGTTAAACATTCACAGTCCTGTGACCTGCCATCAGGGCAAGACTTCAGCGTTTTCGAATCTTTTTGAAATTGGACAGAGAGGATTTGCCTATAGTAAAGGGGACTTCTGACAGTCCAAGAGTTGACATCCTTTGAAGAAATACATCTACCAGAAGGTAAGTAGAGTTTTTCCAACTATGGAAAAAGACTAGCCAGATTATCCTGTCAGTGAGTAGAGCAGAAAACTGTACCCAAGGGTGACCAAATGAATGAAGGTCAAGATCAACAAGACAAGACCAGCCACTGGAGGAACATGAGGTTGATTGGACTTCTGGAGGGAGGATGGAAAGGGGACAGCCAAGCAACCGTTCTGCAAAGTGCGACTGGAAAACACAGTTTGGAGTTACAGGGCTGGAGGCAGCCTGCTCCTGAGCCAAGGAAGCTACATTTTCTCATTTTGAGTCATTTAACACCTGGACTAATGATTTTGAGATCCTCTTAGGTAGCAGAGACGACAGAATTAAGTGAATTCTCAACGGATGTGCTTTTTAATTTTAACAAGGAGCATAACCTTTCCCTCCTGCCCTTTCTCAATTCTCTATCATATCTCTTATAGTAAAAGAATTAATTCGCCTGTAATCCCAGCACTTTGGGAGGCCGAGACGGGTGGATCATGAGGTCAGGAGTTTGAGACCAGCCTGGCCAATATGGTGAAACCCCATCTCTACTAAAAATACAAAAAAAATTAGCCGTGGGTGGTGGTACACCCCTGTAGTCCCAGCTACTTGGGAGGCTGAGGCAGGGGAATTGCTAGAACCTGGGAGACAGAAGTTGCAGTGAGCCGAGATCGTGCCACTGCACTTCAGCCTGGATGACAGAGTGAGACTCCGTCTCAAAAAAATAAATAAATAAAACTAAAAGATGCCAGAAGATTTATAGTAAAAAGTCTCTCCCACACTCACTCATCCCTCAACCACCTCATTCCCCTCACCAGAGACCGTGACAGTGACCAGATTTTGTGTATCCTTTCATAAATATTCTAAGCAGATTCAATTATACATACATGTGTGCGTCTGCTTTTAGTATTTCTCCCCACGTTAGCATACTCAATTTACACACCACTCTGTGCCTTGCTTTCCTTTTCACATAGAGATAGATACCTTTCATATCATTTCCTATCATTACATATGGAACTGTCTTGTTCTTTTATTTTAATGGCTACACAGATCATTGAATGAAGATGAGAAAATGTATTTACTCAAGTATCCTATCAATGGTGTAACTGTCACTCTAGGAGAGATGTTAAGGTGAATTTGAGAGCCTGGATTCCAAGGTGGGGGTAAGTTAGTGAAAATCAACATGAGTTTTTATTTGTGTAGATGCTTTAAGAATCAAGAAATTGGCCAGGGGCCGTGGCTCACACCTGTAATCCCAGCGCTTTGGGAGGCCAAGGCAGGCGGATCATGAGGTCAGCAGATTAAGACCATCCTGGCTAACATGGTGAAGCCCCACCTCTACTAAAAATACAAAAAATTAGCTGGGTGTGGCAGCATGCACCTGTAATCCCAGCTACTCGGGAGGCTGAGGCAGGAGAATCGCTTCAACCCAGGAGGCGGTGGTTGCAGTGAGCTGAGATCGCACCACTGCACTCCACCCTGGGCAACAGAACAAGACTCTGTCTCAAATTAAAAAAAAAAAAAAAAAAAAGAATCTAGAAATTACAAGGACGTCACCAAATGACAAAAGAAAGGAATGCGTTAAGATGATATTACTTTCATAACAAAAGGGGGTAAGTGTAACCCCATAATCAAAGACAGTACGTAAGAAGAAGTTAATGAACTGTAATCCACAACAGACTACAAATGATTTCTATTTCTAAAAAGATTCCCTAAGGTGAAGGAACATTAACAGCTCGAGAAATGGCAGGCATTGTAGTAATCTCATATAACCTAAGATTGCTTCTAACTGAGACCCTGTTTGCTTTCTCCCTCACACTTTGGTCGCCCCCATTTCAAGTATAATGACATCCAATCTTATACAAAGGCATAAGAATGATACAATGGACTCTGGGGACTCAGGGGAAAGGGTGGGAGGGGGTGAGGGATAAAAGAGTACACATTGGGTACAGTGTACACTACTCAGGTGATGGGTGCACCAAAATATCAGAAATCACCACTAAAGAACTTATTCATGTAACCAACACCACCTGTTCCCCAAAAACCTATTGAAATAAATTAATTAAATTTTCTTTAAAAAGGATATCCAGTCTTAGAAGAATTAAATTGCTGAAAGATCTAGAAAAGCTCCCAAAATCATTCTCCCTCCAGTACCAAGGATCCATACTGACACAGCCAGTCCCGATCCCTGGTAAATATTAGTGTCCAGGTAAAAAGATCTTAGCAAACTTCATGCTGGCCAGTGACTTTCAGAGACAAACAGGAGCTATGAAAATAATTTTTTTCCCTAGCTCTAGAGTTCAGATAGAACCTTAAGAATTAAGGGAAGGAAAGACAGACTGTCCCAGGGTTTCAATATATAGTCAATCTGACATGTCTGAGTTAACTATTCTCTCTAAAATTATCTTGGGCATAAGCAACACAGTTTGTAGGATGACCCAGACAATAAGCCTCATTCTAATATCCACCCCATTCCTACACACACACACACACACACACACTCTCTCTCTCTCTCTCTCTTTCTCTTTCTCTCTCTTTCTCTCTCTCTTTCTCTTTCTCTCTCTCTTTCTCTCTCTTTGTCTCTGTCTGTCTCTCTCTCTCTTTCTCTCTCTCTCTCTCTCATATATTCCCTATCTCTGAAAATTGTTGTCTACTGTCCTCTAATTCCAGGCCCAGGCAACCAGCTCTTCTGTGGTTCAGCCCCAACAAGACACACAGCCCAGGCTTGATGCTCTGGTCTCAATGGTTCTTAACAGCCACTCCAGCCTAACAGTGGGCCACTGCTAACAGCACCAGGTTACACTTCTTTAATATTTACTTAAGTTAACATTGTACAAGGCATGTACATGCTTTACCTCACTGACCTCTCAAACAACTCTGCTGGGTAGGGAATTGTTATGATTCTGACCACTTTCCAAGTGAAGAAGCTAAGGCTTATGAGGTAATGAACTTGCCCAAGCTCAGGTTAACTTAGGAAGCGACAGAATTGGGCTTCACCCTTCGGTGGTCAGATTGCAGAGCTTAACCTCAGAATTGCCTGTTACAGAAGAGGAAGGGCATGCTAGTGTGGTGGGCATGCTAGTGTGGTAGGCAAGTTCTGTGCCTAAAATATTCACAGACCATCCATTCACGACACACATCTACTTGTATCATTGTCCTGTCATGGCAGGTTCTTTCTTAGGCACGGAGAACAGAACTGATGGGGACACAAGATCCCTGGTCCCATCACAATGATGGAAATGATCACAGTGATTTCAGATACTAATGTGTGCTATAAAGAAAATAAAATACGGAGATGGGATTAGGGTGAGTGAGGAAGCAGACACATTAGGTGGTCAAGAAAGCCTCCTGAAAAGGTGACATCTGAGCTGAGAACTGAACAGGTTGCTGGCTTGAAATGCTGGATAAGAGCATTCCCTACGGACGATAGAGAAAGCACAATGGCTGAAGCGGAGAGTGAGCTAGGCATGCTCAGTACCAGGTGAGCACAGCTGAAGAACGATGACAGAGGGGAAGGAAGCCCAGAGCCAAGCTCAGAGATGCAGGTAGAAGACACATAGTGTCCAAGGGCCAAGACAAGGAGTTCAGATTTTATTCTACAATGGGAATCCTGGAGCAGGATTAGGCAGGAGGGTGACGTGACTGGATTTCCAATTCAAACACTGGTTCCTGCGGTTGCAGAGAAGGGAAGAGGAAGCAGGAGGGAAGGGTTTAGGGTGGAAGACGTGATAGGAGTCACTGTGTTCAGAAAGAACTGACAGCTGCTTAGACTAGGGTGGTAAATGTTGAAGCCAAATGGAAATTCTCTGGAGGAAGAGTCAGCAGGGCTTACTGACAGCCTAGACATGGGGCATATGGAAAGGAGAGAATAAAGAATGGTGTCTGGGATTTAGATGAGCAAGTGCATGGATTTACAGTACCATTCTCTACTGTTCTGCCCTCTTTGCTGGGTCCTCCTCCTGGTAGAGTGTGAAATGCTGCAGTTCCTGGGGTTCCTGATTCAAAAGCCATTTGTCTTCTCACCTGCATTTTCTCCCGAGGTGATCTCAGCAGCTCCAATGGATTCAACAGTCACTTGGGGTAGAGACCATGAAACCCCTCTCTCCTCTTCATATGGCCACATCCACTCAGTTATCAAGCCCTGATACTCTACCTCCAGGATCTACCATGGACACTGATTTTTCTCCCTTTTCAGGTCCTCATTGCATCTCACTGAAATTGTTCCCATTTCTGTGTAACTGGCCTCACTTCTGCCATGGTCCCACCCGTGAGTCCTTTATTCATACAATTTTCAACAAATCTGATCATGTCTCTCCCTGTTAAAATGTTGGCTTTCCTCTACTCTTAGGGATAAAGTCCAAACCCTCACCATGCCCTACAAGGCGTGATCCCGTCCTCTGCAGTCCCGCCCCATGCCACATCTTCCCCATTCTCTACAGTCTGGTCACTCTGGCCACCTTTATTTTTCTCAAAAATGCCAAACTTGGCCAGGTGTGGTGGCTCACACCTGTAATCCCAGCACTTTGGGAGGCTGAGGTGAGTAGATCACCTGAGGTCAGGAGTTCGATACCAGCCTGGTCAACATGGTGAAACCCTGTCTCTACTAAAAATACAAAAATTAGCTGGGTGTGGTGGCACATGCCTGTAATCTCAGCTACTTGGGAGGCTGAGGCAGGAGAACTGCTTGAACCCGAGAAGCGGAGGTTGCAGTGAGCCGAGATCGTGCCATTGCACTCCAACCTAGGCAACAAGAGTGAAACTTCGTCTCAAGAAATAAAAATAAAAATAAAACTACAGCTAAACTTTTTCCTATCTCTCGGAACCCGGCACATCTTGCTCCCTGTCTGAGAAGTGTGTTTACCCCTTTTGGTGCTGCTACCTTTTACCTGTCCTTAACGGCCACTTCCTCACGGAAACCTCCCACTATTTAATTCCTAGCAAGCGCTTCTTCTCAGCACTAAGACATGGTCTGAGTAGCAAATGCACTGTGAGTATGATGCCTGTCTCCCCTTGGGTGGTGAGCTTCTGGAGCACAGAAATCCTGCTCAGCTGACTCAGCACTTAGCATACACACCGCCTTGCATGGCAGACTTGGTGCTTTCTAAATATTTGCTGAATAAGGTGGAGAAACACTTTCACACGGTAGCACTTTATTTGTTGGGCATGACTTCCTAATGAGAAATGCAAGGACTTCAAAAAACTAAACATCTTCATTATATTAAGAGTCCTGGAAACCTAGGAACTAACTAGTTATTATCCAGGACTAAAGATGGCAACATGGAGGCCGGGCGTGGTGGCTCACGCTTGTAATCCCGACACTTTGGGAGGCTGAGGTGGGCAGATCACGAGGTCAGGAGTTCGAGACCAGCTTGGCCAATATGGTGAAACCCTGTCTCTACTAAAAATACAAAAATTAGCTGGGTGTGGAGGTGGACGTCTGTAATCGCAGCTACTCGGGAGGCTGAGGCAGAAGAATCGCTTGAACTCAGGAGGCGGAGATTGCAGTGAGCCGAGATGGCGCTACTGCACTCCAGCCTGGGCGACAGAGCAAGGCTCCATCTCAAAAAAAAAATAAAAATAAAAATAAAAAAAGATGGCAACATGGAAAGGTAATTCATATGCTTTCTATTCTTCATCCCACATAAGGAATCCAGTTGTACTCAGTACCCACAAGACAATAATGTTCTCTCTGTTCACTGAGATAACGTCAACAAAATCCCATTTGTATGCCTATCCACATCTGGCTGGCAGCCACAGCTCTCGGGGTAAAACTTTTAAAAGTGGTATGACAAAAGTTTAGGAGTTGGAACACACAACTAAAGAGCTACTGAGCTTGTTAAAAGAGAAATAACAAAAAGCAACTTACATGTGCTCAAGTAGCAACTTACATGTGCTCAAATAAAAAGCAGAATATTGCATGGATCCCCATAAAGTCTCTTCTGAACCTGAGATTCCAAGACCCACACTCTCCCTGTGATTGTCCATCTCTGGACCCTCTCACAACATTTAACTCCCAAGACAGCGTCTGTTCATTCACTCCCTCCCTCCCACCCCACCTTCCCTTTACCTGATCCTTTTCATTTTATTTCTTTTCCTTCTCACCAATTGCTCCAATCTTGACATATCTCTCTACTTACTCATGACAAAGAACTGGATATGCATCTCACTATTTGAGGTGATTTATAAATGTCATGTTTCCTATCACATCTCTTAATGTGTTTAGAGAAAAACTGAAAAAAAAATGAGTTTGGAAATTTTTTCCCACAGTTCTTTGATTGTTTCATATTTTAAATGGCTCTTTGACTTTCAGACCATTTATTCAGTCATATGATGACAAGGAAAGATGGATCAGCATAAGAAATCATTGACAAAATCAAGCACTTAAAATCCATGCAGTGAGGCTGGGCACAGTGGCTCACATCTATAATCCCAGCACTTTGGGAGGCCTAGGCGGGCAGATCACGAGGTCAAGAGATCAAGACCATCCTGGCCAACATGGTGAAACCTTGTCTCTACCAAAAATACAAAAATTAGATGGGCATGGTGGCACGCACCTGTAGTTCCCAGCTACTCGGTAGGGTGAGGCAGGAAAATCACTTGAACCTGGGAGGTGGAGGTTGCAGTGAGCCAAGATTGCGCCACTGCACTCCAGTCTGGGCGACAGAGCAAGACTCTGTCTTTAAGAAAAAAAAAATCCATAGAGTGAAATCACTGACCTATAAGTGCTTGGGCACCTACTTCCACTGCAGACTTCTCCCAGTTTACACGTTTATCACTGCATGCACGTGACTGCAGCCTTCAGAGCCTGATAACAACCACTGTGTGTCTTCTCTAGTAAGAGAAGCCAGATAGAGTATGTCCTAGTTGGTGAATCATGGCCAGTCACAGCAAACCCATTTATCTTGGATACATATTCACCTTCTCAGCCTCCCTTGCCGCTAGAGAAACATACATGAAATTAATTCATGGTCTTAGCGCCCTCCCACTTCCTGCCTGTGATGTGGTTATGTGAAGATGTGATGCATGGAGCTGCAGCAGCCACATTACAGTTGTAAATGGAGGCCCAAGCGTCACATAGATGCTGACCCAAAGCTGCTAAATAAACCTTGGAACTGGCTACATCAGACATTTTGTTAAGTGAGGCAATTATGTGCCTTTTTCTCAAGTCTCTAGGAAGCAGTATAGTTATTAACCATTTTTTTTATTTTCTGTATTCAGATGCTTTGACAACATCTTGGACCCTTGCTGATCCTGAAGGGACTGCCCCTCCCAGACTAGGCAATTCCTAGAAATAGTAAACAACTCACCCACAGAATGCTTTTTAAATGCAAGCTTAATCTAGAGTTCACATTTCAACAACCTCCTCTAAGGGGCTCTCATACTCCAGGCCACTGTCCATCTGCCCTAATTACCCGACTGGGAGGTCAGGTCCCAGACAACTAGAAATAGTCCTTAATAATTCAAACTAATCAATCCTATATCTGCTGCAGACACCACAACAAAGGCTCTGGCCCACGGTCCTCTCTTTTACCTCCTGACCAACCCTGGAGCTTCCCCTGTGGCCCTCTGGGTGATGTGGCCTGTCCTCTTCTCTTGGGAAGCATGAATAACTCTCTCTCCTTGGCAATCATCTCCTGATCTGCCTTTGGCATACCTCAAATGTTCTATCCACGAACTATACATCAGATCACTCAGGGACCCAAATGTCCCCTTACTGGGGATTCTCAATTCAGTGAAAACGTCACCAATCCAGGTAAATTCATCTGATCCCAGAAAAATAATGTTAGTACTAATCCGCTTACCAACACCAGAGGCCAAATTCAAGCCTCTGGTGGTAACATTCAGATGATACTCTCGATACCAAAACATACTGTACTTTGGACCAGTTATTTTAAAAATGGTGCCTCTTGGAACAACAACAAAAAAAGGACACAGATGAAAGGCAGGCTTGGCTCCAGCATCCCCATCCGGAACCGTTCCTGGAGTCCCCCATTAGATATGGGTTTGATAAAAGGGTTTCATGCCCAAAGTCGTTTTGCAAACTCTCCCTTCAGACAGTTCCCCTTGCTGAATTCCTGATACGTACAGAATTATTTCTATAGATATCTTTCAGAGCTGTGAAAGTTTTATTTATACACACACAAATGATTCCTGCTGGGAATATTAAGAAAGAAGAAACCAGGGCTTGGAAAAAAGAAAGAAATGACTGGTAGGGCAAGCAGAGCAGGTTTTTGCACTGCAGCAGTTGCTGGGAAGAAGTATTGTGGCACATTACATGACAGTCCAACAGAAATGAGGCTAACATAAGCCGAGGGTATCGGGGGACCAAGGGGATGCAGAAGTCAGAAATAACCGCAAGTCAAAAAAAAAGAAAAAAGTCTAAAAGATACCAATCGTGTAGATTATAAACTCAAGGAAGAAGGAAGAAAGCCTAGATTGCATATCCCTTGTAATAAAGCCAAGTGAATGTCTAAGAATATCTTTTAATCTTTGATGGGGCTGAGAGGCATGGGGTCAAGAGGAAGGTAAACCTACAGAGGCTGCTCATGCCCAGGACTGTTGAAATGGAATCGCATTATACAATGCCTGTTATTTCTAATGTGGCTTATAGACAAAGGCATTAGAGAAGCTTTACTTAGCAGGCTCTTTTTATTGTGTCTCATTATAGCGAAAACAATTTTCAAGGGCCTTTATAGGTCACTTGTAACCTCTAAAACCACAATATACTTTTTTTCCAAGAGATCTTAAGATGCTATTGAGGCAAATGCAATCTATGAATGAGCTGAATCGGGGTTCAGATATCCATCAAGGATAAAACTTCCCTAGAGGTGAGATCTCATGCACGCCCGTCTTCCCAGTTGCTCCAATCTGGGGAGGACAGGGAGAGGACCTCACCTTGCCTGGGGAGGGCAGGGGATGCTTCAGGCTGGGCTAAAGAGCGAGAACAATAGGGAGGGTTGTCAGTCCACAGAAAACAGAAAACAGGCAGGTAGAGCTGCTGAGTCAATTCTCAGGCACGTAAGCAGCTACATAAACAGCTACATCCAGGGGGGTCACAGGAGTAGGACCGTTGTCCTCAGTAGGCAAGATTTCAGCTCCCCGGGGCTGGGAGGGCACTTACGGAGCGCTTGTCAGCCTCTGCCCCTTGCTGGCCCTGCAGACATGCGGTGAGCTTCTTGTGCGTGCTGTGGGACACCTGTTTCACCAGCTCCAGACGCTTCTCCACCTGCAGAGAGAAGAGCGGGTGGTGCCACTGAGAGAGCGCAAGGTCAGGGGAGGAGGAATTGTGGGTGGGGACAATCACAACTCATGTTTCCATGAAGATAAGCACTCCCGGAGAGGCAGCTTTCTTTTTTTTATTATTATTATACTTTAAGTTCTAGGGCACATGTGCACAATGCGCAGGTTTGTTACCTATGTATACATGTGCCATGTTGGTGTGCTGCACCCATTAACTCGTCATTTACATTAGGTATATCTCCTAATGCTATCCCTCCCCCCACCCCCCACCCCATGACAGGCCTGGTGTGTGATGTTCCCCATCCTGTGTCCAAGTGTTCTCATTGTTCAGTTCCCACCTATGAGTGAGAACATGCGGTGTTTGGTTCTGTTCTTGCGATAGGTTGCTCAGAATGATGGTTTCCAGCTTCATCCACGTCCCTACAAAGGACATGAACTCATCCTTTTTTATGGCTGCATAGTATTCCATGGTGTATATGTGCTACATTTTCTTAAACCAGTCTATCATTGACGGACATTTGGGTTGGTTCCAAGTCTTTGCTATTGTGAATAGTGCCATAATAAACATACATGTTATAAAGACACATAGATGTATGTAAATTAAAGCTCCATAGGGTCTTCTCGTCTTATTATTTCATGTCTGCCTCTTCATGGGCAGGTCAATTTCACTGGTTGAAAGTAAGAGACAGTTAAACCCTCGTGATGCCATTCACGCAAGTCCCTATTTAAAGAACAAGTGATTAAGCTACCTTTGCACAGTCAGGGTACCGCAGCCGTTGAACATGTGTCACTGGGCAGGCAGTGCCTCTAATACTAGCAATGCTAGAGGTGATGTTTTTGGTAAACAGGCGGAGGTTAAGTTTGCCGAGTTCCTTTTACTTTTTTAAATTAACATACATCTATGTGTCTTTATAGCTGCATGATTTATAATCCTTTGGGTATATACCCAGTCATGGGATGGCTGGGTCAAATGGTATTTCTAGTTCTAGATCCTTGAGGAATCGCCACACTGTTTTCCACAATGGTTGAACTGGTTTACAGTCCCACCAACAGTGTAAAAGTGTTCCTATTTCTCCACATCCTCTCCAGCACCTGTTGTTTCTTTGACTTTTTAATGATTGCCATTCTAACAAAGAACTTAAACAAACTTACAAGAAAAAATCAAACAACCCCATCAAAAAGTGGGCAAAGGATAGGAACAGACACGTCTCAAAAGAAGACATTTATGCGGCCAACAGACACATGAAAAAATGCTCATCATCACTGGCCATCAGAGAAATGCAAATCAAAACCACAATGAGAGATCACTTTTAAAGCTGGAGAACTGGAGGGGCCGGGATCACAGACTCCAGGACCCTTGGGCTAACCGTGGTGAAATGACTTTAAACCTCTCCTGAAAGAGCTTAACCCAAACCAGTATTCATCATGCAAAGTACAGTCCTAAAAGATAAAAAAACTTTTCTCCCAACAGTTTGTAAGGAGCAGCTAGAGCAGTTTGAACTGCATTGGGGATGGCTTAGTTTTGTGGGTTTTTTTTTTTTTTTTTTTTTTTTTAATGAGATGGAGTCTCGCTCTGTCGCCAGGCTGGAGTGTAGTGGCACGATCCTGGCTAGCTGCAACCTCTACCTCCTGGGTTCAAGCAATTCTCCTGCCTCAGCCTCCCGTATATCTCTGGTATCTGTGAGCCGGTGTCAATGGCCGCCTTACCTGAAGAAGGTCTTCACTCAAAACTTCCGTCTTTTCAGCCCTAAAAAGAACATTGAGAAATATATCAGTAAGAAAACTAACAACAGAGCCTCATAATTACTCCCCAATCTCTTCAATTAAGGCGGTACCAGAAAAACAGAGACATGAGTAGCAGAAACATTTAAGAAGAGCACAGATAAAACTAGAATTTACTAGGAAACTTAAAAAACCAACATATCAGCAAACACAGCAAATCAGATGCCCTGAAGACTTTCCCGCTATAGATTGGAACCTGGATTCATGACAACAAATGTATGCCTTTGTTCCCAGACACATACATATTTTAAGCATCAGAATTAAGGTTTCTCCAGCCATAACCCTTGGCCTCCCCCAAATAAGTAAGCTAATGTAGCAGAAATCTGAGAAAGGATCAATTAACAACAAACACAGAGACAGTGTTGAATCCTGGCAACTAATGCAAATGCCACCACCATGGTCTGGCAACCAAGTGTTAGGTCCACAAGAAAGTGGAGGGCTTGAACCTGAAACTTCTACATTGAGACAACCTGGATATTGGAGGAATTGGACCCAGCTAACCCGTTAGCACCGCCTGCCTCATGTTAGAGGAGAGTGCTAATTCTCTCAGGAACAGAGCATTCTAATTCAATGCTCTCTCTCTCTCTCTCTCTCTCTCTCACTCTCACTTTCTCTAACAACATGCACACACACACTCTCTCTCTCACACGCAAACACAGCAAATTTACATGAAAACAAATCATCAAGATTTAAGAGTACAGAGAAAGAAGGAACGACATATGAGATGTCTAAAGAATTTCAACTATTGCAATGATCAAAGACTGCAATGCATGTATAAAATATCAAAGAACAAATGACATATTAAAAAATAAGCAGTAGGACTTCTGCTTCCACGAAGAAGGAGTGAATGTATTGTAGCAATTCTTCCCACTCACACAACGAAAAACCTACGATAGTATAGAAACACAAGACCCCGAAAAGGAGAAGGAAGGCATACTGGCTGGGAACCTTCAGAATAACATGGTAAAACTGTTGTCCTTCACATGTCTCAGCCTTGGAGCTTAAGAAACTAGCAACAGCAACACCTAAAACACCAACAGGCTCAGACAAAACAAACCCCAACAAAAGCCTGGTCTCTGTAGACAAAGGACCAAGAAAGGAACAGCTGAGCAAGACAGACACTTTCTAGAAAACTGCTCACTGCAGCCAACACCACATAAAAGAATTGTGTCGTATTCCACCCACGCCAACAAAAGCTGAGTAGGGAGCCCTGACTTCTACCCCTGCCAGGCTGTAACAAGCACCCAAGCCCGTGCCCCTCATCAGTGTGGGAGCATCAGAGAACACTGAGACACATAAAGACAGCATCCATCCCTAGGGAGTGGGAGCATCTATCACTACTAGGCAACTGACAAAGTCCATCTTCCTCTGCTGCAGGAGCAGTGGAAATCACGTGGTCACCTGGACACCCACGCCCATGTGGTGATAATGAAGCTTCTCTTCGCCTTCCCATTGGGGTGATGTCACAGGAGTCCTAGTGGACAGACAGGACTCTTGCCAATGCCCAGCAGTAATGAGGCCACTCCCTTCTGCAGTATTAGTGAAAGCCAAGTAGGGAGCAACAATCAGACACTCATAACCACCCCGCCACCAGACACTGAGGTATCAGTGGAGGCCCAGTAGAGAACCAGAACTCCCACACCTACCCAGTATTAACAAGGAGCACCTCCATCTTTGAAGGGTCAGTGAAGGCCAGCCAAGTGGAGAACCTGGACTTCTACCCCAACTCATCAGAAACAAAGCAGGACTCCTGCTCCCCCTGCTAGAGCAGCATCAGAGGAAGCCAGCTCCAAGACAAAGTTTAAATGAGATCCAGAGTCGCATAATATAATAGCCATAATATCCAGACTTCAATTACTCATCACACCAAGAACAAGGGAAAAAAAAAAAAAAACTCAAACTGAAAGAAAAAAAGACAATAGATTCCAATTAAAGTATTCATCATTAAAATGCTTCAATGTGGCCGGGCGCGGTGGCTCACGCTTGTAATCCCAGCACTTTGGGAGGCTGAGGTGGGCGGATCACGAGGTCAGGAGATCGAGACCACAGTGAAACTCCATCTCTACTAAAAATATAAAAAATTAGCCGGGTGTGGTGGCGGGCGCCTGTAGTCCCAGCTACTCAGGAGGCTGAGGCAGGAGAATGGCGTGAACCCAGGAGGCGGAGCCTGCAGTGAGCCGAGATGGCGCCACTGCACTCCAGCCTGGGCTACAGAGGGAGACTCTGTCTCCAAAAAAAAAAAAAAAAAAAAAAAAAAATGCTTCAATGTGTAGTAATAAACATGCATGAAAGAAATAGGAAGTCTCAGAAAGAAAATAGAAGATATAAAAAAGAAAAATTTTAGATCTGAAAAATATAACAATCTAATTAAAAAAAAAGTTGATGGGTTCAACAGCAGAATGGAGGGGGTAGATGAAAGAATCAGTGAACTGGAGGAAGCATAATAGACATTTTCCAATCTGAACAACACGGCAAAAATAGACCAAACAAATCAACAAACAAAAAAAGCCCCAGGGACCTGTGGGCCTATAACAAAAGATCAAATATTTTATGTCATCAGAGTCCCAAAAGAAGAGGGGAAAAAATGGTAGCTATATTAGACTAAGTTGGCCATGATAAAAAAGTTAAAAAAAGATAGGCTAAAAAATACTCAAAAGAAATAAGGCTAAAAATGCCCCAAATGTGGCAAAAGACACAAACCTACATATTTGAAAAGCTGAACAAACCCCAAAGAGGATAAACATAAAGAAATCCTCACCAAGACACATCATGGTCAAACTTCTAAGAACTAAAGACAAATCTTGAAACCAAGGTGCAAGAAATGATACCTTAACAATGGAGGAAAAGCAATTAGAATGACAGCAGATTTCTCAAGAAAAATGGAGACTGAAAGAAAGTGGCACATCATTTTTCCAGGGTTGAAAGAAAGAAACTGTCAACCTAGAACCCTTTAGCTAATGAAAATATGCTTCAGGAATGAAGGGGAAATCAAGACAATCTCAGATATACAAAAGTTAACAGAATTTATCATCGGCAGGCTTCCTATTGCTAAAGAAAGTTATCTAAAATCAACCTAAAGTCTGGGCGCGGTGGCTCACACCTGTAATCCCAGCACTTTGGGAGGCCGAGGCAGGTGGATCACCTGCAGTCAGAAGTTCGAGACTAGCCTGGCCAACATGGTGAAACCCCATCTCTGCTAAAAGTACAAAAAATTAGCCAGGTGTGGTGGTGTGCGCCTGTAATCCCAGCTACTTGGGAGGCTGAGGCAGGAGAATTGCTTGAACCTGGGAGGCAGAGGTTGCAGTGAGCCAAGATCATGCCACTGCACTCCAGCCTAGGTGACAAGAGTGAGACTCCATCTCAAAAAAAAAAAAAAAAAAAAAAAACCCCAAACATGATAAAAGAAGGAAACTCTAAATACCAGAACTGGGGAAGCTATCACTCAAACTGGTAAAATGATGACAGTAGTAGACTATGGTAAGTTATGTATATGGTATGTAACATCTACAGCCACCTCAACAATACTGCTATGGTTTGGATGTGTTCCACAAAGTTCCTATGATGAAACCTTGATCTCTAAAGCAGCGGTGCTGAAAGGTGGAGCCTAACGGGAGGTATATGGGTCACGGGGACACAACCCTCAATGAATTAATACTGTCATTGTGGTAGTGTGTTCATTATCATGAGGGTGGGTTTCTTACAAAAGGACAAGGTGAGCTCCCTCTTGCTCTCTCCTGCCCATGTGATGACTTCAATCATGTTATAATGTAGCAAGAAGGACCTTGCCAGACGCTAGCTCCTCCATCTCAAACTTCCCAGCCTCCAGAACTGTGGCCAATAAATTTCTGTTTTATTACAAATTAGAGACCATGGTATTCGCTTATGGCAGCACAAAGAAAATTGGTACCAGAGAGTGAGGTACCACTATAACAAATACCTGAAAATGTGGAAAAAGCTTTGGAACTAGATAGTGGACACAGACTAGAAGAGTCTGGAAAAGCGGGTTAGAAAAAGCCTGCATTGCTGTGAACAAAGAGTTAAGGGTGATTCTGGTGAGGGCTCAGAAGAGAAGAGCTGTATGAAGGGTAAAACTTCTTAGAGGTTACTTAGATATTAATGACCACAATGTGGGTAAAAATATGGACAGTAAAGACCACTCTGATGAGGTCTATATGAGAATGAAAAATATCTTATTAGAAACTGAAGTAAAGGCCATCCTTTTTACAAAGTTATACAGAACTTGACTGAACTATGTCCATCCCCAAGGGTTTTAATGAAGACGGAACTTAAGAGTGATGAACTAGGATATCTGGTGGAAGAAATTTCTAAGCAAAATATTGAAGAATCTGCATGGCTTCCTTTAACTGCATACAGTAAGATGCAAGAGGAGAGAAAATATTTAAAGGTGGAATTTATGATTAAAAGAGAAGCAGAACGTAACCATTTGGAACACAAAAACGTCCCAAGTGTCCCCTTTGAGAAAGGGCTTAGCGTGGATAGAAGGAAGCCAGGTGCTATTCATCAAGGCAATGACAGAATGACCTGCAAGATATTTCAGAGATCTTTGAGGCTGTTCCTCCCATTACAGGCCCAGAGCTCTAGGAGGGCAGAATGGTTTCATTAGACTAGCTCAAGATGCCTTCCACGGGTTCACTGCCCAGGTACTCTGCTCCCTGCATTCCCGTGCAGTGCTCCTTGGTTATACCAGCTGTGATTCAAGTAACCCCAAGTGCAGTCTGGGCTGCTGCTCTCGAGAGAGCATAAGTGGTAAGCTTGGTGGTATCCATATAGTGCTAACTCTGCTGGTGCACAGAGTTCATAAGCTGTGGAGGTATAAATTTTTGGAGCCCGGGCACAATGTTACATCCACCTAGATTTCAAAGGATGTATCAGACAGCCTAGGGATCCAGGCAGAGACAAGTCACAAGAGACATGTCACAAGAGTGGAACCACTACCGAGAGACCCTATTAGGGTGATGCCCAGCAGAACTGTGGGGTCAAAGCCACTGCAAAGTGTACCCACTAGTGGAGACATGGGGACAGGGCTGTCCCCAAACCCCAGAACTGTAGAGCTACCAGAACATAGCCCCAGCCTGGAAGAGCTCGCACAGGTTGAGCCCCGCAAAAACGTGAAAACAGGACTGCTCAAGGCTTTGAGGTCAAAACCTCCACCCATGTGCTCAAAAGGTATACATGGGGTAAAAAAACATTCTCCAGCTTTAAGATTTAACATTTTCCCTATTGGGTACTGGACTTGGAACCAGTTATCCCTTTCTTCTTGCCTATTTCTGCCTTTTGAGATAGGAACATTTATCCCATGCCTTTCCCTCCACGGTTTTTTAAAGTAGATAACTTGTTTTGATTTCACAAGCTCACAGCTAAAAGAAGTTTGCCTCAGGATGAATTGTGCCTTGAATCTCACCAATATCTGATCTAGATGAGATTCTGGACTTTTGAGGTGGTTTTGGAACCAGTTAAGATTCTGGGGCTATTGGGATGGAGCAAATGTGTTTTTCATGGTAGAAGGACATGAATTTTGGGGGTCAGAGGCAGAATGCTATAAGTTGAATGTGTCTCCTGAAGTTCCTGTGTTGGAAACTGGATTCCCAATGCAGTGGTGCTGAGAAGTGGGATCTAATGGGAAGTGTTCAGATTAATGCTGTTATTGTGGGAGTGGGTTCATTATCACAGAAGTGGGTTTCTTATAAAAGGACAAGGTTGGTCCCCTCTTGCTCTCTCATCCATGTGTTCCCTTCTGCCATGTTATAATGTTTGAAGAAGGCCTTCACCAGATGCTAGCCCCTTGTTGTTGGACTTCCCAGCCTCCGAACTCTGAGAAAATAAAATTTCAGTTTATTATAAATTACTCAGACTGTGGCATTCTGTTAGAGCACGAAATGGAACAAGACAAACACAAGAAATACATCAATGAAATTCTCAAAAATGATAAATTAACTCATACAAATACAAGAAAAATAAAAGCAAGAAATGAAAAACAAAGAACAGAAAACAAAAAAATAAACAAAAATGGCAGATTTATGTTTAACATGTCTATAATTACATTAAATGTGAACAGCCTAAATATACCAATTAAAAGATAAGAACTAGAAGAATGGATTTTAAAATATGGTGTCTACAAGAATCTAATTTCAAATAAATTATACCAGCAGCATGAAAATAAAAAATTGGAAAAGACATAATGGAAGCTTTAATCCAAAAAGGCAGAAGTATCTACATTAATGTCAGATAAAGACAATTTCAGAACAAAGAAAATTACCAGAGATAAAGAGGAGCATGAAATAATGATAAAAAGGTCAAGCCCTAAGACACAACAATCCCAAATGTATATCCACCAAAAAACAGAGTTATAAAATATATGAAGCAAAAAACTGATACAATGAAATGGAGAAATAGACAAATACACAACTATAGTTGGAAACTTCAACACCTTCTCTCTCAACAATTAATAGAACTAAATTTTAAAAATCAGCAACAATATACAAAAAATACAACACCTCCATTAACCAATAAGATCTAATTGATACCTACAGGACACTCCACCCAACATGAGCAAAATACATGTTCTTTTCCAGTTTCACGGAACATATACTAAGATAGACAACATCTGGAACTACAAAACAAACCTCAACTAATTTGAAAGAATGCAAGTCACATGCAGTTTGTTCTGTGGCCACAATGGAGTCAAATGAGAAATCAGTAACAGCAGGATAAGAAGAAAATTTTCAAACACGTGGAAACTAAACAACTTTTAAATAATCCATGGAGGGTCTCAAGGAAGATGTTTAAAAATTAAACTGAATGAAATAAAAACATAACATATAAAAATGTTGGGCACAACCAAAGTTGTGCTGGAAAAAAAATTATACCATTAAATCTATACATTAGAAAAGAAGAACAGTCCCAAGTCAATAAAAGATCCTACTCCAACAACCTAGAAAAAAGACCAAATGAAGTCCAAAGCAAGCAGAAGGAAGGAAATTATAAGCATAAGGGAAGAAAATAATGACTTTAACAAGAACAACAACAAAAAAAAACTAAAGAAACTCGATTAAAGAGCTGGTTCTTTGAAAAGATCAATAAAGTTTTAAAAATCTCTAGCAAGATTGAAAAGAACATTATCAACAATAGGAATGAAGCAGGGAATAGCACTACATACCCTGTAGAAATCAAAAGGATGCCTTTGAAAAAACCTACACACACAAATTTGACAACTTCGATGAAATGGACTAATTCCTAAAAAAAAACAAAAACAAAATGACCGCAATATACATAATATGAAATAGATCATTTGAATATTCTCTATGGCTATAAAAATTTGAATTTGTACTTTTAAAACTTCCCTGCAAAAATCTTTAGGCACAGAAGGTTTCACTAGATAATTCTACCAAATGTTTTAAAAAGAAATATCACCTATTCTAAACAATCTCCTCCAGAAAATGAAAGAACGCTTCTTAATACATTTTATGAATCTAATATTACTTTGATATCAAAACATGACAAAAACTAATTATAGACCAATATCACTCCATGAATATGGCTGTAAAAGTCCTTAACAAAATAAAAGTAAATAGGCTGGGCATGGTGACTCACGTCTGTAATCCCAACATTTCGGGAGACCAAGGTGGAGGATCACTTGAGGATAGGAGTTTGAGACCAGCCTGCATAACATAATAAAACCTCAACTTTACAAAAACAAAAGGAGAGAGAGAAAAAATTAGCCAGGCGTGGCACTACATGCCTGCAGTCCTAGCTACTAGGGTGGCTGAGGTGGGAGGATCGCTGGAGACCAGGAGGTCAAGGTTCCATGTGAGCCATAATCACTCCTTTGTACTCCAGCCTGGAGAGCAGAGCAAGGCCCTGTCAATCAGTCAATCAATCTATCAGTCAATGCAAATAGAATTCAGCCATGTATAAAAATAATTTTTCACCATTATGACTAATTCACCATTATGAATAACAAAACAAGTGGGGTTTATTCCAAGGACAGAAAGTTGGTTCAACATTCAAATATCAATCAGTGTAATCCACTCACTGTATTAAAAGATTAAGGAAGAAAAACCACATGATCATAGCAATTGATGCAGAAAAAGCATTTGACAAGATTCAAAATCCATTCCTGGCAAAAAAAAAAAAAAGTCTCAGAAAACCAGGGGTAGAGGGAAACTTCCTCAACTCGATAAATAACATCTACGAAAAAATCTATACTTTTGAAAGACTACATGCTTTCCTCCAAAACAGGAATCAAGCCAAGTGCATTTGCTCTTACCACTCATTCATCATGGTCCTGAAAGTTTAACTTAGTGTAATAAGACAAGAAAAGATAAAAAGCATGTAGATATGAGAGGGACAAATAAAAATGTCTCTATTTGCAGATGATAAAATAGTCTATGTAGAAAATGCCAAGGAACCTACAAAAACTAATAAATGGTTTCTGCAAGATTGCATGACATGAGATAAACACATAAAAATAAATTGTACTTACTAATAATGAACACATGAATACTGAAATAAAATATACCACTGGCAGTTTCTTTAAAAACACTTAGGTGTTAATCCATTAAAAAGTACAGAATTTGTAGGCAGAAAGGTACAAAATGCATATGAAATAAATAAAAGCAGATCTAAATAGAGAGAAAAAGCAGGTCCGTGGTATTTGTACATGTCAAAGTTATCAATTCTCCCCAAACTGATCACAGATTAAATGCAATCCCAATCAAAATCTTAACAAGATTATAGTTATAGACAAATTGGTTCTAAAATTGATATGACAATACAAATGAAATAAAGTTTTCTAGAAAGAAAAGTAGGACTCACATGATCCAATTTTAAGATTTAGTATAAAATTAAGTAATCAATCAAGAGAATATGGTCTTGGGAAAAAGAAAGAAACCCAGATCAGTGGAACAGAATAAAGAATATACAAAACAGACCTAGACAGATATAATCAGGGATCTCTGAAAAAGGCACAAAGGCAATTCAATGGAGGAAGGATAGTCTACCAAATTGCGACAGAACACATAAATAGGCAAAACTATGAACGCTGGCCCATTTGTACATCATTTACAAAAATTAATTTATAATAGATCATACACTTCCATAAAAAAGTTATAAAATATTTACAGGAAACAGAAGAAAATATCTGCGACCTTGGTTTAGACAATGGATTGTTAAGACATCAAAATCATGATTCACAATAGAAAAAACATGATACATTAGAATTCTTTAAAACTAAAAGCTTTTGTACTGTGAAAGACACTGTTAAAAGATGGAAAAGACAGCTCAGAAAGAGAGAGAAATTATTTGTAACTCACATATATAAGAATTGTATACAGAACATGCAAAGAACTCTGAAACTTAACAATAAAAAAAAAATCCTATTTAAAATGGGCTAGAAATCTGAATACAAACTTTACCAGTGAAGACAGATAAGTGGAAAATAAGCACAAGAAAAGATGGTTCAACATTATTAGCCCCTAAGACAATGCAAATTAAGAGAAAATGAGACACTAGTATTTGAGTAACAACAAACACACACACACACACACACACTCTTCAAGTTCTGGACAATATGGAATAACTGGAACTCTCACACATTGCTGGGAGTTGGGTACAGCAAAATGGTACAGCCAATGTAGAAAACACTTTGGCAATTTGTCATAAACTTGAACATACACTTGCCATATGACCCAGCAAAGCCACTCTAGAGAAAAGAACATTTATTTTACACACACACCCACACACACACCCCTACTTTGTGAATGTTCACAGAGCTTTATTTGTAATACCAAAAATCTGGAAGCAACTCAAATGCCCTTCAACAGGTGAATGGATAAACTAGAGAATAGGCGTATATGACAGAATATGCTCAGCAGGTGCTGGGCGCGATGGCTCATGCCTGTAATCCCAGCACTCTGGGAGGCCGAGGTGGGCAGATCACGAGGTCAGGAGTTCGAGACCAGCCTGGACAATATGGTGAAACCCCATCTCTACTAAAAATACAAAAATTAGCTGGGCATGGTGGCACGTGTCTAGTCTCAGCTACTCGGGAGGGTGAGGCAGAAGAATCGCTTGAACCCAGGAGGCAGAGGTTGCAGTGAGCTGAGATTGTGCCATTGCACTCCAGCCTGGGCGACACAGTGAAACTCCGTCTCAAAAAAAAAACAAAAAACAAACAACAACAACAACAAAAAAAGCTTAGCAAGATAGAGGAATGGACCATTGATACATGCTACAACATGGATAGATGTCAAACCATTATGCCCAGTGTAAAAAGCCAATCCCCAAAGGCTGCATATGTACTGAATGATTCCATTTATAAGGCACCCTGGAAAAGCTAAACCATAGGGATGGAAAGCAGCGCAGTGGGTGATGTAGATGGGGGTGGGGAGGGTTTGCCTGCAAAGATGCTGCATGAGGGAACTTTCTGAGGTAACAGAATTGTTCTGTAATTCGTTTGTGGTGGAGGTTACATAAATCTATGCCTATGTTAAAACAAATAAGAGTCTACCAAAAAAGTAAATTTTATTTCATGTAAATTTTAAAAGTAAAAAAAGAAACTTTGAAGATGGAACTGAGATACAAGACAATATGTGAATCAAGAAGGTGAAATGGTTGAAGTTAAGTGTTCTAAGCTCTTAGCACAGATTTCGTTAAACTAAAATACAATAAACATTACAAGGATACCACTGAAAGAGTGGAAATAGAGTATATATCTTCTAAAGTAACAAACAATAAAAACTTAATGATTGAAAACAAAATTAAAAATGGTGCTGCATAAAGCAATATAGAAAAAATAGAAAGCACAAAGTGAAAGAGTAAACACAAACTCAAAAATATCACAAAACATAAGTAAACTAAATATTCTAGTTAAAAGCAAAAGATGTTCAGCTTAGATATAAAAAATCTAGCTCTGTGCTAACAATAAAAAGTTGCATCTAAAACACAAACAATCTAAAAAGTTGTATCTAAAACACAATCAATCAGGGAGATCAAAAGAGAAATAAAAACACATACCAGGCTATTTCAAATTAATCTAATAGACTTTGAGGGAGAAAAAACATTATGAAAGACAGAGGACAGCAATATAATGTTAGAAAAGTTTAACTCATCAAGAAGTTACGAGAATTCTGAACTTGGTGGTACCTGATAAGAATCACACAATATAAAAATCAAACTGACAGAAGCTCAGGGAAGCCCTGGAAATTTTACCACAACAGATGTCATTATTCCTTTTTCAGTTAGAGAAGTAAGGCAGAAATAAAGTGGACATAGAGGATTTGAAAAGGATAAGATAACAAGATTTATTAGATTGATTTATGCACACAATAATTTATTTCCAAAGATTAACCACTTATAAACTTGTAAAGCACATCTCAACAAATATCAAAGGACAGAAGTCACAAAGATGACGTTCTGTGACCCCAGTGTAATTTAAATTCAAATAAATAACAAGTTTAAATTAACAGTAAACAAATTTGGATCTTTTAAGCACTTCTAAATAGATAACAGGTCAAAAAGAATTACTGTTAGGAATTTAAAATATTTAGAGTTGAAAGACAATGAAAATACTGTCTATCAAATTTGTTTGGTAGCAAAATGATATTTAGAAAAAAATACAGAAATTCAATTTCTTAGAGAGGCTCAAAATATTTAAGAAGTATAACTGTAAGCAGAATAAACTTCAAGAAATTAGAAGAAAAAACCATAAAAAGAAGAAACTAGTAATATAGAAAAAATCATATCGGTTAATTCTTTGAAAAAATGGCAAGCTTCTACAAGATTTACTCAGAAAAAAAATGAAAAAGAAACAGGTAAATAATAACAGGAAATAAAAACAGAAAAGCTCCAGAGATTTGAAAGGTAACATTTGTGATAAACTTTAAAAAAAAAAAAAAAACTTAGACAAAATGACCATTTAGAAAAACAAAAGCAAGACAAAATTTACTAAAGAATACAGAGGAAGTCTGAATCGTTCTATAAATATCAAAGAAATTAAACCAGTAATTAAACATCATTCCAAAAAGAAAACAGTAGACCAAGATGTTCTACAGGTAAATTTTCAAGAAATATTTCTTTCTAAACCTATACAAAGAATATAAATTCTTAATATGCCTAATATACTATTACGAAAAAGAATAGAAAAAGAAGTAACACAGTGCAACTCATTCTGAGAGACAAGCATAACTGGATACCACAATTAGAAAAGGACAGTATAAAGAAAATTATAGACCGTCCTCATGTATTAATGACACAAAAGTCCTAAAAAAAATTAGCACCTTATGAAAAAGTTTGATAGAGAATGTAAGAATGGTTTACCTTTAGCAACCTGCAAGTATAATTCATCACATGAACAAATTAAAGGGCAAAATAAGACTATCTCAAAAATGCAGACAAAGTATTTAATAAAACTCAATGTCTGTTAATGAAAAATATAACAGGGAAAATCCTTAGCTTAATTTTTAAAAAGCACCTATAAAACATTATTCTTACTGGAAACGTTAAAAACATGCCCTTGGAGAGAGGGTGAATAAAATAAAATAAAATATACAATAAAATAAAATAAAATATAAAATAAAAAAATAAAACCATACTCCTTATAATCACAAGTAAGGCAAGGATTCCTACTATTACTGTCTACCCAGCCCAGTAAGCAACTAAAATAGAAGATTTTAAAACTAAAAAGGAAGAACCTATACTGACATTTGAAGATTATATGTTTGTTCACAAAGATAATCCAAAGTAATCTATCGAAATTATTATAAATAATAAAACTTGAGAAAGATGGCTAGATACAAGATCAATATAACAAAATTAATATAACCAGTACATACTCAAAAGTCTAATTTAAAAACTCATTCCATACAGCAAAGAAATTTGAAATAAGTTTAACAAAAGATGAGCAATGTCTTTATAGGGAAAAATTGTAAAATTAGTAAAAGACATGAATGAAGCCAGGTAAAGGGAGATACACAGTGTATATATGAATGGGAAGAATTAATTTTGAAAACATGTCAGTTCTCTTCACAGCAGTGCAGCTTCAATTAAATATCTCAATAAGAATTAAAAAAAATAATTTAACAAGTAGAATCTAAAATTTATCTGGAAGGTTTGGCACAGGACCATAATCCTGGCACTTTGGGAGGCTGAGGCAGGAGGATCACCGAAGGCCAAGAGGTCAAGACCAGCCTAGACAACATAGTGAGACGTTGTCTTACAAAAAATAAAAACATAACTGGGTGTGGAGATGCACGCCTATAGTCCCAGCTGCTCAAGAGGCTGAGGCAGGAAGATCTCTTGAGCCCAGGCGTACAAGGCTACAGTGAGTTATGATCATACCACTGTACTCCAGCGTGGGCAACAGAGAGATATTCTGTCTCAAAACAAACAAACAACAACAAGATAAATAAATAAAATGTGTATGATAAATAAATAAAATGCAAAGGCTTAAGAAAAACTACGATTATCCTTAAGTAGAATAAGTTGAGGGAGCTTCAGTGACCACATACTGAAACTTACTGAAGTCACAGTAATTAAGAAAGCATTATATAAATGTTTGCATCGGTCACTGAAACAGAAGAGAGTGTTCAGGAACAAACCCACAAAAATGGAAAAAAATGACAGATAAAAAGAGTGTTATCTAAGATTGGGGGAGAGGGAGAGGAGACATGACTTATTTAATTGGTAGTGCTGCGTCAACTGTTTGTCCATATGAGAAAAAATAAAGAAATAGGGTTTCCACACAAAAGTCAAACACCAATGAATTAAAGATGTAAATGTAAAAGGTGAGACATTAAAACGCCTAGGGAAAAAAATATAGAATATCTTATACTTTAGACCATTGAATGACATCACAGAAAATAAAAATAAGAAACACTAACCATAAGAGAAACGATTAAAAGACATATTTACATTAAAATTAATTGTCATGGTGGTTGAAAAAACAATAAAAAGAAAGACACTAGAAAAAAGACATATATAAGAAAATATAACGGCAAAAAAAAATCAACTCTAAAGAAAATGAGCTAAAGATTAACACTTTTTAAAGGAGGAAATTGTAATGATTACTGATATATAAAAGCTTGGTCAACTTCATTAGTAATGAGGAACATACAAATTAAAACCACAAAGCGTTACCATTTTATATCTACTATTTTGGTAAAAATGTAGAAGTCTGACAATTCCAACTGGTGGAGATATGGAGTAATGAGAACCCACTATTATAAGGATAACTTGTTAAAAGCATTGTAGAAAACAATGTCATTATTTTGTATATTTGACAATGAAACTAATTACCCAAATGAAACACCTTTTAACAGAACAATATTTCCTCTACATCTGATGCACGCTAATCTTTTCCACCATACTCATTAAGTTGATTTCACTATCACTAGTAAGTGGACCAGCATCCAAAAAATGGCCATCAAGAGGAGAATAAAGAAATTGGAATATATTCACATAATGCCATATCATATGGTAATAAAGAGCAATAAAATAAAGTTTACCCAGACAACATGAGTGACTCTTAGAGGTACAATGTTGATTGGAAAAAAATAACAAAAAGACTACTTAAATTATGATAACCATTTTCATAAAGCTCAGAAGCAAACACCATTAAACACCTTATTGGGAAAGGATAAATGTATATGTAATAAAGTGAAAAGAAAGCAAGAGAATTATAAATACAAAATTTTTAATGATGGTTATCTCTGAAAAACAGAAAGAGACTGGGTTTGGGAAGGAAATACATGTGGCTTCAATAGAATCGGTAATGTTTTGGTTCTAAATTTGTGTACAGGTTCATAGCTTTCTTCTTAACATGTTTCATAATATATATACAAGCATATGGAATCTATGCATCAAATAATAAACAGGAAAATTAACAAAAACAAAGTACTAAGTATTTAAGCATATTACATAAATGATTCCTACAAGATGAAAAACAAAAAGAAATATTCATTAGAATCTGTATATTATGGGGTGTATCTATATATGTGCACACAACACACACACACACACAGACACACATGCCCTCAGACAACATGAGTTCATTTATAGATGGATTTTCTTCCACCTCTGCCACACCTGAGACAGCAAGACCAACCCCTCTCTATATTTTCTCTTCTTTATGATTGTCTTAATATTTTCTCCAGTTTTATTATAAGAATACAGTATATAACACATATAACATACAAAATATGTATTAATTGACTATATATGTTATCAGTAAGACTTCAGGTAAACAGTAGTCTATTAGTAAAGTTTTCAGGGAGTCAAGACCTACACATAAATTTTCAACTGCATGAGGGATGAGTGCCCCAAACCCTTTGTGTGTGTATATATATATATTTATATTTTAACTGTATTTATATACACACATATTTATATGTATATATATAACATATATACATATATAATTTTAACTGTAACATTTCTTTAAAGTTTTTACTACTTTTTGCTTAAAAACAAGTGCTGAGTTGTAGGGTATCCTAACAGCTAGCTACAGCAAGTACTCATACATCAACTACATGCAAATTAAAATCACCAATAAGCAATCCCACTCCTGGATATCTACTCAGAGGAAAAGAAGTCATTATACGAAAAAGATACTTGCACATGCAAATTTATAGCAGCCCAATTTGCAATTGCAAAAATATGGAACCGGACCAAATGCCCACTGATCAATGAGTGAATAAAGAAAATGTGATATACAACATGGAATACTACTCAGCCTTAAAAAGGAATGAAATAATGGCATTCCCAGCAACGTGGATGAAATTGTAGACCATTATTCTAAGTGAAGTGACTCAGGAATGGAAAACCAAACATCATATATTCTCACTCATAAGTGGGAGCTAAGCTATGAGGATACAAAGGCATAAGAAGGATACAAAGGACTTTGGGGACTTGGGGGAAAGGGTGGGAGGTGGGTGAGGAATAAAAGACTACGCACTGGGTAGTGTACACTGCTCGGTTGATGGGTGCACCAAAATCTCAGAAATCACCACTAAAGAACTTATTCATGTAACCAAACACCACCCGTTCCCCAAAAACCTATTGAAATAAAAACAATACAGTAAAATTACCAATACAAGTACTGTAGCTACATAGCTGATAAGAGAGGAATAAGCTCTCTTCTTTGAAGGAAAAAGATTTGTGCTAGAAACAAATTCTGCTTAAATTTTTCTTAAAAATGTAAGGTCATAAACTCATTTAATGATCAAAAGGATTTAAGAAGCTTCTAGAACAGGTTTCACTGACTGGGGAAAAGACTCATGACTGTTGAGTTGGAAGGAGCAACAGAGGTCACTTAGCCCAATTTCCACTCCTCTGAGACCTCCCTCCTTCACTATCCCTGAAGCACTTCACTACAGCATTAGTGAAGGCCTGACCCATGGAAGCCAACCTTCAAGGAAAGGCAGTGGCCTCATAGGTGATACTATTTTTAGGAAGGCAGGTCTTTTAGGTCTCACCTTTGTAAATGAAACAAGGATCATTATTCATTACCAAGGTAAAAAGCACTATCCACCATTTTCAAGGGATGAGTCATTCCACAGGATGACAGGCGCTGTGTAGATGACGTCTGGGTACAAGTCATATCTTTTTAAACTTTTTGTATACAAGAGACTGAAAGCAAAACAGAGCCTGGGCAAACTGATCTTGAAATTGTGCACTGTTCTACTTATGAGTTTCAGGAGAACAATCAACACCACCCACAAAAATCTTGATTGCCATCAGTGTTATACATCAGAATGTTAGGTCACCACAGCATTTCCCAAAAAGCGTCCCATGAAAAAATAGATTCATAAGAAGCTCTGAAAAAATAAAAAAAAGGTTCCGTGAACAAATGAGTTAGGGAAACACTGAATACAATAATTTCCATTAACAGAGTCCTACTACAGTATTAAAGGCTCTGAAAAGTTCTGCAATAAATAAAATGGCTTAATTTTAGTTAACCTGTCATTTCCCCATCTCTAAAAATATGAAAACATATTTCACGTAACAGCTAATTCATAACTGTGGTGTGGATGAACACCACGTGAATACACTTTAGGAACTGCGGAGCTGAATAATCTCTACAGCACCTCTTAACTCTTGCAATATCTTCCTTAACCTGCTACCTGGGAGTTCTGGCCTCATCCAAAAAGACATTTATTTGGACTAGAGTCAAGCAAGGAGGACTTCTCTGATGCCATCCAAGAAGTCACTGAACAAAGCAGCAAGGCTGCATTTAAGGCAGAGACAGTTTTTTTTTTTTTTTTAACCTATTAATTACAATAATGTTTATATATCTTTGGTCTTTCTCCTTTTTTTGTTTTGTTTTGTTTTTTTTTTTTTTTTGAGACGGAGTCTTACTCTGTCGCCCAGGCTGGAGTGTGGCGCGATCTCGGCTCACTGCAAGCTCCGCCTTCCAGGTTCACACCATTCTCCTGCCTCAGCCTCCGGAGTAGCTGGGACTACAGGCGCCCAGCACCACGCCCGGCTCATTGTGTTTTTAGTAGAGACGGAGTTTCACCGTATTAGCCAGGATGATCTTTGGTCATTTTTTAAAGTTCTTTGAGCATATTAGCAAACTTTATACTTCCTAAATATATTTTAATTAAATTTTCTTTAAATAACTAAGCATTGAAAATTTTATAAACCATCGATGATCTTAAAATGGTTGAGATTCTTTTTCCTTTTTTCCCTTAAAGAGTCTAAGCCAGGGTAGGTCTTTTGTAGACACCCCTGTTTTCCAAGGGCATGTGATCGATCAAATCAACTTTTTCCAAATAGAAATTGCTGTATGAACAGGGCCAGTCGATGGTAAATGATTAGATGATGGCGTTCGTTTTCAAAACGTCTTTAGTAAGTAAATAAAGGGGCGATGTAAAATGTTGCAGTTTGCTGGGTAAATTTCGACTGCAAAATTTCTTCTTTCAGAACTTTTTTCCTGCTGCATTTGCTGCTTTTTCAACCATGATGCAGAGATGGTCTTATTACAACAATTTCAGATAAATAAATAAGTTTCCAACTTGCAACACTGACAAAACTGTCAAATCCTCTTAATTTTGTATCACAAATGTTTTCAACAACTATTGGTCCCTTTCTATTTGCATAGTGCCAAGCTAGGCCCAGTCAGACTTAGCCCTGGACTATCACAATATCTTTTGTTTTTCCTTTTTTTTTTTTTTTTTTTGGAGACAGGATCTCACTCTGTCACCAGGCTGGAGTGTATGGTGCAGTCTCAGCTCACTGCAACGTCTACCTACCGGGTTCAAGTCCTGCCTCAGCCTCCCAAGTAGCTGGGATTACAAGTGCACACCACCACGCCCAGCTGATTTTTGTATTTTCAGTAGAGACAGGGTTTCACCATGTTGGCCAGGATGGTCTTGATCTCCTGACTTCGTGATCCGCCCACCTCAGCCTCCCAAAGCGCTGGGATTACATGCATGAGCCACCACACCCAGCCCACAATATCTTTCTAACCCATCTCCCCATCTCCACCTCCCATTCATCCTTCACACTACCCTCAGACATTCCTCCTAAAATTCCTCCCAGCAGTCCCTTTTGCCTAGTGCCTAGCAGGTGTTCTGCTGGCACTTTACAAGTATTGTATCACTATCTTTTTTTTTTTTTTTTAAATACGTGTTAGCCAGGATGGTCTCCATCTCCTGACCTCGTGATCCGTGTATCACTATTTTAACGTGTACGCAAGATTTGTTTTATTGGCTATGATAAGACACACAGAGACGAACATTGCTGTCAAGTTTATACTCACAGATCCCTAGAATCAGCAGGTAGGGCCACATGGGGACACACCAGGGCTGGTCAAGGGGCAGAGGGAGTGAGGGGAGAGTACCAGCAAAAGCCTTTCCTGAGGTTTTCGTGGGAGGGAATTAGTAAAGCAAGGTAAGCAAGCTGAACAGGTTTGGGATTGGAAGCTTTTAATAATTTTGGTGGACTCAAGGCTATAGGAAGGTCCTCAGTGCCCAGTACTTGGTCCTGGGATGACTTAGGACACAAGGAAAGCAGTCAGAGCTGCAGGGGCCTGATAAAAAGAGCTGAGTGGGGGTATGGATGGGTTGGTTTTGAATATCCAAGATATGCTCTCAGGCAAGGTGTTTTGTAGTTCAAGAAAGTAGCTAGAGCTTCTAGCTCTAACTGGTCCATGTGACCCGCATGACAGAATAACACAGAATATAAGAAAATATCATGAATACATTTCTCTCTTTTTTTTTTTTTTTTTTTTGAGACGAAGTCTCACTCTTGTCCCCCAGGCTGGAATGCAATAGCGCAATCTCGGCTCACTGCAACCTCCGCCTCCCGGGTTCAAGCAATTCTCCTGCCTCAGCCTCCCGAGTAGCTGGGATTACAGACACCTGCCATAGCACCTGGCCTAATTTTTGTATTTTTTAGTAGAGACGGGGTTTCACCATGTTGGCCAGGCTAGACTCGAACTCCTGACCTCAGGCGATCCACCCGCCTCGGACTCTTAAAGTGCTGGGATTACAGGTGTGAGCTGCCGCGCCTGGGCACAACTGCTTTTAATGCCTTCTCTTGCCCATTGTGGCGGACTCTGTTACCTTGTTAGCTGGCTCTCCTAAAGTTCATCTCCACCTCTGCTTCTTCGCTGCCTCCCACGACAGAGGGTAGAAAGCCATACTGTCCTAGTTTCCCCTGAAACTAGGAGTAGGTCTTCAGCCATGAGACAAAAACAGAAGTATACTGCAAAGTCCTCTGTGAAAGCTTTGCTTTCCTAATAAAAATGAGTAAGACTCAACTGCCAGCCTCTTTCTCTTCTTCCTATTTTGAATGCTGACGTAATGGCAGGCGTGGCAGCAACCATCTTGTAACCATGAAGGACTGGCACAGAGAATTGCAGAGATGGTAGACATGACATCATTGACTCACTGTTCCATTCCCCAACAACCACTTATGCCTGGACTTACTTTCAACAGAAACAAACTCCGTCTAAAGCCATTCATTCTAAGTGGTAGTTTCTTTCCTTCTTTCTCTTTTTTTTTTTTTTTTTTTTTTTTTGAGACTGCGTTTTGCTCTGTCATCCAGGCTGGAGTGCAATGGCGTGATCTCGGCTCACTGCAACCTCTGCCTCCTGGGTTCAAGCGATTGTCCTGCCTTAGCCTCAGCCTCACCAGTAGCTGGGATTACAGATGCCCGCCACCATGCCCAGCTTATTACTGTATTTTTAGTAGAGATGGGGTTTCACCATGTTGGCCAGGTTGGTCTCAAACTCCTGACCTCAGGTGATCCACCCGCCTTGGCCTCCCAAAGCGCTGGGATTACAGGCATAAGCCACCGCACCCGCCTGGTGGTTTGCACCCAGCTGGTGGTTTCTTATACTATACTTCAATGCAATTCTAGTGTAATATACTTGCAGCAGAGGAACACATTTTAAGATTAGTTTTATTCAGAGTAAAAATGCAATTATTTGATGTTCTTGAAATTGCACATAGTTCACACAAATCACTAGAGCAATTATTGACTTCTCCCTAAAGCTCTTCATATAACACTAAGCTGTATATAAACCTAAGTACAGAAATACTCACTAGACAGATAGTTTGGAGAGTGATTGAGAAAGGCTTCCTGGAAGAAGTGGGCACAGGCAAGCCTTGAAGGCTGGGCAGGATCTGCCACGTAGATACATGGGAAAAAGTTTGAAATGGCAAAGCAGTCACCAAAAGCTATCCCTTAGCAGCAATGAAAGGACATTAAATAAAGAGAATTAAGCTAAGGAGAGGAAAGTCACCTCATGGGAATTAGGGGACAAGAGAGAGGAGGGGAAAAATGGCATGGTTACTCTAATGTTGGGATAAATCCACATTTTCAAAACAATGTTACTGCAGAATTGACTAATTTAAGCACAGAGAAAACTTACTAAAAACCAAAAAAAATTCCTAATACTTTCTGCTGAGACTTGCAAAATAAAGTCATGTATGATTGAATAGAAGTTCCTGAAAACAAAGGGAAAATAGAATGGAAAATTTTAAGAAAGAGGGAGAAAAACAGATAAAGAGAAATATTAATTTTCATAGAGCTGAAGAGACACAAAAGTCCTCAAACTGAAAGGGCCTGAACTGTGAGGGGCAGAGTGAAAAACAGAGAGATCCTAAAAAGCTTTCAGAGAGGAAAAAACTATCAAGCTGTAACAATAACCAGTAACAGAATTTATCAGCAATAATCGATGCTAGCATATAACAGAGCAATTCCAAAGTTCTGAATGAAAATTCACTTGAATCTAAAAATTCGTATTACGGTAACTTATCAGTCAAATATAAAAGCAAAATTAAATCAGATTTCGATTTAGGAGGTTACATATCTTTCTGAGAAAGTTTCTTGAGAATGTACTCCAAGAAAAATAAAGATAAAAACCTAATTCAATAAGATATGATGGACTTAAATCCAAGTCCAGCAAGAAGAAATTCCCGGATGTCAGACCTGCAGGAAGCTTAGAAAGCAGACTATCCAAATTAGAATTCAGTGGGCTCCAAGATAAAGAAAGCAGTCAAAATAACAGATGGAATAAGTAAATTGGAAGGTATGAAGGCATATGATTCTCATGACAGGAAAAACAAGATAGTCCATAAAATTGCAGGCAAAAAAAAATATGCCCAGGAAAGTTATGATTCAAATATGAATCAAAGAAAAGTCACGTACGATTGAATACTTTGTAGAATGCAAGAAAACAGAATCCATTTGGCCTTGGCACTAAGAAAATTCTCCTTTATAAGGAATAGGTATCTTGATATTGGATCCACAGAGAAGGGGATGTGTATTTGTCCTTTTTCACATGGCTATACAGAAATACCTGAGGCTGGTAATTCATAAAGAAAAAAAGTTTAATTGGCTTGCAGCTCCACAGGTTGTAGAGGAAGCATCATGCTGGCATCTGCCTGGCTTCTGGGGAGGCCTCAGGAAATTTACAATCACGATAGAAGGTGAAGGGGAAACAGGCACATCTTACATGGAAGGAGCAGGAATAAGAGGGGGCGGGGGGAAGGTGCTACACACTTCTAAACAACCAGATCTCAGAAGAACTCACTCATTCACCATCACAAGAACAGGACTGGTATGGTTTGGATTTGTGTCCCTACCCAAATTTCACATTGAATTATAATTCCCAGTGTTGGATGAGGGGCCTGGTGGGAGGCAACTGGATCATCGAGTGGATTTCCCCCTTGCTGTTCTCATGCTAGTGAGTTCTCACGAGATTCGGTTATTGAAAAATGTGTAGCACCTCCCTTTTTGCTCTCTTCCTCCTGCTCCGGCCATGTAAGACATGACTGCTTCCCCTTTACCTTCCACCATGAGTGTACGTTTCCTGAGGCCTTCCCTGCCACACTTCCTGTAGAGCCTGTCGAATCATGAGCCAATTAAACCTCTTTTCTTGATAAATTACCTAGTCTCAGGTAGTTCTTTACAGCAGTGCGAGAATGGGCTAATACAAGTAGCAAGAGGAATAGTGCTAAACCATTCATGACAGACCACCCCCATGATCCAGCCACCTCCCCCCAGGCCCCACCTACGACACTGGGGATTACAATTTGACATGAGAGTTGATGGGAACACAGAACCAACTGTGTCCATGTTGTAATCAACATGTTACTTAGGTCCACCAGGAACTACATTTAAGGAGCCATGATAGAAGCACTTAATTGACTTTTGAACTTTTAGAGTAAACTTACGGACAAGGCATAGAAAGCTAAACTATGTGATTACAAAACAAGAAATGTAAATTTTATCAATCTTCAAAATGCAAACAAATACAAAGAGAAAAGGAAGAAGGGAGGGAAAGAAAGTAAAAGAAAGGAGAGAGAGAAAAAGAAAAAAAAAATTGATCAAAGCCAAAAGTAGAGAAGGAAAGAAAAGAGTAGAAGAGTCCGATTCCTATTATAATGCTCACTAAAGCCAGTCAAGAGAAACGGGACTGCCCATGCTAACTACAGGGAGTTTTAAATATAAGTAAAAAGGTAATATAACAATTTAAAAAATGGGTACGGAGGAGGAAGTGGGTGGTATAATGGAACCAAAACCTCATCTCACCAGCAGGAAGTAAATAGTGTGTAAATAACAGATGTGTGTGTAAACTAGCAGTGTAAGCCTATTATGCAGAGAGATGGAGGTAAATCATCAGAGGAAATAAACACAGAAGGTATTAAAAGTGTCTCCAGGGAGCAGGACTAGGAGCTGGATCAGGCTAAGCGGGCCGATACCTTTTCGTTATAAACCCTTCTCCACTACCCGATTTTGAAAACCACATCCACCTATTATTTCAATTTTATTTCTTTAAGGACAATTCACAGGGTTGCTGGAGGTCTGGAAATAAGCCTGCTCATCCACTGCTGCTGGAAGTATTACCTGATACAACCTTTTTTGAGGGCAATCTGGCAATATGTATTAAAAGACTAAAAATGGAGAAAACCTTCCTCAAAGTAAAGAAGGAATTCAGGCTGGGCACGGTGGCTTATGCCTGTAATCCCGCAGTATTGAGATGGGAGAACTGCTTGAACTCAGGAGTTCAAGAATAGCCTGGGGAACATGAAGAGACTCTGTGTCTACAATAAAGTACAAAAATTAGCTGGGTGTGGAGGTGCACACTTGTAGTCTCAGCTACTTGAGAGGCTGAGGTGGGAGGATCTCTGGAACCTGGGAGGTGGAGGTTGCAGTGAGCTGAGATCGCGCCACTGCACTCCAGCCTGAGTGACAGAGCAAGACTCTATCTCAAAAAAAAAAAGAAAAAAAAAGATGGCATTTGTTGACAAGAAATAATTGAGGATGGAAAAAAAAAGTAATCAGTAATCAGGATTGCCCTATAAAGGTCTATGTTTGTACTTCGTCTTTTGTCCCCAACCCTTCACAGACTGGAATAAAAGGAAAGGGGGTTAAATAAATTGACTTTCAATATTAAAAAGCATGACATGTATTTGACATGTAAAGCTATTGAAGATATACTAAGTGTGAAGGGGCAGACTATAAACCAGTATGCATAGTAAAAAAAAAGTTACATATATATATATGCAGAGAAAAAAAGACATTAAGGTATATGTCAAAATGTTACTAGTTCTCTATTCCTATTCTTTTAAATTTTCTAATTCTTCTACAATGAACACTACATAGACTGTAAAATGTATTTGCAAAAGTGGTTGTCAGGGGATGGGAGAAGGGGAGTAGGGAGTTACTCTTTCATGGACACAGTTTTAGCTTCAAAGATGGAAAGAGTTGTGAAGATGGGCGGTGGTGATGGCTGCACAACAATGTAAACGCACTTAACACCACTGGACGGTACACCTGAAAATGGTTAAGATGGTAAATTTTATATTGTATTTTTCCAGTTGTAAAAATAAAAAAAAATTTAAAAATGACAAAATAGTGAAGATTGGAATATTTTGTATACTACATGTAATAAATTTATGAACAAACCAAGTTATAGATAGCTTATCTTAATACTGCTAATGTTAACCAAATGACTACATTTGTAAGAGGAGTTATGAAAATACAGTATATATTTTAGATTCTCTCCAAATGTTACCTTTTCCTTCGTCCTAAAATGGGAAATTTTCTTGCTCGTTTCAAAATATCTAGACATTATTTTTAAATCTCTAATCCAAATCCTATATTCTTCACTGCTCTCTGAGTCTCTCCAACAATATGAATCTTTCCCAAGGTTATTTTTGAGCCCCAAGCTTAAAACTTTCTTCTCACAAATAAGATGTTTTAACCTCAAATGTCTTTACTTTTATTATACCAAACCCTTAAATATGTATTTCTTGTGTCCTCCAAATAATTTTATGTTCTTTTATGGTAATATATATATTATATATATAAATATATAATATGTAATATATATAATATATAAATATATTATATGTAATACATAATATATATAAATATATTATATGTAATATATAATAGATATATTATATGCAATATATAATATACAGATATATTATATGCAATATATAATATACAGATATATTATATGCAATATATAATATACAGATATATTATATGCAATATATAATATACAGATATATTATATGCAATATATAATATATAATATATAAAAATATATTATATACACTGATGTATACATATTTATATATTATATATTTATATATTATATATTTTATTTACATATATTTTATGTATAATATATACACATATACATACATCGGTTGGGTGCGGTGGCTCACACCTGTAATCCCAGCACTTTGGGAGGCCAAGGTGGGTGGATCATGAGGTCAGGAATTCCAGACCAGCCTGGCCAATATGGTGAAACCCTGTCTCTACTAAAAATACAAAAACTAGCCAGGCGTGATGACACGTGCCTATAATCCTAGCTACTTGTGAGGCTGAGGCAGGAGAACTGCTTGAACCCGGTAGGCAGAGGTAGCAGTGAGCTGAGATCACGCCATTGCACTCCAGCTCTAGGTGACAGAGCAAGACTCCGTCTCGGAAAAAAAATTGAAAAAACAAATAAAATATATATATATTTCTAATATATATATAATAATGCATATATATGACTTTTTAAATGACTTTTTGGCTTTTTAGTCTTTCAGTTTATTGCACATGGATTCGGGTTGTGAAGAATGGACTTTCTCCATGATCTTGCATGTGGTTTTGGAATGTAAATATAATGGATATGGTGGTTTTGGTTTTATCTGATTTCTGTAGTTGGTAAGGGCTGAACTGTGTTCCCCCAAAATTTCATATTAAATTCTAATCCCATTACTTCAGAATGTGACTGTGTCTGAAGATACGGTCTTTCAAAGAGGATTCTGGTAAAATGCAGTCATTAGGGTGAACCCTAATCCAGTACGACTGGTGTCCCTATAAGAAAAGCAAGTGAGAAGGGCACAGACACACACAGAGGGAAGACCACATGAAGATGCAGAGAGAAGACGGCATCTACAGTATAAAGAGAGAGCCCTCAGAGGAAAACGACCCTCTGACACCTGGATCATGGACTTCCAGTCTCCAGAAATAGGAGGAAAGAGTCTTTGTCATGTAACCCCCCAGTCTGGTACTTTTGCAATTGTAGCCCAAGCGGACTCATCCCGAAGCATATTCTTCATCTCCCTTATCAACCCTCTCTTGGCCACTGCAAATTCTGAGGGCTCTGGGACCTTTGTGGTTATAAGGGTTGATTATAACATAATCACGGAGCTGTGGAATAGAGCAGGAAGCACTGCCTACACTAACCACATCACCTCTCTACTCTCAGTTTTTGGTTTCTTATACGTTAGGTGCTATTCAATCAGATTTATGTGGTTTGTCAGAGACCATGGCATCAATCTGGTTGAATAGCATCTAATCTATAAGAAAAGTGTCCCAAGAGGGTTCTAATGCCTCCTTCACATTATTTTCCTTGATATCTGTCATTGAAAACAAGATTCCCTGGGTGGAGTTTATGTGTGACTCTGTCTAATGTGTAAGGATGGATTCCAAGACTTGCCAAAGTCTTTCGCCAGCCTAATGTTCTGGGTACTGTGTTAAAGATAAACCTGTGATCAAGGCCAACAGAAAGGAGCTTGTAAATATAGGTCTCCAAGGTGCAAGTCTGCGATGCTCAAATGACAACATATCCCGGTGCACAATTATGACTTGCAAATGTCCCCCGGGAAGCCTGCCCCGCTTCCTGTAAGCAGGACTATGGAGACAATTCACTTTGGCGAGAGGACTAAAACAAGAAACAGGGACTTACTCTTTACATGCCTCCCACCCCTGGCATTTCTAGCAGGGCAGGGCTATGACAGAATCATAAAAAGCTAGTTTGCTTGAAAGGCTGCTCTTCCCTGATTACCTCCGTGAGACGAGAGAAGAGTCCGTGCCTAGATAAAACATTCATGTGAGTGCTTTGTGGCCTTTCTTTTGGTATCCTTCCCCATCCCCCATAATGCTGCTGGAACTGTCAGTTGGTTCCTTCTTATAACTGTGACCTGTCATGTTTCCTTGTGAGTGACAGGTGAACATACTAGATCTCTCCTCTCGCTTTCTGTAATCCCACATTCTTCATAAGCATGACTCAATCAATCTCCAAGCCACACTGTTGTAGAAAATCAGAATAGGCTACCCTATAATATGCCACTTTCGGTAAGGATGATTGTGAGCTGTAGGCAAATGTGATCATCAACAGATGCAGAAAGCAGCCTTGTCAGAGCTCCCCTTATCAGGCCAAAAGCAGAAACTCCCAAGAAGTAAAGACTGCCGTAAATCCCCTCTCTTGGGGAAGTTTTACGGACATGAAGATGAAAAGTCAGCACCAAGACAGACCCGCACAAACACTGCTAAGATAGTCCTTATCTTCCATGAGTTTCCCCCGCACATCTACCTTCCCAGGGTTTACAGCTCCTAGAAGCCTAAAAACCTTTTCCCTTTGTCTTTTCACCTCTCTACAAATTTATTCTTCTTTGCTAAGATGCTGTACAAGCCCAGGTTCCAATAACCCCTTTGAATTGCTCATCGCTGAGTTTCTCTCTCCTGCAAGTATGCATACTGCACATGTTAATAAATTCTGTTTCTCTCTTGTTAATCTTTTGCCGGTTTAATTTCCAGGGCCCCAACCAGAGATCTTAAGAGGGTAGATTTTTTTTTTTTTCTCTCTCTCTCTCTTCTACACTGTGAAGGCTTCTTAGCAGATACGCAGCCACACATGAAGTTAGGCAACTGGGGTCTAGGCTGATGCTGTGGGGTGCAAAGGCTGGGTGCTGATTATGTGTCTTGAGGTTGGAGCTTACGAGTAAAACTCTTCCAAGCAAAATAACCTCAATTCATTTAGGGTCAAAATATATCAAGGCAGCTGATGAGATACAGATCTGTAAGTTATCTACTGAGGATCAGCTAACCTCCCTGTTGTAGGACAATTTACCCAGGAGATTAAAATCTTGATTCAATTCATACAGGAACTTTCAAACCCTAAAATCATAATTTAACTTCTCTACTATATCAGTAAGAGAGAATTCTGTCCTCCCATCCACCTATTCTGCCTCCTCAGTCTTCTCCCCAGATCCATTAGAGGAAACATTTAGAACATGTTTATTTTTCCAAGGTCTTCCACCCCCAACTCCCACCCCACTCTTGAGTTTTGCTGAGATTTGACTTCAAGCTATTATTAGGGTTTTCCCTTCCAGTTTGTCTACTTTGCTGTAATAGTCATTACTTACGACACAGTATAAAGTCCTGGTAAAAATGATCTCATCTCCTTATACTAAATGACATATTCATCACAAGATTCACTGCTCACTACTGATTTCTGACCTCTTATCTTCCGGCTTGTTGAGATTTCTACTGAAATTGACACTTTACCTAAATTGCTTTCCCAAGCGAAATTATATGAGTAATAAACTCTAGGCCACGAAGCCTTTAATGAGTTACAAGAATAATAAACTGCAAGTCTTCATGTGTCAAACTTACAAAAAAAAAATATGGTTATTGAGCTTGATGTAGAATTTTGTATTACAATGTTTTTTGTATAAATCATCTAGAGATATTGTTCTATTGTCTTCTTCTACTTTCTAGGGCTGGTGATGAGAAATCTGGCACTAGTTTGATTCTTCTAATTCTGCCTCTCCAGATGTATAAAACTTTCTCTTTATCCGTAAAATTCTAGGATTTCACCAGGAAATGTCTATACATGTAGTTTGAAATATTCATTCACCTCGCCTGAACTCAGAGAACTTTTCTTTTACTTTTATTTAACTATTCTTCTTCTCTCTGGCTCTTTTTCTCCTCCAGGCACTCTTGTTACTGATGTTAAGTCAGTCAGTCTGTCCTCCAAGTTTTGTATCTTTTTCCTCTACATATCTCTAAGTGTCTGTACTCTATGGGATAAAGAATTTCTTCCCCTTGATGTTCCAGAATAGTGATTATGTTCTTAGCAGTGATCTTCTTTTAGTATATCTGAAAAAAAAAATAGTTTTTATATTGTGGAAACAATGCTTTTAGTTCCATACAGTCTTTTATTTTCTTGCATGCTAATTATCTTCCTTATTCCATTTTGTTAAAGTACTCTTCTATCTCCTTATTCAGTTCTATTTCAATAGCTGCCATATTTTCTAGTTTAGAGTTTGTGCTCATAACTTCATGTTACTAAGACTTCCTAAGCAAGCTGTGATGTTTCTCTGCCTACTCACAGTCGTGTGATCCCTCAGTACTTGTACAGGTTAGATATTGGTGTTGAGTGGTACAACAGCAGCAGATGGTGGAAGATACAATTTCTTGTAGGCTGGTGTTGACGGAGTCAGGTGAGGCACTAGAAGAATACTAGATGCAAATACTCATCATTTCCTAATCACAAGGAGTAATTCAGACCTCCAGTTCAGCCTTCTCTGAATCTCTTGTGGTTGACAGTATCAAATGGCTCCTTCAAAACCAACAGTAGCTACCCTAAGCCTGAGGAGAGTAACACTCTGGCCTCTAAATTCACACCAGTTGCCAAAGAAGAAAAGAAAAACCACACACCCAAATGAAAAACTGAGCTTAGCGTTGTCTCATCTCTGGATATCTTAGATGAAATTCTGGCCTCAGACACAATTGCCAGAGTAGTACTTCCAGCCCATATGACCACCAGAGCCTTTCTACCACTCCATGGAGACATGAAGTTTATTTCTAACCCCTCGAACCAGGGAAGGTCTTTTTGACTGCTTCATCAAATAAAAGGTGACAGTAATGACATCCCAGGGTAGGTGACGTGGATGCTCAGTCCTGGAACCCTGCCACTATGCTGTGAGGAAGTCCAAGCCACATGGAGTGGCCACATGAGGGTCTTTAGCCATCAGTTCCAGTTAAGGTCCCAGTTGATGGCCAGCACAGATGGAGAGACAGTGAACATGACTCCAAATGACACTAGCCCCAGCACTGAAGCCCACATTGAGTGTGAGAGAAATGGGTTGTTCTCTGAGCCCTGCCCAAATAGCAGATTCAAGAGGAAAACAAATGTTGTTATTTTAAGCCACGAGTTTTGAGGTGGTGTGTTAGAGAGCATTAGATAACAATAGCCACCATTTTTGTCCACTGTGCTATTCCCCAGAAGAAATCAGGGACATGGACTCAGACCAGCTTCTCCCTAGAATCCTTTTTAATACTTGGATGCAGAATTTTCATATTGCTCAAGGATTTAGTATTGTCTCCAGGTCTCTCCTTGATCTTAGAAATGGCTTTAAAAAGATTCTAGAACTATCCACTTGTGAGAGGTAAAATGGGAGGAAATTGGCACAATACAATAATTTTATTTTATAAAAATACACTTAGCAAAAGATGACATGCTAAATATTATGTCAGTTCTCACACTGAGACTCAAATATCTCAAGTTATCTCAGTGAATGACATCAGATTTTTTATACATTGTAGGGGAAAACACACTTACATGAATTCACTTAACTAGGTCAAGGAATTTTAGAAATGTGGTATATAATAGGATTAGCAATCAGAAGTTATTATTTCTCATTGGGCTGTTTCCAAGCAGTCTATTCTCCAGTGAAGATGCTTAGCTTCTCCAGGTCTCAGTTCCCTCATCTGTTAAGTAAGGAAATTAGGTGCAATGACCTTTAAAAAAAATTTTTTTTAATTTTTAAAAATTATTTTCTTAATCTTATTTATTTATTTATTTTAATAGAGATGAAGTCTCGTTTTGTTGCCCAGGCTGGTCTCAAACTCCGAGGCCCAAGTGATCCTCCCGCCTCAGCCTCCCAAAGTGCTGGGATTACAGCCATGAGACATTGTGCTTGGCCTTTATTTAAATTTTATTTTTTTAATAGACAGGGTCTCACTCTGCGGCCCAGGCTGGAGTGCAGTGGCAAATCATGGCTCATTGCAATCTCAATCTCCCGCCTCAGCCTTCTGAGTAGCTGGGACTACAGGTGTATACCACCACTCAGAGCTCATTTTTTTAAATTGTATTTTTATAGAGACAGGATCTCACTATGTTGTCCAGGCTGGTCTTGAACTCCTGGCTTCAAGTGATCCTGCCACCTCAGCCTGCCAAAGTACTGGGATTATGGGCCTGAGCCACTGCACCTGGCCCCAATCATCTTAAAAAGGATTCTACCAGCTCAGCCATCCCGTGCAAGTTTACTGAACCTTCATGTGTAGATACCAAGAACACTGTGTACATCCAACCCCATTATTTCAGAGACGAAAGACCTGATAAGAACCTGAGAGATTATGATCCACGGGAAAGGAAGAAACAGAATTTCCAGTACTGGAACAATGTGCCACCATGACACTCTGCCTGTGGGTCATCAATGCAGATGTTTTTGATAAAAGGCTGCACCCTATGCTCCAAAGGACAATGAAGGAGGAATTTATTTATGTTGCACCTGCATTACCATCCTCAGAAGGAGGACACATGTAATGATGGTGGCAGTCGATTGACTCAATGACTAAAAGGAGTGAGGGTAGAGTTGGCCTCAGTGGCCCTAAGGACAACACTGAGACATGGTCTTGCTCCCCTTGTGTCTCAGGTCTGTTTTCCTTAAGGTTGACTCCATTCTTTGGCAGACTCTCCCCTCACAGATCCAAAGTGGCTGGCGGCAGCTTCAGGCTGAAAGCCCATCTGCTCAGGAATCCCAAGGGACCCAGCCAAGGTCCCAGACTGTAGTGTACAGTCCCACTGACTGTAGTGAACAAAATAATGCCCCACCTCCTAAAAGTCCACATCCTAATTCCCAGAACCTCTGAATATGTTATCTTACACGGCAAAAGAGACTTTGCAGATGGCTCAGATAGACCCTGAGATAAGAAGTCTGCTGGATTATCCTGGTGGGTCCAGTGTCACCCATGGGTCCTTAACAGTGGAAGAGGAAGGCCAGCCACAGTGGCTCACTACTGTATTTCCCAGCACTTCGGGAAGCCGAGGCGAGTGGATCACTTCGGGCCAGGAGTTCGAGATCAGCCTGGCCAACATGGCAAAACCCTGTCTCTACTGAAAATACAAAAACTAGCCGGGCACGGTAGTGGGCACTGTAGTGCCAGCTATTCGGGAGGTTGAGGCAGAAGAATTGCTTGAACCCAGGAGGCGGAGGTTGCAGTGAGCCGAGATCGCGACACTGCACTCCAGCTTGGGTGACACAGCAAGATTCCATCTCAAAAAAAAAAAAAAAAAAAAAAAAAACAGTGGAAGAGGAGGCAGAAGAGGAATTCAGAGGGAGATGTGACCACAGAAGGATCAGAGCGATGTGGTATGAGGAGAGCGCAACCCAGTGCTACTGGCTCTGAACACGGAGGAAGGGACCACAAGGCAAAGCATGTGGGCCACCTCTAGAGAAGCCTGAGAAGTCAGGGAAACTAATTCTCCCCTAGAGCCTCCAGAGAGCAGCACCATCCTGCTGCCATCTTGATTTTGGCCCAGTGACACCTGTGCCAGACTTCTGACCTCCAGAACTGTAAGATGATAAATCTGTGTTGTTTTAAAGTCACTAAGTTGGTGATAATTTATCACAGCAGGAATAGAAAAACAATATACCATGGCCAGGCACATGGTGGCTCACACCTGTAACTCCAACACTTTGGGAGGCCGAGGTAGGCAGATCGCTTGAGCTCAGGAGTTTGAGACTACCCCGGCCAACATGGCAAAACTCCACCTCTACAAAAATACAAAAATTAGCCAGATGTAGTGGCTCAGGCCTGTAACCCCAACCCTTTGGGAGGGCGAGGTGGGCAGATCATTTGAGCCCAGGAGTTCGAGACCAGCCTGGCCAACATGGCAAAATTCAATCTCTACAAAAACACAAAAGTTAACTGGGCATGGTGGTGAGTACCTGTAGTCCCAGATACTTAAGAGGCTGAGGCACAAGAATCACTTGAACCTGGGAGGTGGAGGTTGCAGTGAGTTGAGATCACGCCACTGCACCAAGAACGACAGAGCAAGACCTTGCCTCAAAAAAACAAAAAAAACAAAACAAAACAAAAAAAACAATATACTGATTGGTCTAATTTGATTCACCTGCTCTGCCTCAATCAATGATTTTGACTAGACCCAAGTCACATCCCTTCCCTGAATCAAAGGGTGAAGTTAGTCCCACTTACACCACATGGGTCAAGAGTGGGGAAGGGATAGCTCCTTGAAGAAAACCAGAGGCTACAACCAGAGGACTGGGACATGGAAAATAAGCAGGAAAATAAAAAAGATATCCAACCTACATGAGGACAAATGAGAGGGCCAGACAAAACCCTGATATATCTATAGATATATCTGTAGATATTGTAGAGATAAGAGTTTCACCATGTTGCCCAGCACTGGAAATGCTGGAGATAAAACTTAGGCTACTGACAACATTCCAACTTTGCTTTCCTCTGAAGGTCACAGCTTTTGAAGAAAGAGGAAATACCAAGAAATGGAACAGCCAAAATCCATGGATAGAGGGTGCTATATAACAAGTCTCGATTTTTCAGACAGTTATCTGACAAGAGACAACAGGTTATATCACAAATGCTATTGTCAGGAGCCTTGTTGACCTTATAAGGAATTCTTTAAAGTGTAAATTGAAGTGGGGAGGGAAGAATAACTATATAAAACTGAACAGCTGGATAATGTCCATATATTAATTATATGTTCCTACTTTCTATATTCTTCATGCTGTAGCATTTGGAGTCTGTGGACTCAAGAAACTGTCCCTTCCAGGATTAATTAACTCCTAGAGGTAACAAGTAACTCACTTGTGGGCATGCCTTTGATATGCCAACCAACTACTTAGAGTCCAGCCCTCCAGGAGTCTGCTTTTCTGCTAGGCAATTCTTTTTTTTTTTTTTTGAGACGGAGTCTCGCTCTGTGGCCCAGGCTGGAGTGCAGTGGCCAGATCTCAGCTCACTGCAAGCTCCGCCTCCCGGGTTCACGCCATTCTCCTGCCTCAGCCTCTCGAGTAGCTGGGACTACAGGCGCCCGCCACCTCGCCCGGCTAGTTTTTTGTATTTTTTTTTTTTTAGTAGAGACGGGGTTTCACCGTGTTAGCCAGGATGGTCTCGATCTCCTGACCTCGTGATCCGCCCGTCTCAGCCTCCCAAAGTGCTGGGATTACAGGCTTGAGCCACCGTGCCCGGCCTCTGCTAGGCAATTCTTCTGCCCTAATCTCCATGGAGCCAGGTACAACTGGGGACCACCCTTATAGCCCAGAGCCTGCTTGATAGTAAATTTTTTTTTTCATGAACCACACAGGAGATTTAAGTGTGATAGTGAACTTGTGCCATGTGTTGACTTTGCTTTGCCCACTCCTTTCGGTGTTAACTGCAATCGAGGCTCCTGCGTGCAGCTCCCTCTCTCCGTGTCTGCTCATCTGGCTTCAGTGCTTTCCCATGTGGCCCTGAATGGGCTCATGTGCTTACTGTTTCTTGGCGACTGCGAATGTAATAAAACACTCTTCCTTCCTGGCAATCGTTTTTGCATCTGTGTGTATTATACCTGCTCCAAACGAGTCCTGGGTACATTTGTAGAACAGCAAAAGATGGCAGATATGACTCAACAAGAACAACAATGAGACATCTCAGGAAGTATTAAGAGAGAACAACAGAAGAGTCAGGAAACAATCTTGGCCCCGGTGCCAATCCAAAATGCGGGCAGTAAAGCAACCACGAAATCATAAGTGATGATGACAAGATGGCTTTTTGCACTGACTGATGGAGAAATGGGTTCATGCCAGGAAAAAGGGGGGCAGATCTAGGACTTATGAAAGGCTCCTGTATTAGTTCCCTATGGCTGCCATAATGAAGTACCACACGCTAGGTGTCTTAAATAACAGAAATTATTGCCACACAGTTTTGCAGCCCAGAAGTCTATATTCAAGGTGTCAGCAGGGTTGGTTCTTCCAAAGGCTGCGAGGGAGAATCTGTCCCAGGCCTCTTGCCTAGCTTGTGGTGGCTGCAAGCATTCCTTGGCTCGTCAACGGCATTCTCCTTATGATGTCACGTCATCTTCTCACAGCACATGTCTATCTCTATGTCCAAATATCCCATTTTTTAAGGATCCACAGTCATATTGGATTAAAGCTGATATGGTTTGGCTGTGTCCCCACCCAAATCTCATCTTGAATTGTAGCTCCCATAATTCCCATTTGCTGTGGGAGGGACCCCGTGGGAGAGAACTGAATCACGGGGCAGTTTTCCCTATACTGTTCTCGTGGTCGTAAGTCTCACAAGGTCTGATGGTTTATAAGGGGTTTCCCCCTTTCACTTGGCTCTCATTCTCTCTTGCCTGCCACCATGTAAGATGTGCCTTTCACCATCCACCATGATTGTGATGCCTCCCCAGCCACATGGAACTGTGAGTCCACTAAACCTCTTTTTCTTTAAAATTATCCAGTCTCAGGTATGTCTTTATAAGCAGCATGAAAATATACTAATACAAAAGCCCACTTGAATAATGGCCTCATCTTAATTTAGTCATCTGTACAGACCCTGTTTCCAAATAAGCTCACATCCATAGATACTGGGGGGTTAGGTCCTCAACATCTTTTGGGGGAGATACAATTTGACCCACAAACCTATAACAGCTTCCTACCCTGGGAGTTCTTTTTCTTTAGTTCATCCTAATTTGCCCCCTTTTGCTACTTCCAAGGTAAAACCCAAAATGCTAAGATAAGGCTGTGGACTTAAACGTTTTTGAAAAGGGCCTGAGAAGGTTGATTTAGTCTGACCTCATGCTTAGAGACAGAAAAGAATCTTTGCACACCTGCAAGATCCAAGCCAATGTGGTCATAACTCCAGCCAGTAATCTGCAGACTTTCTTAATCATCCATCCCAGGTAACTGAGGTGATAGTCGGTAGGGGTGTGGTTGCAGGATTTTAGAGTCCACATGACTAACAGAGGGCAGGGTAGGTAAAGAAAGGGAAGGAGATAGGGTTGCTATATACACAGTTCACAAATTTGGCTGACCTGGGTGTTTTCAGAATAGCAGACTTGGTTGGAACTTTCCATTCATAGGATTTCTGTGCCCACACACTACGGACTAATACATAGCCAAAGGCTTACTACAGACTTGGCATAAGACTTAGTCCTGTTCTTCCTTCCAAGTATGAGTAAATGCTGGCATCTCAAAATATACATGTGCAAGAACCTACTGGGTTCCTTGCACAAGGAGTATCAGTGGTTAGGGGATGAGCAGGATTAGTGGCAGCCAATCCTCAAGCCACTAATAGTGGCTGAGGTGGTCTAGTTTATTACTGATCCAAGTCCCCAAAAGCAGATCTTGTCCCAAATCAGACTCTTTAGCAACACCTAGTGATACCTGCTAACTAAATCTGCAAGTCCCCTTTGGAATGGGGCAGGATATAAATAAATAAGTAACATAGGCAAACGAAGCAATAAAGTTTGTGGTGGTTAGGGTATCCTGTTATAGAAAACATGGTCACTACTCATTTCCTATAAAAGACATCTAGCTCCAAGCTATTCTACCATATTAGAAAAACCTCTCCAGGACAGCTGCATGGGAAGGCCATCTTTTTCTTCTCCAACTTTCATGGGCTGGAAACTTAATTCCCAAATTCATTATGTTGATTGGAGATGGGGCCTTTGGGAGATAATTAGGACTAGGTAAGGTCATCAGGATGGGGCTCCCATGATAGGACTGGTGGCTTTATAAGATGAGGAAGAGAGACTTGAGCTGACATGCACACTCTTACTCTCTTGCATGTAACACCCTCTGCCATGTTATAACACAGCATGAAGGGCCTCACCAGACGCTAGTTCCATGCTCTTAAGACTTCCCAGCCACCAGAACCATGAGCTAAATCAACCTCTATTCTTTATAAATTACCCTGTTTACTCTTTATAAAATAGCCAGTCTGTGGTATTCAGTTAAAGCAACAGAAAATGAACTAAGACAGACCTCATCAGCCACTTCGGCCTAAGCAGGAAGGATTTAACCAGATCCTTGCAGATGAACAAGCACCCAGGAGAAGGAGAAGAAAGTGGATTGCCAGGGACTTGGAACAGAGGTCTGTATGATGATTAATGGCTTTGCACTAATTAGCAACATGTCATTGAGGTTTAAAGTGCTGAGGCAATTTATATATATCTAAAATGTGGCAAGAGGTGGGAAGAGAGAAATTTTGCTTGAAAAAAGTATATTCATTATACTTCTAATGACATATTATTTTCAGAATACAAACTACAGAAAATAAATCTCAAAATGTGAGAAAGGACAGGGATATATGGAAAGAGCAACAAGAATGCATTATCATGATTAGGGTCTTTATTCATTAGAAAGCACCAAAACAAACATTAAGCTTTCACTAAGCATCAGATTGTTAAAGCTCGACATTCATTTAACTTTCACAACAACCCCTGAGGTCAGGACTATTAATAACATCATATTATTGATGGGGAAATTGAGGTTTTAGCAAGCTTACAAAACTTGCCCAAGGTCACAAAGCTTGGAGAAGCAGATTAGGAACCCAGTCTGACCTCAGAAGTCACTTTCATAACCCGTATGTTCTAACAGCCTTTCACAAGTTTAGAAATGCAGGCAATCCCCAAAGTGCCTTCCAAATAAAAATTTCTATGGGGAAAGATAGTGAGGACAGGAATGTAAAAATAAACTTCCCTAATTTCACAATTGCCTAGGGCCATCTTCCGATATTTTCCTACATATAGTCATACTGCTTCTAAAAAATAGTAGAAAATTATTGCTCTCAGCCTACCTGTAGGGAAGCAGAGAAGAAGGGTATTTATCTGCCATGCTCAACAGACTTGAGATTCATCTGCCCTAAAACCTCTGGAAGCAGCCACCCGATAGACAATGTGACAACTCCCATCCCTGCAGCCAGAGTTGATTGAACAGGTGAGGAGGTACGGTTTACTAGATTCCCCTGGGATTTTAAAACAGGAGAGGACAGTTAGTGGGGCTAGACCTGTAAGGGTCAGTGGCTTCAATGCACCATCTGCAGAAAAATCTACAGGAATACAGGTATTGAGGACAGAAAGACAGAAGAACATAGGAGATGTGGCCCCTCAGCTATGGAGAAGTCTTGGCTCCCAGTGGTGGTTTATCTCCCATTGCAGGGATACTGGCTATCATTAGCTTCACTAAGCATGCCTACTGCTGAGTCCTTATAAGAAGCTTACTTTTTAGGCCAGGCGCGATGGCTCACACCTGTAATCCCGGCACTTTGGGAGGTCAAGGCAGGCGGATCACCCGAGGTCAGGAGTTCGAGACCAGCCTGACCAACATGGAGAAACCCCGTCTCTACTAAAAATATACAATTGGCCACGTGTGGTGGCACATGCCTGTAATCCCAGCTAGTCGGGCAGCTGAGGCAGGAGAATCACTTGAACCTGGGAGGTGGAGGTTGCGGTAAGCCAAGATCATGCCATTGCAGTCCAGCCTGGGCAACAAGAGTAAAACTCCGTCTCTACCAAAAAAAAAAAAGAAGAGGAAGCTTACTTTTCTTAAAGCAGCCTGAGGGTTTTGTGTTGTTTTGCCTTTTGCAATCCAGGGCCTCACCTGGAGCTCAACCACAAGCATGACTTTTTTATCCAGATACCCTGCCCAATGCATTTCAAAGCCTTATATCCACACTATCTCTGTTATTTTTGTTTCTGTGTTACAATAGCATCTTCCATTTAGTGCCAGGGCTCTGCTAGATGCTTCATCACACAAGTGTTTCTCAAATCTTCTACATTAATGGCTCACTTAATTGGGTTTCTGTAGACAGACACTCAAATTTAGACAAATTTTAACAAGCAGTCCAAACAAGTATGAGAATTGGGAATAAACAAACTTGGATCCATTGATTATTCAATAAATAGTTTTGGGGCAACTGGATATCCATTTGAATGTGTTCCATTACTCTGACCACCCGCCCAGAAAAAAAATATGAAATGAATTAAATTAGTTGTAAAAAAATAAAATGCCGGAAAAAAATCAGGGGAGGAAAATGAAGATAATGACGAATCTTATGGTGAGAAAGGCCTTCCCAAGCAGGACTCCAAATTTAGAAATTGTAATGAAAAAAAGAAAGACTTCCTGACACAATTTTCTTACATTGCTACAGGATAAACGGCATGATAATAAATGACAAATGACAGACTAGAAGAAAATATTTGCAACTTACACAACAAAGGACTAATTTCTCTTTGCAAAGGTCCATTGTAGGGTTTATTTGCTTGTTTGTTTATTTATTTATTTTTATCTTTAGAGATGGGGGTCTCACTATGTTGCCCAGGTTGGTCTTGAACTCCTGGCCCCAGAGATCTTCCTCTGGCAGAGTTTACAAAGCTCGAGGTGAAATATGAAAGAACAATGCTGAGTAGATTTCTTTTACCCACCCAATGTTCAAGGTGGTCTTCTACTGCTGAACACCTGTCCCCTAAAGTAATCCTAAAGACACCCCTTCCTGTCCTTTCTATATATATCTATATACATATACAGACGTGTCTGGACATAGAGCCACGGTTTCTTTTTTCTGTTTTTTTGAGACGGAGTTTCGCTCTTGTTGCCCAGCCTGGAGTGCAATGGCACAATCTCAGCTCACTGCAACCTCCACCTCCTGGGTTCAAGCGATTCTGCTTCCTCAGCCTCCCGAGTAGCTGGGATTACAGGCATGCGCCACCACGGCTGGCTAATTTTGTATTTTTAGTAGAGACGGGGTTTCTCCATATTGGTCAGGCTGGTCTTGAACTCCCAGCCTAAGGTGATCCACCTGCCTCGGCCTTCCAAAGTGCTGGGATTACAGGCATGAGCCACCACACCCGGCCGAGATACTGTTTCTTTTTGACATAATGGGTTCATTTTCTCTCCACTGTTCTGTGACCTGATGTCTTCCATAGAGCATGTCTCAGAGATGTTTTTATGCATCTACTTATAGGTCCACCTCACTTTCTTTATTAGTTGTGTCAGAAACCACTAATTGTACCATCATTCCTTTTATCTTCTCCAATGGACATTTGTTTCCAGTGTTTCACTATTTTAAATGATGTACCCATCAACATCTTATACATTAATCTTTCTGCATACCTGTCATAATATTGTCAAAGGGGAGGCGGGGGGAAACGGTTAGAAACTCTCTCTATATGATATCATTCTAACTTAGTTCAGGGCTATGGTACGCTTTGGGGAAAAAAGACTGCAGCAGATCAGGCCACTCTTAATACAAGCCAACTTTATGCATCCCCATCCCTAAGCAGCTAACACTGCTCATTCTCCCTGCTTGCTGTGCCTGCAGAAGCTGTTTGAAACTGCGGTTTTCTTCCTGCACCCTCCCGTGCCATCTCCATCTGGACCGAGGTCATCTGGGAAGGGCTCCTGCAAGCCTGCTCATCACCACCAGCAGACACAACACTTGTTTCTAAATCCAGCCTCCTCCCCCCCGCCTTTTGTTCTGCCAAGCCACAAGGCAGCCTGCCTTGGGGAGACTGAGGCATACCTGCTACAGCTGAGAAGGAATTGACAGGAAATAAGGTGAGAAATCAGGTCAGCGGGAACAGGATGAGCTGGGGCCAGAAGATACGGAAATGGGGAGCTGGGACAAGAGGCAGATCAGAAGCCAGGCAGAGGTAAATGAAGAGTCCACTAGGAAGAAGGGAAAAGGAAGGGCAGGAGACAGAATGCTCCAGCAGCTGAAGTGGAAATGAGAAATTGGCAGGAAGTGAAGGTGGCAAAGCGGTGGTGTAGAACAGGTTTGCAGCCACGCAACAAACGCCGCCCCGATAACAGAGAAAATGTGAGTTAACTCTCACGTCTTGGGGAATTTTATCTACAGTGGATTTGGGTAGTTGAGAACATCTAGCTGACATGAAGGACAGGCCAGTGACAAAAACAGTTTCTGATAGGATACCTCGCTCCTGCCCCAGTGCCTCCAGCTCCCTCATTCTTTCTGTCCTCACATTTACTTTTCTGTCCTCTGTGATCGTCCAACCTTTCCTGCAAACGATCCACTTCTGCCTTCTCGATGTTCATTCATTCTATTTTTTGTTTTCTCCACTCTATTCTAGCAGTTCATGTTTTGCCCCCACCTCCTTCTATAGATCAGGGACCCTGGGACATGGGCATTTCATGACATGTTTTGGTCCTTCGGTGCTTAATATGCTATAAACGTAGATGATGCCTCAAAATACTTCCTAAGTGAAGTGCTGTGATGGTTAATATTGAGTGATATTTGCTGAGTCTTCTGGCCTCTATCCTTCTCCCGTGCTGGAGGCTTCCTGCCCTTGAACATCAGACTCCAAGTTCTTCAGCTTTTGGACTCTTGGACCTACACCAGTGGTTTGCCAGGGGTTCTCAGCCTTTGGCCACAGAGTGAAGGCCGTACTGTCAGCTTCCCTACTTTGGAGGTTTTGGGACTGGGACTGGCCTCCTTGCTCCTCAGCTTGCAGATGGCGCATTGTGGAACTTCACCTTGAGATCACGTGAGTTGATACTCCCTAATAAACTTCCTTTCATATATACATCTATTCTATTAGTCCTGTCCCTCTAGAGAGCCCTATTACAAATACCGTTCCTCACACTTAGAATATCTTGCTCTTACGTTCCTCTTTAAAAAATCCACCTGACCATGCAATCTATACTCATTTATCCCTCAAAACACAAAACAACTTTTTTAAAACACAGCAAACAGGCTGGGCGCGGTGGCCCACGCCTGTAATCCCAGCACTTTGGGAAGCCAAGGCGGGCGGATCACAAGGTCAGGAGATTGAGACCATCCTGGCTAACATGGTGAAACCCCGTCTCTACTAAAAATACAAAAAATTAGCTGCGCGTGGTGGCGGGCAACTGTAGTCCTAGCTACTTGGGAGGCTGAGGCAGGAGAATGGCGTGAACCCAAGAGGCAGAGCTCGCAGTGAGCCAAGATCGCACCACTGCACTCCAGCCTGGGCGACAGGGCGAGACTCTATCTCAAAAAAAAAAAAAAAAAAAAACCACAGCAAACAAACCAAAGAGCATAAAAAATAAGAAATATATGTATGTATAAAAGGTATTTATACATACGTATATGTATGTTTTCATATAAATACAAAAGATACAAGCAATAGAGGGAATTAATGAAAATTAATAGAGGTTCTTCAAAAAGACATAAAATAGACGAGCCCCTGGGAAAACTAATCAAGAAAAAACAAAGGCACAAATGACAAATACTGGAAATGAAAACGAAGAGATTTTTGGTTTAAATTTCCAGAAACATAAAAATTGCTCAAACTGACAAAAAAAAAAAAAAAAAGCTTCAAAAGTGAAGATTTCGTGGTGAAATGTGTTTAATCAGCATTTAAAATCTATCCCACACAAAACCACCCTCCCTATCATTTTGCCTCATCTTAGGGGAGGGTGGTTTTGTGTGGGATAGATTTTAACCTTATTTGAACCTTATCTGATAAGGTTCACATAGCCTTGCATGCAAGCTTTGCACCCAGACAAGGAACAAATGGGTCATTTCAGCCTCATCCGCTCACATGACTCCAAGAACCCTTGAGGTGGAACCCAATTCATTTCTAAACCCTTCAAACCACAGCGAAATAAAGAAAGCACAAAGAAATCAATAGGACAAGCCCGTTTTTAAACCAACTGATTTTCAGTGGGGCACACTAACATTTCACCAAACGATTATATTCCCTGGCCTCCTTTCGACTCAGCTGCGGCCATCGTCTCTATTTTGGGCCGATGAGATGAACACAAAAGCGTGCACGACTTGATTTTCTGGAAAGCCTTCTTCAGTTGGGGGAGTGGAGACACAGCCTCTTCCTTCTCCTATTTAGAAAGTAAAGACGGGCCGGGCGCAGTGGCTCACGCCTGTAATCCCAGCACTTTGGGAGGCCGAGGCAGGCGGATAACCTGAGGACAGGAGTTCGAGACCAGCCATGACTAACTTGGTGAAACCCTGTCTCTACTAAAAATACAAAATTAGCTGGGCCTGGTGGCGCATGGCTGTAATCCCAGCTACATCCCAGCCAAGATCGCGCCATTGTACTCCAGCCTGGGCAACAAGAGCGAAACTCCGTCTCAAAAGAAAAATAAAAAGAAAGTAAAGATAATGGCCTGTGTGTCACGGAGCAGTGAGGGAGGAGGGTGTGATGACAGTGGGTGCCCCCACGGCAAGCACAGCTTTCCTACCTTTTAGACTTCTCTGTAAATGAAAAATAAGCCTCTGCTTTTTTTCCAAGACTTCTATTTGGTTTATAGCTCTACAGTTTGGGATGTTTCTATTATAACCAACTCAAGCTAATTCCAACGGACAGAGATCGGGCCAACTGCACGTGGGAGATGCGGGGAGAGGCCACGGCGGAGGTGCCAGCCTTTACGTGGGCAGGCCACGTGGCTGACAGGCAGGACCCGAGGAATAAACACTGCTACTTCTGATGCAGACAAAGCTGTTCCAAGTCACATTCTGTTGACTCTTGAGGAGCGCAGAACCACAAATTTAAAGCTGAAACAGACTCTACAGATCATATCATCTTACTCTCATTTTACCAATGAGGACAGCAGAAATGATTCCCAAAAGTTGACACACTGTTCGAAGTCGACGTGGGAAGTACAGTCCAGGTCTATGATGTTCTTGTAGGTCCTGGCCTGCCTGTTACATGCATGACACTCAGTGATTCCAAGAAGATTCTATCCTCAGCCAGGTCCTCGTTCATTCATTCACCAAATACTTACTGAGTATCTGCTACATACCAGGAACTGACCTAGGCCCTAGGGGCATAGCAGCGAACACAAAATATCTGTGCTTGTTAAGTTTTTGGGGCAGGAGTCTTGGCAGTCTATGCAGACCCAGGTAGATGAGGATCGATCCTGGTGTCTCCAGGCGGACATCAGGGGAAGATCAGGCTGTGAGTGCTGGTGCCAAGGGGATGGAAAAAGGAGGGTGAGACTCTTTTTGGAGCCCCTGGGCCCTCTCTCCACTCCACCCCATGGTGATGTGGAGGCCAACAAAGAGGTGAACTTTGCCAGAGCAAGAGAGAGCCCTTGACGTCCCCCTGAGCCCTGCCCATGGACATGTGGGCTCCGGGACTACCCACTCTTGGGTAGAAGGCAGGATCCCTTATGAGCCAATGAAACTGAGTAAGGCAATTGCAATTTCTTTAAAAAAATGGTGCTCTGCTCTTTGTCCTCTTGTTGATTGTAAAGTGAGGTCCCTTCTTCACTGCATAAAGAAAGGCAGTGAAAAGCAACTGGCTATATACCATTTTGTGACTATGAAAGACTGACTTGGGCCCAGGTCCTTATCACTCAGCTGTGGGTTGAATCCTGAGCAACTTCCTTCATCAGTCTACACCTTCACATCCTTGTCTATTAAATGGAGCTGACTGGAAAATGTTCTCTGAGTTTCCTTGTCTCTAATATTCGATCATGTTCTAGGTATACTTGAGCTATCCTTTGACAAGTCTTTATACGTCAGTGACATTCAACTTCGGCAATGCTTATTATCATCTTCCAACCTGGCAGGCCAAAGTGAATCTGCTGCCCTTAAAGGGAAGCATAAGGGAAATCTGAATGCTCTTTTATGGGCTATTTTTCAGTCTTGGATGAAATGAACATGTCAACGACAAACAAACTGAATCATCCCAGAATCACAGAATCACTCACTCGAACAAACACTTCTTGGACGACCATGCCACACTCAGTCATCCAGCATTAAATGTGGCCTGAAAAAAGACAGCAAAGTTATAAATACGTAAATGCTACCTTGTTTTTTATGACACATGCCATCCTATTTTTGGATCCCAAAGGAATTAGAAATTTAGAAAGCCAATAATTTGTGGATGCTGTTAAACTTTATTATAAGAATCTGTTAAGAACTAAGTTTGGGCAATTCTTACTGATTAGCAAGAGCAGGGCCCTTTGGGGTCAGACATATCCAAGGTGAAAACACTGAAGCCTAGCAAAAAAAAAAAAAAAAAAAAAAAAGGACAAAAATAGGATGTAAAGACTAGGTTGCTGCACCAACGTCAGAAGCAGAGAGATTTGGTTCCAGGGAGCAACCACAAATCAAACCAGAAACAGAAAATCAGATTCAGGTGAACAAGCCCAGCCAAGGTTACAAATACATGTAAGGAGTGTCAAGCATTAAAACTGTCAGGCACAGACTCACAGATTGGTACAGGGTTGGGCTGGAAAGGTGGGTGACGAATAGAACAGAGGAAGAGCAACAGGGATAGGTTAAATGCTGGCTTCACCCAGTGCTTTTCATAGACTCTGAAAAGCGCCTTATACAGAATATGAAAAATTCTGTGCACACACACGTGCGCGCACACACACACACACACACACCTCATTTTAAGATCTCTGACATGCAGACCCTAGAAAAAAACTCATTCTTATTATAACATAATGGATACATTTTGAATGGTCTCTGTGCCTAGAAATTGGAAGGCTCTTTTGTGGGCTAGGATCTCAATGCTAGAATCTAGTCAACATTTTTTGTTGTTGTTGTTTTTGAGACGGAGTTTCACTCTTGATGCCCAGGCTGGAATGCAATGGCACCGTCTCAGCTCACTGCAACCTCCGCCTCCTGGGTTCAAACGATTCTCCTGCCTCAGCCTCCCGAGTAGCTGGGATTACAGGTGTGTGCCACCATGCCTGGCTAATTTTGTATTTTTTTTTTTAGTAGAGATGGGGTTTCTCCATTTTGGTCAGTCTGGTCTCAAACTCCTGACTTCCGGTGATCCGCCCATCTTGACCCCCCAGAGTGCTGGGATTACAGGCCTGAACCACCGTGCCTGGCGTCAACATTTCTTTTGATAAACATGTATTTAGTTCCTTCCAGGAATGTATGATACTGTCCAAAAAGAAAGAGTCTCTGCACTCAAGGGGCTGAGTCTAGTAAAGATGATGAAGCCAATGAGTGATTTCAGAAGTATACAAGCGCCCTGGCAGAGACCTACACAGTCACTAACAGAGAATTGGGTAAGCCATTTCCAGAAGTATTTTCTGACTTTAAAAAAAAAAATTCATCGGTTTTGGCATGAATTACAGGAAAAATGTATTAGCAGGAATACTTCAAGGATACTCGTGTTTCACACCCAATCAACAAATTTAATAAAAAGTGAGAAATGAGTGGGTCGGTACTGACAATGTGGTTTGAGGCGGCACATGGTGTTATCATGCAGAATTAACAAATTGTTTTAAAGTCTGAACATCTATCTATACCCGAAAAGGCAGTAAAGGAGATCCCAGGAGAGATGGCTTTTTTCCCAGAAAAAAAAAAATGGCACTTCTACCCTTTGATTCAAATATATTATTAACATTTAAGAGAAAGATTCTATGCTATATTTAATCAAATAAGTTGAACATGAGTTCTCACATTTTCCATTCTAATGGAAAGTAGCAAGTAATAAGAAACAGTCTGATATCTGACTCTATTCAACATCACATTCTAAGTAACACTTGTCCAGTTGTTTGAACAACTCAACACTGTCTATATCTATAGAACAGAAACACCTCTGCTCCAATGAGATACGAGTTTTCCTGAAAAACGACACATTAGGCAAAAGCGTACACTAATAATAACCAGGCCCAAGAGAAAGACAGGGTTGGGGCAAGCCTACACAATATTGTTAGGACAGCATTAACACAAGCAATAGCAATGCTAATAAAGACATGAGCACAGTTGCAAAGCCACAGAAAACCTAATTTACTTTTTGAAATATAGAGTTAAGCTGGGTCTCCACCTTTAAAAACAGTAACAGTAGCTTGAAGGTGTAGGGGAGGGCTGAGGCTATGAAGTTATGGAGGGAAGAACAAAATGCACAAAGATCAAAAAGAATTCTCTCCCCAAATTTCTCCCACCCCAACATAAAGCATCATAAATGATAGCGTATTCCTCCACACCTCGTAAGTTCAGCTATATTAGTTTTATTTTCATGCAGTTCCAGTTGCTTGGTAAAATAAAGCACTAACATACTGAGGAAACTGTTTGAAACAATGCAACCTCCACTCTGTAGAGACATAGTTCCTCCATTTGCCAATCATGTGTGTGGCCCAATCAGCATTGCAAAACACATTTTGTAGCAAATCAGCCTATACTGCTATCCCTAATTATTATTTTAAAGAACTTAACCTATCAAATTAGGAAAATCAATTTGTGCTACATTATGCTGAGCTAATAATGACAGGTAAAAAGGATGTAATTCAGAAGAGTCGGAAACACGGCTAACCCAAGTTTCCACTTCAACGACACTGTCTGTGCTGCATCACTTAGTGGGTTAACCTGAAATGGCCTAAAAATGCCATAATAGAAAATTCTAAGCTCCATTCCAGCACCACAAAAGTTTTCCTCTGTATAAGAGGTTATTTAAAACTATTTTGCAGCATAAGTCAACATGACTGCTGTGCGCACAAAATGAAATTCAACTGCCTAAAGGAACTAAATAAACAATAAAAGGATTCCACAGTTGAAGTGACTGTCAATAGTCTGTGGTCCTGTTTTTCATTCATTCTGTTTTTTTACTTATATACTTACCTTCATGAATGACAGCATGCGAGATGTCCTGGCATTTGAAGATGTCTCAGGTTTTCAAGATAACCAAAAACACTGTGAAATTAATTTTCATTCCTACTTCTTTGACAGATGTTTATCTAGTCTCAAAATATTATGTATTTAGTATAAAACGTTTTTCCATAGGGGACTAGTTAAATACATTACAATGTATCAGTGTAATGAAATACTACACAGTCATTTTAAAAAGCACAACACACCTACATGGGCTAATAAATGTATTTATGTACAGAAGTATAAGTATGTACAGCATGTGTCTACATTTTTCAAAAAGGAAGAGGGTATGCACACACAAACAGATGTGTGCACAGCTGTGTGTCCATTGTATACAGCAGTATAAGTATGCACAGCATGTGTCTATGTTTTTCAAAAAGGAAGAGGGTACGCACACACAAACAGATGCGTGCACAGCTGTGTGTCCATTGTAACTGTTAATAGGTGGGGTCTGCCTATGGGACAGGGGGCCTGGGAGATCCAGGGTTGTGGAAATGCTTATACTTTAAATTTGCACTGTTAAAAAAAAAAGTTAACATGCTTATGAATTTGTTTTCCAACTTAAAGTAGTTGATAAATTATTGACAGAACTCTTTAGTAGATTTTAATTCCTAAGTAGATCACAGTCTGCATTATATTACTGAAGCCCTCGAATATACTTAAATTTATCCATTTGCCAGCTGAATTTTTTTTTTTTTTCCTGGAAACCACCCTTCTCACTATATCACCTTCCTCATAACGGGGTGAAAAACAGAGTTTAAAAACAAGGTCAAAGTTCTCACTCACCTATTTTCAGATACGTTTTCCTAAATAGATTTTTCAATACCAGAACAACCCTGTCTTATGTGTATTTCCTACCACCAGTGGAACCCCAGATCTTACACAATATACAGGGATGAGCTTCATAGCTTACCCAGAATAAGTATTCCATTGAAATTTGCTGAACTGAAGGGAGAGCTTCTGTGGATTTCTTGAGTTATAGTGCATGTGTGTGTGTTGTAAATATCTGGCAAAGGCAGTTGTTAATACAGTTACAGTATAAATTAAAATGTCACAAATGCTGGGATACTCAACCAATTCCAGCCTTCCCAGGTATGGATAAAAGTCCTGCAACTCAGTGGGATAGTCAGATGAAGCATGAACCAATTTAGTTAATAAAAACCAAGAGCCTACTATGTGCAAAGATTTAGAGGTACAGAGAATAAAATGAGAAGCAAGACAGATAAGGTCTTTGTCTTTATGGGTTTAGGTTCTAAAGAAAGAGTTTTGTTTTTTTGTTTTTTTGTTTTCTGAGATGAAGTCTTGCTCTGTCACCAGGCTGGAGTACTATGGTATGATCTCAGCTCACTGCAACCTCTGCCTTCCGAGTTCAAGCAATTCTCCTGCCTCAGCCTCCCGAGTAGTTGGGACTACAGGCGTGCACCACCACTCCTGGCTATTTTTTGTATTTTTAGTAGAGATGGGGTTTCACCGTGTTAGCCAGGATGGTCTCGATCTCTTGATCTTGTGATCTGCCCGCCCCGGCCTCGCAAAGTGCTGGGATTATAAATGTGAGCCACCGCACCCAGCCGAGATGATTTTTTTTTTCAAGTAAATGAACACACAGAATGTCATAAAGTGACAAATGCTATGAAGACCAGAACACTGGGTAATAGGATAGAGTAATTCACAGAAGTGGAGGATGGGGGATAGGAGGGTGTCCCGGAGGGTTTCTTTAGCTGGCAATCTTCTATAGACCCTCCAAGATTCAGAACTGAACAGAAGCTCTCAATACTGATGACAGAGTCAGACTAGAATAAAGGGACTAAATCTGAGCCTAGCTCTCAGCAAACGTGGCCATCAATTTAGTTTTGTTTGATTCTTGGCAAATGCTATAAAAGTACACGTCAGTTCTGCTTCTGATGACAGCACAGTATCTCTTATCAGACCAACCTTCCCTCAGATAACCATAAGGCCTGGCCCAAACAAATACACATAAAACTACTTGCTGACATTGGAGAATGTACAAATGCAAGCAAAAAAAAAAAAAAAAATAGGAAAAGTTGAACACTTGGAAGAAGAAAATGAAAATGAGTGAGTTTTTCATTATCTAGCTTTTTGCCTAAGGAAAAAACACATTCTACACCATGAAGGGGAGCCAAAACTTGGTATGTATGTATCATCAGTGTTACTGTTCTTAAAGAACCAGGGAACAGAGTTTGAAGCTACCCTAGCTCAAAGGTGAGTGCTATGATTTGAATGTGTACCCCATAGTTAATGCATTGGAAACTTAATCCCCAGGACAACAGTGTTGAAACGTGGGGCCTAGTAAGAGGTGACTGGGTCATGAGGGCAGAATTCTCGTGAACAAATTAATGTTGTTATTGTGGTAGCAGCTTAGTTATCACAAGAGTCTGTAGCTATACTGTGAGTGCAGCCCCTGGTGCCTGTGTCCCATGTGCTTACTTCCCCTTCCGCCATGTTATGATGCAGCAAGAAGGCTCTCACTGAAGCTGGTGCCAGGCTCTCAGACTTCCCAGCCTCCAGAAACATGAGCCAAATAATCATCTGTTCTTTATAACTTACCCAGTCTCTGGTATTTTGTCATAGCAACAGAAAACAGATTAAGAGAAAAAGATGACTGAGCTCTACAGCATAGTGGCCCCCAATCTACACATGAACTTTCCAGATTTCTTGCTGGCTCCTGAACTACGCATGCACAGGGTAGCCTCCAAAGAGTCCACGTAAGGCTAAAAAACTAAACAGAAATTTCAGCTGCTACCTACTGAGGGAAGACAGAGTTTGGAGTTTGAGCTCAGTCAACACTTACTACTAAACCAAAAAGTAGTCCAGGCACAGTGGCTCATGCCTGTAATCCCAGCACTTTGGGAGGCCAAGGTAGGTGGATCACTTGAGGTCAGGAGTTTGAGACCAGCCTGGCCAACATGGCGAAACCCCGTCTCTACTAAAATACAAAAATTAGCCAGGCATGGTGGCACGTGCCTGTAATTCCAGCTACTCGGGAGGCTGAGGCAAGAGAATCACTTGAACCTAGGTGGTGGTGGTTGCAGTGAGCAGAGATCATGCTATTGCACTCCGGCCTGGATGACAGAGGAAACTCCGTCTCAAAAAAAAAAAAAAAAAAAGTAACCAATAGACTTATGGAAGAATATAATAGCATCCAGAGTTTCTAGAATGGGTCATTCCCAACATTCAGGATATAAACTAAAATCACTAGACATAAGAAACAGGAAAACACAATGCAAATCAAGAGAAAAGTTAATCAATTGAGATCAACAAAAAGATGGATGAGGTGCCAAAATCAGCAGATAAGAATTTTAGGGCAGCTGTTAAAAACCATGCTTAAAGACACAAAAGGAAAAAAAAAATGCTTACAATGAATGAACAGATAGCAACTCTCAACAGAGAACAGCGGCTATGGCAGATGATGCCATAGACCTGAAGAGAACCGTGGTGAGGTCCACTGAGGTCAATTAAGGTAGCTAGGTACACATGGTTTCCTGAGATGGGGAGGCAGGGGGAGAAACAGAAGGAGGTAGGGGGAGAAGCAGAGGGAGGCAGGGAGAAGGTTTAGCATTAGAAAGAGGTCAGGAGGCCTTAAGGTCAGTCAACTGCCAGCATAACCTCTCTTAAGCTGCTGCAATAATAGGGCAGAAGGGACATTTGGATGTTCTCTGTCACAGACACAGCATTTATTTACACAAGGCTTCCACCATAGGCAGCTGCTGACAATGTGGCTGCTAAGGTCAGAGAGGAGAGCTATATGAATGGGATTAATAGAAAATTACCCTCTCCCAGCCTCAGCATATAAGGATGGCTGCTTCCGCAAAGCCTTTTAGTTAGGAGAATATACTGACCTTCCACACCTAGAGGTGACAGGAGTGACCAGGAGCCTGGATGGCTTGAGGGATGATGTGTGTCACTCAGAGTGTTAAATGGGCTATCTCCGCATACCACATGACTCTGTACCATCCCATGCTAAGAGTTTAACACACATTAATTCCCACTTCCTGCTACTACTCTTGGGAGAATTATTTTTCTAAATCTATTCTAAGGTTTTTCCCTGTTTTTCTGTCTTCAGGATACACAGTCAGGGTTTAGTCAACATCACATGCTAGCAGTTAAGCAAGCTGTTCTCAAAATATAGTCCCCAACCTCCAGCATTAGGACACCTGGAAATCTGTTAGGAATGCAGTTTACCGGCCACACTCCAGACCTACTGAATCACAAACTCTAGGGATGGATTCTCCAGGTGGTTCTGATGCAAATGAAACTTGGAGAACCACATTTCACATCAGCATTCTCAACCTCAGCAGGACGCTTGGATAACCTGGGAAGATTTTTTTTTTCTTTTCTTTTCTTTTCTTTTTTTTTTGAAATGACCTGACTCTGTCACCCAGGCTGGAGTGCAGTGGCATGATCATGGTTCACCACAGCCTCAACCTCCTGGTCTCAAGCAATCCTGCCATCTTAGCCTCCTGAGTAGCTAGCATTCAGCCAATTTTTTGATATATATATTTTTTATAGACGGAGTCTCACTACACTATGTTGCTCAGGCTAGTCTTAAAACCCCTGGCCTCAAGTGATCCTCCTGTCTCAGCCCTGGAAAGACTTTTTTTTTTTTTTTTTTTTAACCCAGTGGCCAGGTGTGTCGCAGACCAATGACATCAAATCTTTGGGAGTGGGATCCAAGCAATTCTCATGTTCAGCCAAGGCTGCGATTCATGGCTGCGTAACACCGCTGTCTGTGTTCTCCTGACCTCAGAGGTCATGCAGAATTACTTTCCTTTCCCTAAACTGGTAATGCTGTTTCGAATTTCCTCAGCTTTGGACACACTATTCCTTCTACCAGGAGGCTCTTCTTCAACATGTTTGCGTAGCTATATGCGCTTGTAAAATCTGCAAACCCTGAACAATTTTTTAAAATTCTTTTCAGAGGGCCTCCCACGTCATATGAGCTTCATACCTAGAAACAAACGAAACTGCCTCAATTATCTCCATGTTAACAACGAAGAAATTGCAGCTCAGAGAGGTAAAGTACATTGCTCAGGGTCACAAGTGGAGAAAGTGAAAATGGAGCGTGTCCCTCCAAAGACTATGTTTTGGCTTTTGGTTTTTCGTTGGTTTGCGTGTGTGTGTGTCTGAGAGACAGGGTCTCACTCTGTTGCCCAGGCTGGAGTGCAGTGGTACAATCTCAGCTCACCTTCTGGCTCCTGGGCTCTCAAGCAATTCTCCTGCCTTCGCCTCCCAAGAAACTGAGTCTACAGGCACACACCACCACACCTAATTTTTGTACAGATGGGGTTTTACCACGTTACCCAGACTGATCTCAGACTCCTCAGCTCAAGCAATCTACCCGCCCTGGCCTCCCAAAATGTTAGAATTACAAGCATGAACCACCATGCCTGGCCCCTCCAAAGACTATGTATTGAGGAAGAACTTAAAAGGCACTGGCAATCCATTTCCTAGTTCTGGGACCTCATTCTTGAGGTGAATTTCCTCCATAGCATATTTACACCAAGTTGTGCTTTCCAGTGTACAGGCTGCTGTGGGCCCAGGATGTGCCTCTGTGCAAACTGGAAAAGGCACCTCCCTCAAGTAAAACTCTTCTAAGGTTATTATATATTTGCACAGTGTGAAGACTTTCACTTGGAGGGGCTTTCCCACCCTTGCTGCTTTCACCTGCCCAGACGTCCCTCGGGCACGGGTGACAGTGCACATTAATCACCCCCAAACACACTATGAGGGGACCAGGCCAAGGTCAGAGTCCTGCAGGACGGGGAACCGACCCCTGAGAACTCCTGAGCTGGGTCAGGTCAGGGTACCACTGCACACAAACGGGATGGTGTGTTCACATCGCGGTCATCAGCAGGGTTTGTGTAGCTGGGGTTCTCTCCTGCAGCTTCAATATCCTTGACTAAGACACCAGAATTTGCTTGTCTACTTGTGCCGTCTCAGGTTAATTTATGTCTATGACATGAATCTCCGCTCCTGTGTGGGGCACATTGAGCAGGTGAAACCTGCAGTCCCCCTCGTGGTGATGCTGAGTGGGAGCCCTAAGCTGCTCCCCCAGGAACTGCACCTCTTCTCTACCTCCTCAACCCAGATGAACCATCCCAATACCTCTCCCCAGTCACCCTACTTTGCTCTCCCAGTCCAGACACTGGGTGTTCCTATTAGAAGACGGAGAGGTGACCTGGGATACAAGTTGAATCCCAAGGAATTGGGGGACAAATAAAGCAACTAAAAGACTGATGAGGAGAGCGGCCAACTAGTGGCAAACGAAAGTGACTTAAAGTTTGACTGTGGCTCCCTAGGTCAGCATCCTGGGTACATAATGTGTCATTCCTTTTAAATCTAAGATTACAGTAAAACCAAGATATGGCAGAAGCATTAGGATCCAGCCAGAAGCATCGTCCTATGGATGTTTTGATCTCAATAAACTAACCACATATAGGCTGCCAGACTGAAACAATTTGCATCAGATTGCACAGAGGTTACTAAAACAGATCAATACATAATAATGGTGATCTAGAATTAAATATGTTTATTATTAAACTTCCTGATGACACAAAAACATCTCTGCCATAAAAAATTAATTAAGAAATCAAGTGTTAATACATACATCCACAGCAAATGGCAAGAGGTAGAATGTACTCTGGTGTTTCACTAAAAAAACAATAAAGTCTGAGGGATGTGCTGAGAGCTGAAGGGGGCTGTATCTGAAACTTTTACAACTGAGAAAACAACTAAGTGTGAATGGCAGTTATTTCTTTCCCTTTTTAGGTCAGTCTTCGGGTCACAGAACAAAACTAACATGATTTTCCTGGAAGTATCAGTGCTTGACTTGCTTTATTCCTGGGTTAATCCCTTAACTGTATTTGAAAATAAATATGATCCACATGAAGATGAGGTATAATGTGGAAAGAGAAGAGGAGCCTGAAGGAAAGTGAAAATGAATATCCTCGCAACTTAAAGTACTGAATTCTTCACATTTTAACAACAACAACAACAACAAAAACTCTTGAAGCCTAGGGTCAAGAGAAAACCTCTACTAAATCTTTGCAGATTTCCGTTCATCTGGTTTGAAAAACTCTGAAGCAGAATATAATCCAGCCAAGAATCTACAAATAATTCCCAGCAAGTTCAGACATGGAAATCATAAAAGGTATCTGAAACCAAGTCTCATCAGTCTAAAGAATGTACTACACTACGGTACTGCGTTTTCTTAAGAAACGAACTGCTGTTTGTGGTAATTCAAGAAGAGATCATTTTAAACAAACCAGAGTTCATTTCTACTAATAAAGCTCCCAGGATATGGTAAAGAACCTACGGGGTGACCGAGGAGATAGCAGGGCCCAGGGCAAAGAGGTTTCCCTTGGAAGAGTGAGTGACACTAAGGGACACATGCCTCAAAGGGGCAGGACCACAGTCCTCGATTTGGAGATAGGAAGATTACCACCTTCTAAAGATAAACCCCTGGGAAGAAATAAGATACTCTGGGAACAGACCATGACAAATGGCCAATATCCCTTTCATTTGTGTGCCAGTTTTAACTGTTGAATAAACAGTCTAGCAGTGGATCTTTTTCCTGCTGTTACTCCATTAAGTAAAATTCTCAGAGAACACAAAGAAGGTTTGGTGGACATGAAATCAGGCTACAAACTTGATATAAATAAAACTAGTTTTTAAATTTGGGGTGGGCACGGTGCCTCACAACTGTAATCCCAGCACTTTGCGGGGCCGAGGTGGGCAGATCACTTGAGGTCAGGAGTTTGAGACTAGCCTGGCCAACATGGTGAAACCCCCATGTCTACTGAAAAAAAAAAACAAAAAAACAAAAATTAGCCGCGCATGGTGATGGGTGTCTGTAATCCCAGCTACTCGGAAGACTGAGGAAGGAGAATCTCGCTTGAACCCAGGAGGCGGAGTTTGCTGTGAGCCAAGGTGACGCCACCGCACTCCAGCCTGGGGCAGCAAGAGTGAAACTCCGTCTCAAAATAAATAAACAAAACTGGAGATGGGCGGGGAGTGGATAAGGTTTTTGAATCTTCCTGCACTCAAACTACAAATTCAGAGGGAATTTTTCCAGCAAGTCAACCTCACCTCCAATTCCCTCCACTGCCACCGCATATAAGACCGATTCACTTTAAAATAGTGAGCACTAGGGCACTTTTTAAAGTTGGAACCACTGATTTCTAGCATGGAAAATGAATCATAGTCAAAGACTAATACAGGTATTTGCAAAAGAAAGTTGACCATTTGGAAAATGCAGGAAATTACTAAAGAAAAATACATCTGAAATAGTCAAAACCTTTCGACTTTTGGATGTATTTTCTTTTCGATATTATATATGCAAACAAAGGCATTTTTAACAAAACTGTAAAAATGTGAACACACACAAATGTAAATGTATATGTACCTTACTTTTTTTTCTCACTATTTTTTCAGGGAAACAAATCATTTCAGGTCTTGGGAAATTCTGTAAATACACCATTTTTAGTGAGAAGGATAGTGTTAGTAATTATTCTTAAATAAGATGTATAAAATGACCAAATTGTTTTTATAAGATGTTATTTAAATATTTATAATGATGAGGAAATGAACAATAGTAAAGTAACCCACTGGTTATCTATTATCAAAGAGAGATGGGAGGGGAAGGAAATTGGCTAAGGGCGGCCAAACGCAAGCAGCACAGGGTGATGAGAAAGTGGAGGGGTCCATGAGAGGGAGGATGCTGCAGAAGTCAAAGGATGGGTTCTCAATGGAGCACATTGATCATCTTCAAATATGAGATTATAATGTTGACTCAAACCATCAGTAAACAAGGCAGGGCCCACCTAGCACAATATCATAAACCATTTCCCACCCCTACCCAGAAAGGAGCCCCCAATGTATAATAACGTTATTTACCCAGGTTCACTAACTCTAATGATACATCCCCATGATACATCCCGCACTTGTTCACGTATCTCCCAGAAAGTCATTGTTAACCGTTGTCAAAGCCTTGCGCGTTCACCAGTTCTACTACCTGCCTTGATCTATAGGTTTAGTGGCCTGATTTAAAAAAAAAAAAACAACAACAACATGCAGTTACCCTCCCATGACTTACTCTTACTCCTCTCAGGCTAATTCCTAGTGACCACTGCTTCCTTTCCAAAATTTCCTCAGGTCAACTCATTAGTCATTGGTCCTAGCATCTTGCTTGGGATTTGAGTCCAGCATGCCAATCAACTATATGTTAAAAATCAACCCTCTTTTCTTTTGCTTTTCAATTTTTGTGGGTACGCAGTAAGTGCATACACTTATGGGTTACCTAAGATGTTCTCATACAAGCATGCAATGCATAATAATCACATTAGGGTAAATGGGGTCTCCATTCTTCTTTTCTAATGTAAGCATTTAATGCTATTCGATTCTCTCCAACATTAGCTGCACCCCACAAATTTCGACATGTTGTATTTTCCTTTTCATTCAGTTCAGAACATGTTTTTAATTTCCCATAAAATCTCCCTCTTTGACCTATGGATGATTTACTTATATTCCTTAACATTTAGGGTTTCCTAGTTATCTTTCTGTTACAGATTTCTAGTTGACCTCCATTAGAGTCAGAGAACACACTTTGTATCATTTCAAAATTTTAAATCTGTTAAAATGACTGAGAATCTGGTCAACGTTGGTGAATGTTTTATGAGCACTAGAAAAGAATATGTATCCTCTGTAGATCTTATTGTTGAGTGAAGAATTCTATAAATGCCAATTAGATCCAGTTGATTTACAGTGTGTTCAGTTCCCCTTGTCCTTGCTAATTTTCTGTGAACTGATTCTGCCAATAACGAAGAGAGGAGTGGTGAAGTCCTCACTTATAACGATAGGTTTTTCTACCTGATCCTTCAGTTCTATCACTTGTTTCTTCATGTATTTTGAGCCTCTGTTCTCAGGTGCATACACACATAGGATTATTGTGTGTTTTTGATAAACCGAGTCTTTTATTAGTGTGTAGTATCTTTCTTTCTTTCTCTTTTTTTTTTTGAGACAGAATCGCACTCTGTCACCCAGGCTGGAGTGCAATGGCACGATCTTGGTGATCTCGGCTCAATGCAATCTCTGCCTCCTGGGTTCAAGCAACTGTCCTGCCTCAGCCTCCCAAGTAGCTGGGATTACAGGCATGCACCACTATGCCCAGCTAATTTCTGTATTTTTAGTAGAGACAGGGTTCCGCCATGTTGGCCAGGCTGGTCTCAAACTCCTGACCTCAGGGGATCCACCTGCCTCGGCCTCCCAAAGTGCTGGGATTACAGGTGTGAGCCACCGGGAGCGGCCATGTCTCTCTTTATCTCTATAATTTTCCTTGGTCTGGAGTCCACCATATCTGATACATTAATAAATACATTCCACCTTTCTTTTAAATTGAGCACACTTGCTAAACTCTTTAAAAAAAAAAAAATTGGCATAACTTTGCTCCATTCTGCTCTTCAAGCATTTCTGTCCTTACCTACAAGTTCTTAAGTTGCCAGTCATTCCCACTTCTGGGAATATATAATTTTAAAAGAATTTAAAGCAGGATCTGGAAGAGAGATTTGCACACCCATATTCGTAGCGGTATTATTCACAATAGCCAAAAGATGGAAGTCAGACACAAAAAGGCAAATATGGTATGATTCCAACTCTATGAGATAACTAAAGTAGTCAAATTCACAGAGACAGAAAGTAAAATAGTGGTTACTGGGGCCTGGAGGGAGAGAAAAATGGGAAGTTATTGTTTAATGAGTGCCGAGTTCCAGTGTTGCAAGATGAAAAAGTTCTGGAGATCAATCACACAACAATGTGAATATACTTAACAAGATTGAACTGTACACTTAAAAATGGTTAAGATGAAAAAATGGTTAAGATGGTAAATTCTATGTCACGTGTTTTTCAAAATTAATTTTTTTAATTATAGAAAATAAAATTACCAGCAATTGTTTGGCAATTTGACCGTGCCATGTAACAATGGTAAAAACAAGATAATGTTTTCTTACAAAATCTGAGTATTAACTCCAAATCACAAATACTCATTTTATCTTTTTAAGTCAGAAGATTACTGTTCTCAGAAGACAGAAGACAAATAGTAATTGAGGAGTCTAATTTTCTCCTTTTTATTCACCAACTTTCAACATCATGCCTACGGTATTGATTTATCTCTTCTGCCTTTTATCAACACCCAGAACCTGATTTTTTTTTTTCTTTTTTTTGAGACAGAGTCTCGCTCTGTCTCCCAGGCTGGAGTGCAGTGACCTGATCTCGGCTCACTACAACCTCCGCCTCCCAGGTTCAAGCAATTCTCCTGCCTCAGCCTCCCGAGTAGCTGGGACTGCAGGCGTCCGACACCACTCCCAGCTAATTTTTGTATTTTTAGCAGAAATGGCCATATTGGACAGGCTGGTCTCGAACTCCTGACCTTGTGATCCGTCCGCCTCGGCCTCCCAAAGTGCTGGGATTACAGGCCTGAGCCACTGCGCCCGGCCGATATTTCTTATTAGTCATCTTGTTTGAACATGACTAAAAAAATACCCTACATACACATCTGCATATATCTGTACACACATTTTTCTTATTCTTGAGGGTGTTGGCAAGCCTCAACTCAACTGGATTTTGTCAATTAAAATTCACACGAACTGACACCATTTGATCATTTACACCTTCGTTGAAAACCTTTCCCCAAGATTTGGTATGTCCGTTCTAAATTAAATTTGTCAAAAGGCCAGGCCCTGCAGCCAAAAGGGTTTCTATGGGATGTTCTTTCTCGGCATCACACAGAATCTCTATTTCTCTAATGCAAGATTATTTGGGATGAATTAAAAATGCATTTTGTTTTTCAGACCTTTACAACCCTCTAGCAAGCTTGCCTTTCAGTCTCCTTAGCAACCAAAAACGCAAAAAAATTAAAGGCAATTAAACTTGCAATGATTAGAATAAGCTGTACTTTTATAATCTAACATGGTAGATATAATTATAGGATAAAACAAAATTATGTATCATGTATTTACATTATTAATAATAAAGAGACACTAGTATCATGAAGAAAACAAAAAACATGTTGTTTACCCAAATTGTCTATTTCCCACTGATTTCTTCACCTTATTCTCTGACACCCTAATATTATGTCTCTTCTGAGAAAAATCACTATTACTAGAAAATAAATGTCATGAGGGATGGGACTATGTTTGTATATGTTTTTGGCTTATGTTGTTTTATTCAAGAGTACATTTTTGTAATGGGACTATGTTTTATCCCCAGTGTCAACACAGTATGGAAGATATAACAAACACTCACTAGTAGAATGAATAAGCAAAATACACAATTTTTACTTATTTATTTTTGTGCAGGATTTTTTTCTTTGAGACAGGGTCTTGCTCTGTTGCCCAGGCTGGAACGCAGTAACGCCATCACAGCTCACTGCTGGATTTTTGTGTCACTACATGTTAAAATGTTGAGTGTTATGGCTAGCTTTCCAATGTTTAAGAAATTCATAACACATATATTCCTTACGCAGAGAATGTAAACGCAATGTATATGTTTAGCAGAGTAAGGAGCATATTGTCAGTTAGACATATGGAAGAAGATGCAAGAATGAAATAAATGCAAGGACTTGGTGGCTTAGTGCCAGGAGCAAGAAAAGTGGACAGTGGAGAGGGGAGAGAGGAGCAGCTCCTAGCAATTAAAACGCTTAAATTTCTAAAAACTGAGGTATAAACCAAAAATAAAATTCTGAAGCCCCCCCAACCATCTAATTGGACCCTCCTCTTGGCCAAGGGCATTCCAACGTTAACCTGAAAAAGTAAATCAGGCCCTGATGGGAAGGGGGAGCTGGACATGCCTTATTATACCCTCCTCCCTTTTGGCGCTACTGATAGAACAGCCTCTTTAAGTCTGAAAAAAAAAAAAAAAATTCCAATCTATTCTCTCTGAAGCCTGCTACCTGAAGGTTTCATCTGCATGATAAAACCTTGGTCTCCACAACCCCTTACATTAACCCAGACATTTTTTTCTAATGATAATAACTTTTTCGAACAGTTACCCATCAGAAAATCTCTGAATCCACCTATGGCATGGAAGCCCCGCTTCCAATTGTCCCAACTTTCCAGATCAAACCAATGTATACCTTACATATATTGATTGATACCTTATGTCTCCCTAAAACGTATAAAACCAACTTGTGGCCTGACCACCTTGGGGACACATTCTCAGGATCTCCTGAGGACTGTGTCACTCATATTTCACTCAGAATAAATCTCTTCAAATACTGTACAGAGTTTGACTCATTTCATCGCCAGGGGTTAGAAAAAGTGAAAAATGAAAGAGGAGGAAGAGCAGAACCAGGTGGTAATCCAAGGGGCCCATCAAGCATCACAGAAACATCCTTCTTCAAGGTAATCAGGTCTGCAACACCACCCATGGGAAATGTGAATTCTAAAATGTACAAAAGGAAAAAACAAAAACAAAACACACAGCAATGAGTGAAGAGACTCAGGGAGGCACTGACTTTAAACTAGCTGGACATCAGCTTCCCAACTGTCAAATGGGGGCTATTATGTCATCAGGACTACGATGAATACAGACAGACACATATGAAAAAGTCCATCAATATGAAACACTATGCAGTGCTAAAGCCTTACACAGACACAGGGCACTATTCAAGGATACTCAGAGTCATCCTCAGTAATTCTTACTTGGTCCCCTTTCTTCCCCAAACTTTGCTCCCATCCAGTGGCACTGCCTTCTCTGATAAAACAGAGAAACAGAATGAAGACTACCCTAAGCTGTTCTAGCTAGGACAGTCTCCCCAGCTCTGCCAGAGCCTGGGAATGGAGCAGGAACACAGGGGAGCTCTCAAATAGTACTGTGCCCAGGCACAGAAGCTGTGATGCCCATGAGTGAAACAGAGGATAGCTATCGTGGGGGAAGGAAAAGGTCAGGCCATGCCAGGTTGTGCTTCTAGCAGAACAAGAGAGATCTGTGATTTTATGACTTGGAACAAAATTCATTCTAGAAACCAACCATGGACAATCCAAAATGATCTTTACAGACTTCCAATGTTTTCCTTTTACAAACGATAGCGGCGACAAAGATTTTCTCCTTCACCAAACTCTAGCTAGGATCCTTGTGAAACTGACTTTGCAAAAATTATAAGAGTGAGAAAATAATGACAGTAAAAGACATCTGACCCAACCAACTTCATCTTGCTGCTAAACTCCAAGGTGACTCTTATTCATTCCTGGGCATAGGCTGAACTAACTGTGGGAGGAATTTAGTTTAAAGTTTAACTTTGAAACAAAGATGAGAAGAGCCCTTTCCTAAAACAAAGCCCCTTCTTGCCTAGGGACCAGACTGCTTTTGTAAAAGTAACAAATTAGCCAGAAGGTTAGAAGTGATGGCTCAGGAGTCATAAAGCCAAGAGGCCACAGGATTACTATCCTCCCCAATTGCTCCTATAGATAATACTAGTATTATAAAACCCAAGATTGGTGTTTAAGGTATTTTTCAGACCCTGCACTCAGTGGATCAGCTGGCATCACCCAGATCAATAAACTGGCTGCTCTGGCCTTGTGTCCCCAACCCAGGAAACAACTTGGTGCAAGAGGACAGCTTCAATCCCCTATGATTTCATCTCCAACCTGACCAATCAACACTCCCGACTCCCTGGCCCCCTACCCATCAAATTATCCTTTAAAAACCCCAGTCTCTGAATAAATTTTGGAGAGACTGATTTGAGTAATAATAAAACTCCAGTCTCCCATTCAGCTGGCTCTGCAGGAATTAAACTCTTTCTCTATTGAAGTTCCCCTGTCTTGGTAAATTGGCTCTTTCTGGGCAGTGGGCAAAGAGAACCCACTGGGCAGTTACAATCAGAGCCTTCTTCTGGCTAGGATTCAGTCTTGGCCTATAAGAACTAAAGACTCTCAACACAGATGGCATCATCCAAACTCCTCCTTGAGTTTGTTAGATTTAACAAACACTAACAGTTTCTAACAGGTCACAGTCTCATCCCTCAAATGACTCTATCCCCTATTAACATGCTTGCCTGAGAAGACTCAAAAGAATTTACTGTTTTTCTAGCCAACACCTGACTGTAGGCCTCTGACCATTGTTTCTTATACTCCTTAGTAAAAAGGGCTTACAATGGTGAATCCTTCCTGTGTCCCTGTGAGATGCATATACATCTCCTACAATTCAGGAGGGTCTTTCTCGAGGACCTGAAAGCCATCCATCCCTCTGAAATGCAATCATCAGAAAGAACAGGGCCTCGATGGGAGGGTTCAATCCTGACTTCTTAGATCATTGACAGTAAATAGACACAGTTGGTCTAATCAGCATCTACACTCAGCAAGCCTTTGTAATTTTTTTCACTTCCCTGACTCTATGGAGCCTCTGCTCATTCCCCTATTCTCCCTTTAAAACACCAGTAACCTCTGTACAAATGAAGCTGAGTCCAGTTCATGCTGAAACATCTTCCCTACTGTCATAGTATGTTACCCATTAAACTGCCCCTATCACTTTAACAAGTGTCCAGCTTTGCTGATTGTCAACAGAGGTAAACAGGAGATTTTGGTAAAATAACAGGAGAAAGCACAGCACGGGTGAACAGCACGGTGTCTGGAGTCCGGCAACCCAGTCTCACTGCTGGGCTCTTCACTGACTAGCTGGGCAGCCTTAAGATGTTTTCTTGAATCTGTAAACAGTAACCACCCTATCGACCTCACAAGAGGTGTTGAAGAATTTAATGAGATAAGGTATGGCATGAACTTAGGATCATGTTCTGGAGCATAGTAAACACTCAATACGTAATTCCTTTGAAAGCTAGCCAGAATAAACTTCTGTTAGGGTTCCTAAAAACTGTGCAAGTGGACAAAATCCGATCAGGAGAATGTAATACATTTAAATAAAAATTACTGCAAAGTCAGAAGGGGATGTGTCCCCAAAGTCAACTTTATCTTCACTTCTCTGCTTTGATAGATGGGATAATGTCCCTTTAAACAACCTTAACTGAACGACTTTCTGAAAGCAGGCAGTTGCTAAGTGTTGCTAAGGGATACAGGCTAAGCTTGTGTGTAAATTAATCATTGTGTGTAAATTAAGCAAAACACCAGATGAGAGCTGTCTGGAATAGCTCCCTATCAAAAAGAAAAAGATAATAACATATTTCTTAGATTTGTGTTTAGCTGCTGGAAAAAAAAAGACCTTACAGGGCACCTAATCTGATTCCCTCATTTTACAGTGGGGGAGGTCTTGACTCTCCAGAGATAAAATGACTTGCCTAAGGTCCCAAGGCAAATGGTGACTAGACTGGACCTAGAAACTAATCCCACCACATCTTCCTGATTCCTCATGTTACCACGTAAAGTAAAGCGTAAGACAGACTTAGGAAATATCTCCAATGATAAGAAGTTTGAGCCATGAGACACTAAATTTAAAACAATCTGAGAAGCGAAGAGGTAACAATCTGAGGAATCAGTACTCTCCTCCCAGCCACATCTGACTGTAAGAGGGACAGGACTGAAGGCAGAGCCCAAGAGCAGTCAAAGAATCAGGAAGAAAAAAGAAGACCTCTCTTGTAACTAGCTCCAAAGAGCAATCATCCAAAAATTATCCAAAAGTATCCAAAAAGATAATTTTCTCAACAAAGCATCTTAAAAGAAAAAAATAAGTTCTTTGGCTTAAGAGAATTTAGCAATCAGAGGAAAAAGACTCATCGTTCTTTTTGGCAAAGATGGGGAAGCATCTGAATAAATATTTACGAAAAAGGCTTCAATCCCCTTGCAATCCCCAAACCCCAGGACTTAAATAACCAGTTCTCCTTTGCTGTTACATAGCAGTAGGAGGACTACACTGCAGGACAAGTTCTTAACTGAAGGCTAACATATTTGGTTTCATTCATTTATTCTAATATTTACTGAGTATTAAATAGGTCCCAGGCACTCTTGTAGGTACCAAGACACATCAGTAAACAATGCAGATTAAAATCTCTGACCCTGATGACCTTGCATTACAATAGGACGAGAAAGAAAATAAACAATATATATGTAGAGTTAGGAAATGTGAAGTACTGTGGGGAAAAAAATAAAGCAGAGGATGGGAGTTGGATCATGAATGTGCGGCAGTAGGACTATGATTTTAAATAGAGTAGTCAAGGAAGGCCATATGAAGAAAATGACATTTGAGCACAGACTCAATAAAACTAGGAATCATGCATGCAGGTACGATGCAAAAGAAGAAAGGGTAGTGAAAAAGCCTTAAGGTAGAATATGTTGGTGTGATTATGTCAATACCAACAGGTCAGGTTGATCAAAGTTGAGTGTGATACAATCAAACAATCACCACTAACAAATAGAACTTCTAAGGTTGGGTTCAATGTACCATTGAGACTTAAAATCCAGGTTTAAATGAGGAGGTGCAGAGGTTCTAGATACATACAAATATGGGGATAAATATTTATGCAATGTTGCTCATGCCAAGGGTCAAAAGAGTGAAAGAGACAATAAATACTATAAGAAGCCAAAAATAAGAGGGCTGCTGAAGGCCCAGGGCATCAGAAAGGGTTTCAAGAGTGATTTGGGATGTACCCTGGCCTTAAATGGTAAGGTTTAGACAAACAGAGGAAAAGGAAGTTGTTACATCAAGTAGAACAGCAAGCAGAAATATGCTGAAATAGAAATAGAAATGATGGACCAGCTCAATTAGGTAAGAGGGTGATATAGGAAGAACAGGTAGTTTGGACCCCTCAAGACACAATAGTTTTCAGGTGAGTTCTACCTTTTAATAAGAGTTAATACCTACCTTATACGAATTGTTCCAGAAGACAGAAATGAAAGTTGCCTAACTTGTTTAATGCAACTAAACTTTGCAATCTTGATTCCTAAGCCACATAAGGATTATAAGAAAATAAAGCTATAGGTCAATTTTTATGGATGTAATATAAAAATCCAAAATAAAATATTAGCTAAACAAATCCAACTTTATATTTTTAAAATATATCATAAGTAAGTAGTATTTATCCCAGTAATGCCCAGATGATTCAATATAATAACCTATCAATTTCATTTACTTCATGTATATATACAAAGGAAAACCTATATGATTATCTCAATAGATGCAGAAAGAGCATTTGCTAATTCAACATCTGTGATTAGGAAAAAAAATGAAAACACCTCATTGCAAACTGGGATAAGAAGGAATTTCTTAGGCTTGATAAACTACCTCCACATGAACCCAAAACCTAGAAGAAATGTAGTTAACAGGAAAACTGTAGGATATTCATTACCAATGCTACTTAACACAGTCTAGAAGTTCTGAAAAATCTAGAGAAACAAAAAATATAAGGTATAAAGAAAGAGAAAAAAACTATCATTTGTAGACAATATGATCATCTATTAGGTTGAAATCTTTAAAATTACAGACATTATAGGCAAAAATATGGTCAAACATCAGCACTGCCATATGCTTCAATGTAATATTTTAAAATATTAATAGATAAGTAACTATTAGACTTTTTTTTTTTTTTTTTTTTTTTTTTTTGCATGGAGTCTCCATCGCCCAGGCTGGAGAGCAGTGGTGCAATCTCCGTTCTGCAACCTCCACCTCCCAGGTTCAAGCAATTCTCCTGCCTCAGCCTCCCGAGTAGCTGGGACTACAGGTGTGCACCACCACACCCAGCTAATTTTTGTATTTGTAGTAGAGACAGGGTTTCACCATATTGTCCAGGCTGGTCTCGAACTCCTGACCTTAAGAGATCCACCCATCTCGGCAGTAAGAGACTTCATCAGTGTTGTTGCTAATTTTTTAAAAAATCAATCTCATGACTCTACAGCAGTCAAACCCAACTATAAAATATAGCATAACTGTATATCATTCATAATGGCAATATAAACCATGAAATATAGAAAAATTAACTTAACCAGTACATTAGACCTCTAGGGAGTAAAGTATTAAATTCTAATAAACATATATAGATATATATGAAATAAATAAAATTGAAAGGTTATTATTATATTGAATATATTATTATTCTATTATTATTATATTATGTGGGCATTACCGGAAATAAGTACTACTTAATTGTGATATATTTTAAAAATATAAAGTTGGGTTTGTTTAGCTAATATTTTATTTTGGAATTTTTTATTTGACATTCATAAAAAATTGACTTATAACTTTATTTTCTTATCATCCTTATAATGATGTGAATAAAAAGAGAATCAGCAATTAGACGCATTAGACTGCGTGTTTACACGGCATCATGGAAGGATGTGAAAAAGCAGTGAAATATATAAAACAAAATAAAATGAGATCTAGAGTACATGTCATATAAATTAAAATAACCAAAACAACAATACATATTGTATAAGAACACACAACGACAAAAAACAATATATTCAACTTGTCACTAAAAGAGAATAAAGGAATTAAATAAATAAGAGAACAGGGTTACAGAGACCAAAAATGATAGTATATCATGGCCTGAGAAGTAAAATTAACTTAATCCTCTGTACGGAAGGTCCAGTAGGAAAAGGAAATCAAGTTTGAATCTTAAGCACGCAGAGGACCACGAAGCTTAAGGTGGTGACTGGGTATTGGCAGGCAGGGAGAAGAAAGCACACTCAAGCTAATGCTTAGGAAGATTCATTTGAGGTTGCTGGCTACAAAAACCTGAAGCTGGGAGGCAAGAGTCACAGAGACACCAAGAAGAAATCCATTATCTCGCATGAGCCCATAAAGGCTTGTTGTAAGAAATGGAAAAATAAAAAGGATCAATGTTGAAGAACCATAAGAAGAATGAAGAGAATCTTGTAACAGACTAGGAATGGTGAGGGTGGGAAAAGTTAAGGATAAATCCAAGCATTCTTGTCTTGGTGTCTGGCACCAGAGACAGAAATAGAAAACTCTGGACACAGGGCCAGGATGAGAAGTTTGGTTTCAGAAATAGAATATTCAACACAATGTGCTGCTGTCGCCAAAATGGCCAATAAAATTGAAGAGCATTAGGAAATAAAAATGCAATTATCTCCTTAAATAAAGTCATGGTCCAATTACACTGAAAACAAAGTTGGCTCTGGCTACTACACCCAAGAAAATACAGGAAAAAAGACACAAGAGGAATGTAAGAAAAGAGCCAATCCAACGGTCAAGTCGAATGGCTGATAAGACTTTTTTATGGGATGAGAATAAAAGAGTCTACAAAGAAACAGGCTAAGAGGGTCTATAAATGAATTACAAGAAAACAAATTTGTCTGGTGAGAACACATGGACACATAGAAGGCATCAACACACACGGGGGCCAATCAGAGAGTGAAGGGTGGGAGGATGGAGAGGATCAAGAAAAATACCTAATGAGTACTAGGCTTAATAGCTGAGTGATGAAATAATCTGTACGAACAACCCCAGGACACAAGTTCACCTATGTAACAGACAAACATGCACATGTACCCCTGACTTAAAATAAAAGCTTAAAAATATTTTTTTAAAAACCCAAATTTGTCAAAAATTAGAGATCTCTCTTAAATCACAAAACTGTTTATCAGCAAAATATTTTAGAACAAACACAAAGGACTACTCTAAAGAACAGTCCTTATAGCCATGAAATGTACAACACTCACTGACATTGGCTACAGGTGGAAAGTAGAAATTTAACGCTCTCAAATCCATACAATCAATATTTACTGACTGTCTTCTACATGTCATACATTGTGGCAGACACTGAGAATATAATAATGGGCTAAAGCAGACATGGTCCCTGTGATGTTTAATTTTTGTGTGTCAACTTGGCTAGTTATAGTACCCAGTTACTGGTCAAATATCAGTCTAGATCTCACTGTGAAGTATTTTTTAGATGTAAGAAACATTTAAATCAGTAGACTTTGAGTAACTTGATTACCCTCCATCATGTGGGTGGGCCTCATCAAATCAGTTGGAAACCCTAAGGGAAAAGACTGAGGTCCCCCAGAAAAAAGAGACTTCAGTTTTGAGACAGCAACATCAACTCTCCCTTGCGTCTCCAGCCTGCCACTTGCCCGGCAGATTTCAGACTTAACAATCCCCACAACCACAGAAGCCAACTCCTTAAAATCAATCAATCAGTCTCTCTCTATATATATAATACACACACACACACACACACACACACACTCACACACACACACTCCTTATTGGTTCTGTTTTATCTAAAGAACCCTAATACAGTCCCTCATGTCATTTAAAAAATTAGTAATCAAAGGGCTGGGAGCAGTGGCTCATGCTGTAATCCCAGCACTTTGGGAAGCCAAGGCGGGAGGATGGCTTGAGCCCAGGAGATTGAGACCAGCCTGGGTAACATGGCAAAACCCCATCTCTACAAAAAAATACAAAATTTAGCTGGGCATGGCAGCATGCGCCTGTAGTCCCAGTTACTCAGGAGGCTGAAGCAGGAGGATCACTTGAGCCTAGGGAGGTCGAGGCTATAGTGAGCTGTGATCACACCACTGCACTCCAGTCTAGGTGACAGAGTGAGACACCATCTCAAAAAAGATAGTAATCAAATAATCACATAAATGAGTATGTAGTTGGAAACTAAGATAAGCCTGCAAAAGGAAAGAAACCCAGTTCCACAAGAACATAAAATAAGAGAATTTGACCTAAACCGGGGTAGTTAAGTACTACGGAAAACCTTCCCCAAAAGTGATACTTCAGCCAAAATTCTGGAAGACTAGGAGATGAGTAGATAAACATGGTCAAAGTGGCAGAGAACAACACAAGCAGAAGGCAGAGAAGTGCAGAAGCAAAAGGAAGGAGGTACGAAGGGAGGCTAGGGAGGTACATCAAGGCCAGGATGTGAAGAACCTTAGATGGACATATTCAGATTTTTCTAGTCTTTTTCCTCTGAGTGATGAGAAGCACTGAAAATAATTATCCTGGGGATGGCATCAGATTTGTATTGAAGATAACTCTGGCTACTGTGTTAGAAGCAGAGTGGAAGAGGGCCAGAGTATCAAACGATGAATTAGAAAAAGGAAGTAGGGTCGAGGTTTCCAACTCAACCAGATGGAAGTTGACAACAGGAAGTCTGTGCAGAAATCATGAATTAGGTCATGACATGGGGAGTGTGAGGTTGTTTTGAACATCCGGCTGGATACAACACCCTAGACCCAGCCCCTATAACTTCTTTCCTGGACATTAACCTCCTAAGAGGTTTCCCTGCCTCCACTTTTGCCTCTTCATTATTTACTCTGCACATAGCAGGAAGGGTGGTCTTTTCAAAAATGTAAGCAAAATCGTATCACTCCTCTGCTCAAAATTCAAGCTCTTTTCCATGGTGGATCGACCACGTGCAGCTCAAAGAAGGCTCAGGAGAAGTAAGTTTGAGAGTCATCCACGTAGAAGGGTCCCTGAAGCCAAGGGCATGAAGAAAATTGCACAGGGAGAGACTGTAGAGTGATCGACAAGGATATCCATTATTTCCTGCATTGGAGACCCATAAGGAGTGGCCAGAGAAACAAGAAGAAACCCAGAAGAATGTGGTATCATTCAAGCCAAGGGGAACACAAAGGCAGTTCAAGAAAAAGTGATCCACCATGCCAAATTCTGTTAAAAGGTCAAATAAGAAAGACTCACAGGATGTCCCACTGGATTCAGCAAGATGGAGTTTGGTGACTTTGATACTTTATTGTGGTTGGGCAGAGTGGTTTGGTAGAGCAATAGGGTCAGAAGCCAGATAGGGTGACATATACCATGAATGTGAGACAAAGAAATGGAGACAGTGAATACAGACAAGTCTTCCCCAAGGTTTGGCAATATAGAAGGGAGGAAAGCTAGATGGAGGTATGGAGAAGAGTCAAGGGAACTTTTGTTGTTGAGATGGAAGAGATCAAACATGTTCAAATGTAATGGAGCAAACTATTTGAAAGATCAGTTGAATATACAAGAGAGAGAAGGGATATTTGATAATAAAACAAAGTTCAGGAAGACATGAGAACCAGAGCACAGATGGAAGGATAGAGAAAGAATAGCTTTTTTATTAGAACAGGTGGGGCAGAGGAGAGGGATGGTTATAGATATAGTGAGTCTCAACTTCTTAGCAAAAAGTTAAGATCGTTCCACCCATCTGACACAGCTTCAATTTTCTCTAGGAAGGAGAAGGTGAGGCTGGCCATAAGAGAAAGCACTGGGGAGGCAGAAGTTTGAGGAAAGTAGAAAAGGAAAGAAATACTATTGTTCTGGAGAATGAAGAACAAGCTGATCTGACATAAGGTTGTGAGGCAAGAATTGGGGCTTATTTGAGTTAAGCGGTCAAGAAGTCAAAGTGGTACCAAGAAGTCATAGAAGGAGTCACCTCCTCCAACTCAGCTGCAGGCAGAAACATCATGGGAAGTATTTCAAGAGAGTTTGATGGTCACCAAGTTGATTAGAACTATTAAGGGAAACTGAGACTCTGAAGAGTCATTTTATCATAAGGACAATCATGTCCTCCCAAAAAACAAGCTGCTATGGCATCTGCTGTCAAGAGGGATTGACAGATACAATATACCCTATATTATAGAGTCGACAAAAAGTTGCACATTTTAACATGGCTGATTTCTGAGTTAAGGGCCTCTGCAGATGAAAGAAGATAGAAAGCAAGCAAAATCTATCTTCACAGTGCAGCAGACAAGGGGAGAGGTCTGCCTAGGACCACCGCCATCTGGATACTTGAACAGAACACAAGCTGTGCAATACTTCTTGTTAGCCTTAAGATCAACTGCCCCTTTTATAGACTTCACATTGAATTACCTAAGTCCAGCCTCAGAGTCAGATGTGTGCATTGGGAAGGGGAGGACAGTGGAGTAGCCAGGCAAGGAGGGCAGCCAGGAGAACCAACATTTCACTATTGAACATATGTTCTTCCTGGCTCTGTGGCTGCACAATTGTTTTGTTGAGCTCTCATCACTTCCAGTCAAGGCCTAACGTGATGAAACAATTCTATCCTGGTTTGCCAATGGCTTGCATTCTAGACTATGGTTTCTCTCCATAAATAATTAACAGTAATGCTTTATTAAACAGAGTATGGCCTTACGTATGCTTCATAGACCTCTTGGCATTGAACTCCCCGAGGTATCGGAGCTTTAACCCAGGTAAAGAGCAGGAATGCTATCTCTCTTCTTCCCAAGCCAAGGGAAACCAGTGACGACTCATTGCAGGGGTCAGCAAACTATAATCTACACACCAAATTCTGCCCATCACTTGGATTTGTATGGTGCACAAGAATAATTTTCACATTTAAATGACTGGAAAAAAATCAAAAAAAGAATAATATTCTGTGACAAATGAAAATTACATGAAACTCAACTATCCATGACTATAACTCCTTTTACTAGAACATGGCAATGCTCAGTCATTTACATATTGTCCATGACTGTGTATTCCCTATAATAGCAGAGTAGTTTCCCACAAAGCCTAAAATATTTACCATCTGGCCCTGTACAGAAAAGTTTGCCAACCCCTTATTTATGGTAGCCCTCCTTGACCAAACCCAGGCTCCGAGTGTCAATACTTTTATGTTAGTGCCTCAACAAAGTATCAATCAACTAGAACTGGCACCTAGAGCTAACAAAATTCCAAGACCATTCCACACCAGGACTATAGGTCTTTATATGTAAGTTGGTAATGTAGTGTATAAATCTTCTAATGGTACTGTCAGAATAATCCTGGGAGATGCCAATCAAAATCAAAGCAATAACTAGGCTACTTACCTTTTCCTATAGTAAGTCAGTTGCTCTACAATACAAAGCTGAGATGTTGTTTTTTTAATGAGCAACATTGTGAAAGTAAAATTTTAACAACTGTGATTCACATTGTTCAGAAAACATCCAAAAGGAAAGAAACATAATGCTCTGTTTCCTATTTGTTGCTTTTCTATTTTCTCCAGTTGGCGTTTTAGGATCAAAGTTTGAGATCAAGGCTCAGGCACTGCAACGGCTCTCTAGCTCATGGTAGGCCAGGGAAAGCCACGTGCCCCACCTATGCTGTCTGTTCAACTTCTGTAACTCGTACAGTAACAAGACTGGTTTTCTAGCATTGCACAATGTATGATAGAATGAATCTTGTTTGCCTTAAGGGTATCAAAGCTGAAAGAGCTGCATATACGAAGCCATGCACATTGCAAGGCTCAAGGCACACTTATAACTTTTTTAATTTGTGAATAACCTTCTGACCCAGGTTATAAACAAAAACCACAACAATCCAATCTCAAAACTTCAGTTTTACTGATAACATTGTTTTCTATCATTGATCTCCAGGTAAACGGAAACACCTGAAGACAACACATCCCTTACTCATCCCCATGCCCACGTTTTTGTTTTTGTCTTTAATCCTTGCTGAGGATTAAAACAACTGTCCTGTTTTGATTTCAGTCAGATTTGGCCAGTGCCTTCTGCTAGTCTATAATGTCACCTCTTCTGACTCAGCTGTTTGTTCAAATAGATGATAAATTCTCCAAATCAGTGAGATATTGTCATCAGTGCCAAATATCTTCCCATACGCCAAACTAAAATCTAATGGGTATATTTTTGGAAAAACATAAAGATTAGGGCAGTTAACTACAGTTAAAACCTTTATAACTTCTTTCTCTTCCAAAAAGCCAAGAGACATCTATCCATTCTTCAGGGTTTCAGATACGGTCTTCAAAGCCTCTGCCTGAACAAGTGAAAGAAACAAAGGTTCTTCTTCCCAGATTCACATATTCTCATGTCTTCTATAACTATCACACTGGGATAACATAAACTCTCTATCATTCAATCTTCTTTTGTAAGCTCTGTCTTTCAAATCTGCCTGTTTGATAGCCATGTCTTCTTGAAAAACCCGCAATCACATCATTCAACATTGAGTGCCTCATTGAAGGTATCCATGTGGTGTTGAAGGAACACAGACTTACTATACGGTCTCTCACTCATTCGTATGTTCCTCAAGGACAAGATCCATCTTATTCACTTCCCACGATAGTGCCAGTAACACAGTACAAACACCACAACAGCTTATCAACTCCATTTTCCAGGTCATAACTTATAAATACATCTTAACCTTAATTTTACTTAAACCTGGAATTTAATACTCTCCACTTATCATAACTGGTCATTTTTTTCCTTTTTGACTTTTTTAGTTCAAGTTTTAAAAATTGCGTTATTAAATCCTGAGTAGTTACAAAAGAATATATAAAACATTTAAAATATGGGTATTATACGTATCAGAACATCACAATATACCCCATGAATGTGTACAATTATTATCAATTAAGAAAAAATGTTTAAAGATGAATAAACTACAAATACAGTCCAGAAACAGACCTAAATATACTATACTATCAACTGATTTGTGACAGAGTCCACTGCAACACAATGGGGAATAAATGCTGCTGGATAAATTGGATATTCAACTGGAAAAAAATGAAATTGACTCCTATGTTACAACACACTCAAATACTTATTTGAAGTGGATTACAGATCTAAATGTAAAGTCATAAAGCCTCCAAATGAAAATGTAGAATGTCTCCTTCTACGGCATATGCAATGATTTCTTCAATAGGATACAAAAACTATTAACCATAAAGAAACAACGATAACTTGGACTTGGTCAAAATTAAAAACTCTCTTCATAAAGACATCAAGAAAATGAAAAGGCAAGCAACAATGAGGGGGTAGCATTGGTAATAATACAACCAGCAAATGACTTACATGCAACATATATAAAGAACTCCTACAAATCAAAACAGAAGAGACGAACAGTCCATTTTTGGTATAAGCAAAGGATTGAACAGGATTTCACAAAAGAAAACACTGGAATGTCCAATAAACTCATGAAAAGGTGTTGAACATCATTACCCATTAAGGAAGTACAAATTAAAGCCATGATAAACTACTACAACACAGCTACTGAAGTGGCAAAACAAAAACAAAAACAAAAACAAAACCTGACAATATCAAATATTAACAAGGGTATGGAACAACTGGACATAACTGGTGGGAGTACAAGACAATATAAATACCTTGGGAAACTGGTGACTCCTTACAAAATTGATCCAGCAACTTTACTACCAGGTACTTATCCAAAGAAATAAAAACACAATTCATAAAGGGATTTGTTCAATAATGTTGATAGCATATGTTTCTCAAAAAAGGCAAAAACTGGAAATAATTCAAATGTACACCAATAGGTGAATGGATAAATTATGGGATATTTGAGCAACGAAATACTTAAAAAGACCCAAAAAAATCTACTGATATATGCAACATGTATGAATCTCAAAAATAATGTATTGACAAAGAAGCCAGGCACAAAAGAACACATGCCATATGATCTAATTTATGTGAAATTCATTCTCCATTGAATTGCCCTGGCATCTTTGTTCAAAATCAATTGATCGTATTTGTATAGGTTTTGTTTTGGACTCTCTAGTCTGCTGAGTTGGATCTAAATGTACACGTCTTTGTCAATACCACACTGCCTTGTTCATAGTAGCTTTACTGTAATTAACACTGGATAGTGTGATCCTTCCAACTCTGTTCTTCTTTCTAGATTGTTTTGGCTACTTTAGTTCCTTTGCCTATCGATGCAAATTTTAGAGTTGGCTTGTCTGTATCTACAACAATACTTTGCTGAAATTCTGACTGGAATTGCACTAAACCTATAGATCAATATGGGGAGAAATGACATCATAAACAGATTGAATCCTACAATCTCAAATATGCTGTGTCTGCACTTAAAAGTCTTTTAAAATGTCTTTCAACAGTGTTTTGTAGCTTTTGGCACATGGACACTGCACTTATTTTGCTACTTCTCTAAATACTGTTTTCTAAATTGTTCACTGCAGGTATATAGAAATATAAGTGGCGTTTAGACATTTCTGTATCTTGAGACTTTCATAAATTGTTATTAGTTCTAGGAGATTTTTCATAGAGTTCTCAGTATTTTATACATAGGTGATCACATCATCTACAAATAGTGGTGGTTTTATTTATTCTTTTTCAATATGTATATCTTTTATTTATTTTTCTTGCCTTATTGCACTGATTAGGATCACCACTACAAGGTTAAGTAGAAGACATGAAAGCAAACATCCCTGCCTCGATTTCTGTCTTAGGGGAAAAGCATTCACTCTTTTACCATTCAATGTGATGTGAGGTGTAGGCTTTTTTCTTTTTGTTTTCCAGATGTACCTTACCAGTTTAAAGTTCCTAATAATTCTAGTTTGGTAAAATGTCTTATCATGAATGGATTTTGAATTTTTTCATTTGCTTTAGCTGTAGCAGTTGAGTCATTTTAAACAGGAAATTACAGTGATTTGTGAAAGTTGGCCCAACCATACATTACTGGGATAAACCTCACTTGGTCATAATGTTTTATATTTTTTACATATTACTGCATTTGATTTGTGAAGATTTTTTACATCTATGTTCATGAGGACTATGGGTCTATAAATTCTCTTTTCTGTAATATCTTTGGTTTTATTACCAGTATGACAAAGGCCTCACAAAACAGATGTGAAGTGTTCTCTCTCCTGTTTTCTGAAAGAGATTGTGTTATTCCTTCAAATGTTTTGGTACAATTGTCAGTGAAAACACCTGGTCCTAGAGTTTTGTTTTCAAAAAGAACTCTATTTATTTATAGTAATAAAAGTATTCCAATTATCTCCACTTTTCAAGATAAATTAGCTCTTCTTTGGTGAATTTCAGTAATTTGTGGCTTTCAAGGAGCTGGTATATTTTACTCAAATTGTTCAATTTATGTGCAGAATAGTGTGTGATACTTTTTAATCCTTTAAGCAACTTTCCAGGTCTGTAGTGATATCCCCTTGTTTATTCCTGATATTAGTAATTTGTGTTTTCACTTATATTTTTCCTTAGTCAGTCTGGCCAGATCAACTTTATTGATCTTTTCTGAACATCAGCTTTTGTTTTCATCTATTCTAACATTTTTTCTGTTTTCTATTTCAGTGATTTCTATTCATCTTTTTACTGCTTCTTTCATTCTGCTTGATTTGGGTTTATTTTGGTCTTCCTTTTCTATTTTCTTAAAGTAGAACCTTATATTATTGATTTGCTACCATTGTTCTTTTACTTCTTAATTTTTGTGGGTATACAGTAGGTATATATACCTATGTACTACATGAGGTTTATTGACACAGGCATGCAATGCGTAATAATCACAGGGTAAATGGGGTAACCACTCATCTTTTCTAATGTAAGCATTTAATGCTATTAAATTCTCTCCAATCATTAGATGCACTCCACAAATTTTGATATGTTGTATTTTCATTTTCATTCAGTTCTAAATACTTTTAATTTACCATGAAATTTCCTTTTTTGACCTATGGATTATTTACTGATAACTATATTACCTGACAACTGGGGTTTCCTATCTAGTTTGAACTTCATTATGGTCAGAGAACATACTCTGTATGATTTCACATTTTAAAATCTGTTAAAAATGTATTTTATGGCCGAGGATATAGTCAACCTTGGTGAATGTTTTATGAGTACCAGAAAAGAATATGTATCCCCTGTAGATCTTACTGTTGAGTGAAGTATTCTATAAATGCCAATTCCAGTTGGTTTATAGTGTTGTTCAGTTCCTCTATGTCCTTGCTAATTTTCTGTGAACTAATTCTATCAATAACTAAGAGAGAAGTGTCAACGTCCTCACCTATAACTGTGGATTTGTCTTCTTGTCCTTTTGGTTCTATCATGTTTTTCTTCATGTGTTTTGAGCCTCTATTCTCAGATGCATACACACGTAGAATTATTTTGTCTTTCTGGTAAACTGACTCTTTTATCAGTATGTAATGTCTTTTTTTATCTCTGTAATTTTCCTTGGTCTGAAGTCCACTATCTGATATGTTAATAAATACACTCCACCTTTCTTTTGAATTGAGCAAACTTGCTAAACTCTTAATAATTCTAATTATTCATTTGCAGGAATTTTTTAGTTTACACAAACAATCATATCTGAAAATAAGCACAGCGTAAAGCTCCTTTCCAATTGTCATCCTTTTCATCATATTTAAGATTTATGACTTTCTCTACCCTAATAATAATTCCTCATCATATTCCACTCAAATTAATTTAAGTGTCCACTAATTTTGTCCTAAAAAGTTTTATCAGGGGCGGGTGTGTGGTTAGTTTTATACCTTCTCAACTGCAGAAGGTCACCTTCGTTGCTCAAGCTTATAGCTTCAAGATGAATAAAAGAAAAATGCTGAGGAGCAGAGAAAACTATTTCTCACCACCCAAATATGCCTAAAAACCAAGAGGCTCAAACAGATCTGCCTTCTACTTGACATTTTCTTTGTTGGCTTCCTTCATGGCAGGCTCCCGTTTTTCAATTCGCCCTGCATACTGCAACTAAGGTACTGTTCCAAATCAGCCGTGCCTATAATCTCACTTCCCCTTTCAATTGCGTCCAGTAACTCCCACTGCCTCACAGACCACATCTCAACTCCCGTGCTCAGCTTCCACAGCCCCACTAAAAGCCCAGTCTCCCCAGCATTTGACCTTCCACCAACCTCCACAATACCCACTTCCTTCTAAATAGTTCCATCTGTCCAGTGACTGTGAAACACAACATCTATTCCCAACACTATGTACTTGGTTCTCTTCCTACAGACTGCCTGCTCATCTCCTTATTTAACTCTGAACTATTCTTAAAGGCTCACTTTCAAGTTCCACCTCCTCCATGAAGCTTCTCAAGCAATAAAAGGAGAGGAAACAAGAGTTTTCGATTCTTGTCATGTTGTTGTTATCTGACCTACGTATATACCACCCAACGGCCAATTTGGGACCTGGGCAGTTCCTGAATTCAACTGGGTTCTAATCTGCCACTTACTTGCTTCAATTTGGGGCAAATTTCTTATCTTCTCCTAACTGGTTTACTCTCCTGTAAAATGGAGTCATGGGGGCTCTAATTTCCTAATAGTTTAAAAATCTATCATTTTCCTCAGGGATCATAACATTCTCCCACTCAACATCCTTCTAATCTTTTAGTCTTTACCTCTTTGTTATGTGCTACATTGTACTGTTCACGCTTCCAGCCTTTTCTATCCCACCAAGGCTATTTCTGTATTTCTCTTAGTATTGAACACAATGCACTTTTATTGGCTATATGGGGAAACTGCTTATTTCCCTCACAGAATAAGTGCAAGGGGGAATGTTTGCAAGGAAATACAATAGACAGCCGTGTATGAGATTGCACATTCTGAATGCCTACAGGATAACCTTTAGGGGAACCCTGCTTCTCCTCCCTCTTCTATTTTGTTCTACAAAATCCCAGGAGACTCTGGAGAATCAGGAAAGCCAGGACAAGAATCTTTTTAAAAAAAAAGCAAAAGAACAACCTGCAGCACAGTCCTTTTGTCCTCACTTCTCTAAAGCCAGGAGAGAGGAGAAGTAAAAGCAGGTGGTGGGGAGGTTCAAGGGAAATCAAACCAGGGTTTCTAATGCCCTGGGTAGGGGTGGGAGAAGGTGAGGAGAGTCAGGAAGGAAACTGAACGGTTTCCTCACAACAATCCAACCCTATCAGTCAACCATGATTCAGGAATATTTACCACTTTAAGATGTGTGAAAAGTAAAGAAGGGTTTTTGCTGGGGTTTTGTTTGTTTGTTTGTTTGTTTGCTTTTGGGGTTTTTTGGGTTTTTTTCAGAAAGATAAATCAAAAGTAAAAATAAGGAGGGAGCAGGAGATAAGAAGGAAGAAAGGAAAACAAGAGGAGTTCACCCAGTGGAGGAGTCTGCCAGGTAGACATGAAAAATTAAAACCACTAACAGTATTTGTTATATGTAATGTGAGGGTGTGATATATGCATGCTTGTCTGTATGCACATAAAACATGCATACATATATACGCATGTTTTATATACATATATATGTATGCATGTTACACATACATATATTCCTATCAATATATGAACTTGCCTGTCTTTCACTGTGGCCTCTATTCAAGTAAAGAATTAATCTATATCCGCTCCAGGTACAGAAAAGTTACACAAACAAGCTTGGGGCCAGGTGCAGTGGCTCACGCATATAATCCCAGCACTTTGAGAGGCCAAGGCGGGCAGATCACCTGAGGTCAGGAGTTCGAGACCAGCCTGGCCAACATGGTGAAACCCCCGTCTCTACTAAAAATATAAAAATTAGCCAGGCGTGGTGGTGGGCACCTGTAATCCCAGCTTCTCGGGAGGCTGAGGCTTTGGAGAACTGCTTGAACCCAGGAGGCGGAGGGTGCAGTGAGCCGAGATCACGCCACTGCACTCTAGCCTGGGTGAAAGTGCGAGAGTCCATCTCAAAAAACAAAAAATAAAATAAAATAAACACCAGTTTGAGAGATGACTACAGAGTAACAGGGAAGGATGTGTGACCTGGCAGGCCCACCACCACCCAAGGAGAGTGTATCAGAGTCTGAAAGACCCCAAACAGAAAAGCATACACATTTCAGGCTTATCAAAAAGGGACATGGATTAAGAAAGCCTGACAAACACTACTGTAGACAATTAAGCTTTCAGTTAGCAATAAGAAGATAAAACATAATCAATAACCCCGAAAGAAAGGAAGGGATTGCCCTTATGAATATATAGATGAAATCCCGAAATATAACACCAAGAAGGTGAGGTCGAAGGGGGTAACAGGTCACGATGGCAGAGTGTTGGAGTAAATGTGTCCCAGTTCCACACTGGTACTCACCGTGGGCCAGGAGAAATGCCAGCCTGCAGCAGTCTGGGAATAATTTGCCCACGTGGTTATATGCAATGTGGGGTGCAATATATGTATCCTTGTATATATGGACATAAACATGCCTCCCACCACCCAAGGAGAGCGTATCAGAATCTGAAAGATACACTCTTCTTGTGTGGTGGGGGACGTGCCAAGTCACACACCCATTCCTGTTACTGAGCATCCATCTCCCAAGTTTTTGTAACTTTTCTGTACCTGCAGCAGATATAGATTAATTCTTTACTTGAATAGAACTCCCAGTGAAAGACAAGGAAGCTCACATGCAGATAGAAATACATGTATTTGTATGCATATATATGCATGTTTATGTGCATACAGACAAGCATACATCTATTGCACCCCTACATTCCATATAACAAATACTGTTAGTGGTTTTAATTTTTCATGTCTATCTGGCACATTCCTCCACTGAGGTACTCCTCTTATTTTTCTCTCTTCCTTCTTATCTCCTGCTGTCTCCTTATTTTTCCTTTTGATTTGCTGTTTCTCTTTATCTTTCTTAAAAAAAACAACAAAAAACCTCCTTTACTTTTCACGTATCTTAAAGTGATAAATATTCTTGAATCGCGGTTGGCTGATAGGGTTAAACTGTTGTGAGAAAACTGTTCAACTTCCTTCCCGACTCTCCTCAGCTTCTTCCACCCCCACCCAGGGCAGTAGATTAGAAACAGAGCATGCAAAGCAAATTCAAAACATAAAACATAGCGTGGGCAGGACGGTGCAGAGCAGCTCTAAGGAGACTGGCCTGACTGTAGCATTGGCCAATAGTGAGAAGTAATGGAGCTGAGTAAATCAAGGTCCAATTACCCAAAGGCCCTTGCATGGGTGCATGGAACCTGCCATTGCTGAGTAGGTGGATCAATAAAGGCAATACTCCGGGTAAGTAGAGACTTTTATAGAACACCATATGACTGTGATTTTTTAAGTTGTTAAGGGAAATAAGGTATTTCAAAATGCCAAAGTAAGGTCAGTTCAAAGAGTAACTTGTTTAAAAAAAGAGCTGAAAGTAGCTCTTGCATTTGGTAAGAAATGCAGTCTGCTTCTCTTCCCTGTTCCCCAGTCTTCAAGAGGTACTGTTCACAATTTTTTATATTCTTCCACAGATCTTTTATGCATCTGTGAGCATGTTAACCATGTGTGTTTGTGAACCTATTTATCCCCCATACAGAAATTATTTCTCTTTACAGAAATTAGGTCAAATACACATACCATGTTGAGCATCTTGCTCTGTTCCCCTGTCAGCGTGTCTTGGAGGTGGCAGCATATTGGTGCATTTGGATCTGATTCAGGTAAAATTCATCTATTGATGTCTCATAATCTATTTAAGGCATTAGTAATGTTTCAAGGAGTAAATTCTATACACATCCAGATCCAGGTCTTAGATTTGCATGTCCCCTTTGCTTTAGTGTACTTTGCTAGCTTAAATCTTCACTTGTATTTTTTCCCTCATCTCCATCTGTCGAAATCCCATGCGTCCTTCCGAAGTCCAACTGAAATCACCTTTTGTTCCTTGCATCCTGGCTGATTACTCAAGCCATACGTGATTATTTCTGGCCTCCCAATTATTCTAGCATCTCATACTATCTTAGGGCATAAGTAAAAACCAGCCTCAAGTATCAGCGGTATGTTTAGATCTTATTTTTCCTACTGGACTATAAGCCCCTCGAGGGTAAGATTACCAGACTTACTCATGCTTGCTTGCCTCATGTCCCCCACACCTGACCGTGGCACAAAGCAGGCAGAAAAAAATACTGTTTGTTGAATGAGAAATGTTTGCTTCATGGGTGCTGTAGGTTCAATCGTGTCCCCCAGAAGACATGGTGTCCTAACCACAGGAACCTGAAAATGTGAATATAGTTGGAAACAGGGTTGTTATTACAGATGTAATTAGTTAAGGAGAAGGTTGTAGTGGGAGTAGGGTAGACCCTGGATCCAATATATGCCCTTTTAAGAGGAGGAGAAGGGACACAGAGAGATAGAGAGAGAACACACATGATGACAGGGGCAGATATTGGAGGAATGTGCCTATAAGCCAAACAAAACTAAGGACTGCTGCCAACAGTGGAAACTAAAAGAAAGGTATGTCTGTTCCAATACTATTCTCCTGCATCAACTGAGTGTCCTAAAATTCAACTCAATGCTGACACTAACCACCTAGACTTAACATAGACCCAGCAAGGACAGAATATTTCACAAAACTGCCCCATTTCAGATGTATATTCAGTTGACCTTTGAACAACATGGGCTGGAACTGTGCAGGTCCACTTATACACAGACTTTTTCCAATAAAAGTTACACCAAATGTGTCTGCCTGTCCTGCCTCCTCTTCCATCTCTACACCTCTACAGCCTCTGCCACTCTTGAGACAGCAAGACCAACCCATCCTCTTCCTTCTCCTTCTCAGCCTACTCAATGTGAAGACCAGGATGAAGACCTTCATGATGATCCACTTCCATTCAGTGAATGGTAAAAATATTTTCTCTTTCTTATGATTTTCTTAATTACATTTTCTTTCCTCTAGATTTCTTTATTGTAAAAATACAGTATATAATACATATAACAATAAAATATGTGCTAACTGATTGTTTGTATTATGATAACACTTCCAGTCAACTGGAGGCTATTGGTAGTTAAGTTTTGGGGGAGTCAAAAGTTCTACTTGGATTTTCGACTGCACAAGGGGTTGGTCTCCCTAAATCCCTCCTTTTTCAAGGGTCAACTGTATATGATACAAGTGAGGACCAACCAAATGAAAGAGATACATAGACAGGGAAAGGTCTGGGGTGAAGAGGAGGGGATTCCTCATGGAATTATTCCAGGTGCTTCACCCTCCTAGCACATCAATGTACTCTCACCAGCTGAAAAGCCCTACTGAGCTTCAATGTCCAGAGATCTCATCCCATATGCATGATTTTGATTAAGTCAGTGGCCACAGGACGGAGCTCGATCTCTGCTTCTCCCCTCCCCAGAAGTTGAGGTGGCTCAAAGTTCTAACCCATTTGTCACATGGTTGTTCTTTCTAGTGACCAGCCCTCATCCTCAAGGTTTCTATCCCCCCATTATGAGTCACCATATTAGCATAATAAAGACACTCCTATCACTGAAGATATTCCAAAGATGTTTGAAGCTTTGTGCCAGCAACTGGGAACCAAGATAAGATATTCCTTATCCTAATACAGCATGGAAGAGATTCTCCCCTAGATTCTTCAGAGAGCACAGCCTTGCTGACACCTTGATTTCAAACTTCTATCCTGCAGAACTGTGCAAGAATTAACTTCTGTTGTTTTAAGCCACCCAGTTTGTGGTGATTTGTTATGGCAGTTCTGGGAAACTAACAAAGTGGGTCAAATGAGGATTTCCCTTATGAGTAACACTCTAAGCTAAATGGGAGCTACCAGTATTTTCTCTTTACTTCCACAACACCTAGTGTTTTCTAATGCCCCACAGGGCATTCCTTAGCCCTCCTCTCTGCTCAGCACTGCCCTGATTAAATGCTTCAGTTCCACCCACTGATGATTCCTCACAACCATCCCCTAGATCTCCCTCCCAAGCTCCAGCCACTCATCCCACCTGCCTGTTAGGTTTCTCTCCTTGCATTTCTCACAGGCTCCTTCTCAGTGACTGGCACAAGCACCCTTTGCCCAAGCACCAACCCCAGCAGCAGCTTTATCTCTTGCTGCTCCCACAAGTTCCACCATGGCCTTTATCTTTATCTCTGAAACCCTTCCATGGCTCCTTTCCTCAAGGCCACAAATCTGATCTAGATGACCATTATCTCACTTTGACTGCCTAACTAGTCACTGCCTGGATACACTGCCTGGTTGAGTGCATCACATCCTACCTAGTCACTCTGGCACCAGTCTTCTCCCCTGATATGGTTTGGCTGTGTCCCCACCCAAATCTCATCTTGAATTGTAGCTCCCTTAATTCCCATGTGTCGTGAGAGAAACCCAATGGGAGGTAATTGAATCATGGGATGGGTCTTTCCCATGTTGTTCTTGTCATAGTCAATAAGTCTCATGAAGTTTGATGGTTTTATAAAGGGGAGTTCCCCCGCACAAGCTCTCTTGCCTGCTGCCATGTAAGACACACTTTTGCTTCTCCTTTACCTTCCACAATGATTGTGAGGCCTCCCCAGCCATGTGGAACTGTGAGTCAATTAAACCTCTTTCCTTTGGGTATGTCTGTATTAGCAGTGTGAGAACAGATTAATATAGTAAATTGGTACCGGGAGTGGGGCTCTGCTGTAAAGATACCTGAAAATGTGGAAGCGACTTTGGAACTGGGTAACAGGCAGAACTGGAACAGTCTAGAGGACTCAGAAGAGTACAGGAAGATGTGGGAAAGCTTGGAACTTCCTACAGACTTGTTGAATGGCTTTGACCAAATGCTGTTCACCTCAGATGGAGATGAAGAACTTGTTGGGAACTGGATAAAGGTGACTCTTGCTATCTTTTAGCAAAGAGACTTAAAGCATTTTGCCCCTGACCTAGAGATCTGTGAAACTTTGAACCTGATAGAGATGATTTAGTGCATCTGACAGAATAAATTTCTAAGCAGCAAAGCATTCAAGAGGTAACTTGGGTGCTCTTAAAAGCATTCAGTTTTACGTATTTACAAAGACATGGTTTGGAATTGAAACTTACGTTTAAAAGGGGAGCAGAGCATAAAAGCTCAGAAAATTTGCAACCTGATGATGCAAGAGAAAAGAAAAACACATTTTCTGAGGAGAAATTCAGGCCCGCCCACTGCAGAAATTAGCGTAAGTAAGAGGAGCCAAATGTTAATCGCCAAGACAATGGAGAAAATGTCTCCAGGGCATATCAGAGGTCTTCATGGCAGCCCCTCCCATCATGGGTGTAGAAGCCTAGGAGGAAAAAATGATTTTGTGAGCCAGACTCAGGTTCATTTGTACTCCTTTGTACAGTCTCAGGACTTGGTTCCCTGCATCCCATCCATGGCTAAAAGAGGCCAATGTGCAGCTCGGGCTGTAGCTTCAGAGGATGCAAGCCCCATGCCTTGGCAGCCTCCACATGGTATTGAGCCTGTGGGTGCACAGAAGTCAAGAACTGAGGTTTGAAAACCTCCTCCTAGATTTCAGAGGATGTATGGAATGCCTGGATGTACAGGCAGAAGTGACAGGGCCTTCATAGAGAACCTCTGCTAGGGCAGTATGGAAGGGAAATGTGAGGTTGGAGCCCACACACAGAGTGCCACTGGGGCACCGCCTAGTGGATCTGTGAGAAGAGGGCCACCATCATCCAGAACCCAGAATGGTAGACCCACTGACTGCTTGCACCGTGTGCCTGGAAAAGCTGCTCTCAATGCCAGCCCGTGAAAGCAGCCAGAAGCGGGGCTATAACCTGCAAAGCCACAAAGGCGAAGCTGCCCCAGGCTGTGGGAGCCACCTGCTGCATCAGTGTGCCCTGAATGTCAGACATGGAGTCAAAGGAAATCATTTTGGAACTTTAAGGTTTAATAACTGCCCTACTGGATTTCAACTTGCATGAGGCCTGTAGCTTTTTTGTCTTGGTCAATTTCTCCCATTTGAAATGAGTATATTTACCCAATGCCTGTATCCCCATTGTAACTATTGTACCTGGGAAGTAACTAACTTGATTTTGGTTTTACAGGCTCATAGGCGGAGAGACTTGCCTTGTCTCAGATGAGACTTTAGACTGTGGACTTCTGAGTTAAAGCTGAAATGAGTTAACATTTTGGGCTGGGCATGGTTGCTCACGCCTGTAATCCCAGCACTTTGGGAGGCCGAGGTGGGCAGATCACAAGGTCAGGAGATCAAGACCATCCTGGCTAACACAGTGAAACCCCAACTCTACTAAAACTACAAAAAATTAGCCGGGCTTAGTGGTGGGCGCCTGTAGTCCCAGCTACTCAGGAGGCTGAGGCAGAAGAATGGTGTGAACCCAGGAGGCGGAGCTAGCAGTGAGCCAAGATCACACCACTGCACTCCAGCCTGGGTGACAGAGCGAGACTCCATCTCAAAAAAAAAAAAAAAAAAAAAAAAAGACTTTGGGGGACTGTTGGGAAGGCATGGTTTGTTTTGAAATGTGAGGACATGAGATTTGGGAGGGACCGGGGTGGAATAATATGGCTCGGCTGTGTCCCCACCCAAATCTCATCTTCAACTATAGCTCCCATAATTCCCACATGTTGTGAGAGGGACCAAGGAGGAGGTAGCAGAATTATGGTGGTGGGTCTTTCCCATGCTCTGCTTGTGATAGTGACCACGTCTCACAAGATCTGATAGTTTTATAAAGGGGAATTCCTGTGCACACACTCCTTTGCCTGCCACTTTGTAAGACATGCCTTTGCTTCTCCTTTGCCTTCTGCCATGATTGTGAGGCCTCCCCAGCCATGTGGAACTGTGAGTCAATTAAACCTCTTTCCTTTATAAATTACCCAGTCTGGGGTGTGTGTTTATTAACAGTGTGAGAACAGACTAATACATCCTATACATCTGGTTCTCCCCTCTGGATGCTGAGTGATCACCCTAAAACCCAAGCCTGACCTTGCTATTCCCATTTAAAATAATAACAATGGCAATTCACAGTCACTGAGGACTTACTCTGTCCCAGGAACTATTCCTCAGCCCTCCTGTCTGCTCAGCATTGCTCCGATTCAATGCTTCAATTCCACTTTATGTGTATTAATGCATATAATATAAGTGTCAATAAAATTAATTAGGAGGCCATTATGCTGAGATGACATGGTTCCTGTGCCTTGGGTTCCTATGTAAGCAAACTGAAACTCAACCCAATATAAGTTGCAAAATGAAACTTAAGCTTCATCAATCTGAAACTACCAACTAACCTCTAACTAGAGACTTTACCAAGCAAAAAACAGAAACTTACCTCTAACCAGACTTTCCACTTCCATCAATCAAATATTTTTTGTTTTGCTTCCATGACCCCTTATAAAAGTTTCCCTCTTACCCCCCATCAACAGAGCCCTGAACCGCCAGTGGTCTAGTGCTGCCCAATTCATGAATCCCTAAATGCTCAAATAAAGTCATGAAAATTTAAAGGTGCCTAAGTTTATCTTTGAACATAAGATAGATTTATTATTATCTGCATATTGCAGATAAGAAAATTGAGGCTGACAAAACCTAAATGGCTTGTCCATGGTTTTACAACTAGTAAGTGATAGAGCCAAAATATGCACCTATGGGAATCTGACATCAGAATCCACACTCATAACCGAAAACTGTGCAGAGAGGTCAAGTGGCCACTCAGTAATTTACCATTGGTTCTCAGATGGAATCCAAATCTGCACAAACGTGTCTTATAAGTAGGGTGACCACACAATTCACCCAGGTTTTCATCTGCTATCCCCGGCATTATTAGTTACATAATCACCCTCAGAAATGGTCCCAGTTTGTATAATATATTAGATGGTCATCCTATTTGCAAGCCTCACCCCAACTCCCAATGATATTCCAAACATGAAGAATTTATTTTACTTTCTTAAAAGAGACATACTCTATATCCCTTGGCAATCATACCCGCCATTCCCACTTTCCTTAGCCTACTAACATGCTTCCCCCTTCAGGTCTCAGTTCTAGGACTTTCTTCCAAGCCCCACGACAGCCAAACACAATTATATTCTCATCATGCCATGAACACTTCATTTACCATCAAAGATACCACCTCTATTTTAAAGGCTTATTTAATTGCTTTCTAACCACCCTCATACTTCTAGCAGAGGACTTAGAACACAGCAGATGTAGTGTACACCAGATTTCCCATCAGGAATACAGGACTTATTCCCCACTGCTAGGTAGAAATGCTGTCAGATGGCCACCCTTGGTCATCTGCCCTTTGCCACTGCACCTGCTGAAGGTCACGCCACCTTTCAAAGGAAGGCCACGTGCAATGACTAATCAATAAAGAGGTTAAAAGGCTCAGTTTCCTTCTTCCCAACTCAGGATAGCTCTGAACTCACCCCTAACATGGAACCAGCTGAAGCCTTTGTGAAGACTGCATCACAGCTCAACTCCCTCTTCCTAGTCCTGCTTCTTTTCACTCCCTTCCACAGATACTGATGCTAAGAGCAACCCCTAGTAAACATGCTGCATGCTATTCTCAGTATCCGCTTTGCAGAGACCCAAGCTGTGACAGTTAAGTGGTCAATAAATATCTGTTTAATGAAGGACATCTGTACTCAATAAGCTGCCATGTCTTATATACCTCTCTTAGCATATATGACTACGCAATTCATAGGTATGGCTTGAGAATGCTTTGGAGATAAAGACAATGCACTAGGAACTACTAATAATTCTCACACCAAAGTCAGATTCCTGTTGGTACAGAAAAATCTTGGAGATTATGAAGGCATGACTATAAGCCAACAGACACATATTTAGCATGGAAAAACCTCAATTTAGGGGCCATAAGAATATCCATCTTTGACACTTTTTAGAAGAGCACATACAGTGTCTTCTTCACGCTCTTGATAAAGACCTGCTTATGCTATTTGCAAAGCACTGTGGACACCAGTCAGGACACAGAGATGAGGAAACCCCAATCCCGGCAAAGACATACAGCTTCTAGTTGAGTAAGGAAAACAGAACTGACAGCAACTGAAAATCAAGGCAGGAAAAAAATAAGTGGTGTAAGAAAATGAGCGGAGTGCTGTGGAAGCACCAAGAAAGAAACAACGCTTCGCCCTTCTCAGTTCTAGGACCCTCTTCCAACCCCCTACTACAGCCAAACTCAATTATATTCTCATCATGCCATGAACACCTCATCTACCATCAAAGATACCACCTCTATTTTAGTAGCGTATTTAATTGCTTTCTAACCACCCTCATACTTCTAGCAGAGAACTTAGAACATAGCAGATATAGTGGACACCAGATTCCCATTCAAGAATGAAGGAAGAGGCTAGGAAGGGGGGAATGTCTGAATTGCACTCTCAGAATGAATTTGACAAGCAGTTCTTGAGTCTCTTCTACGTCTACATTCCAGACACTGTGCCGGGGATTTATAGATTAGTACCAGAGACAGATGTGTGCAGAAGTATAACTAGAATACAATATACCAAGTTTTATACCTCAGTGTGAACCAGCGCTCTCGAATCTGAAAGAACAGTTTTGACAAATGGAAAGGAGAGGCAACGGCTTGATCAAAGGTCAAAGTGTTGAATGCTAAGGGGGAATACTTGAACTTCATTGAAGCACAATCTCCATGACACATCCTACAAACTCTAGTTTGAAGAATGGGTATCCCATGAGAAACAGTACTCACGCTCAAAATGCTGGCTTAAACCAAGTCACAGTGGATAGTGTTGGTTGTTTAGCTGAATGCTTTCTTCCTCCTTTCTTCCCATGAAAACTCTGATTTGTCCAGGTATCCATCCCTTCGCCACGAAGGTCTCCCAACTTAGGTAAGGCTATCCCCACGTCCAACTTCAGATGGGGTCTTGATGGATCTTAGCCAGTCATTATAATAGTACTTTCTGGCTTCAAAGACAGAAGCATGGGCGCCATCAGACCTCTGCAACCCCTCCCTCCAGCATGTGTTAATGGTCAACAGTAAACGTGTGAAATAAATTGGCCTAGACTAGAGGGAAGCACGCTTATTCCACGATCAGGACCACTTGGGCTGCTTCTTTGTCTCCTCTTTGGTTTGTGAACATGGAAGCAAATAACCTAATTGCAGCAAACACCTGTATTTTGACAGTGAAACAGGCCAAGACACAGACGAAGGCTAAGCAAAGAAAAATGGAGAGAAAGATAGCATCTGACCTACTGACAAGGCACCCGGACTCTTCCTACCTTTGGATGCCCTATCATCCCAGAATAAAAGTTCCCTCATTGTTTAAGCGACTCTAAATTATGACATCTGTTGTTATAACCGAAAGCAATCCAAGAGATACAAATGATCACGAGTTTTCTTAACTGCAGAACTTCTTAGAACCTCAAATACAAATATAGCTTGTAAATTTCTAAGATAAATTTATAGTATGCAGTATTTCCAACAGTGCTAGGATTTTTTTCCCCACAGAATGAAACCTGAAAAAGAAGGAAAATTACATTCTTCAGTTCATGTATTCAAAAATATGGTCTGGGCTGTGTTGCGGGAAGTCAGAGGAAGAGGAGATTCAGGGCAAGAGCACAAGGAAAGGAGGCCCTGTAAAAGTCAAGGCTGGAGAAGCAGACTATAATTAAGATACAGAAATTTAAAAAGCAAGAGGCCTAGATGGGAGGATCATTTGAGCCCAGGAAGTTGAGGATACAGTGAGCTATGACCCACGCCACTGCACTCCAGCCTGGGCAACAGAGTGAGACACTGTCTCTAAAATAAAATTTAAATAAATTAAAAAGGAGAAATAGATAAAATATAATTTAAGTAGGAAATAAAAATGGACTTCTTTGGGGGCCGGGCACAGTGGCTCATGCCTGTAATTCCGGCACTCAGGGAGGCAGAGGCAGGTAGATCGCTTGACGTCAAGAGTTCAAGACCAGCCTGGCCAACATAGTGAAACCCCATCTCTACTAAAAATACAAAACTTGGCTGGGCGTGATGGCTCACGCTTGTAATCCCAGCACTTTGGGAGGCCAAGGCAGGCAGATCACCTGAGGTCAGCAGTTCGAGACCAGCCTGGTCAATACAATGAAACCCCATCTCTACTAAAAATACAAAACTTAGCTGGGCATGGTGGCAGTCACCTGTAATCCCAGCTACTCAGGTGGCTGAGGCAGAAGAAATACTTGAACCCGGGAGGCGGAGGTTGCAGTGAGCCGAGATCGCGCCACTGCATTTTAGCCCGGGTGACAGAGCTAGATGCCGCCTCAAAAAAAAAAAAAAAAATTAGCCAGGCATGGTGGCACATGCCAGTAGTCCCAGTTATTCGGGAGGCCGAGGCACAAGAATCACTTGAACCTAGGAGGCGGAGGTTGCAGTGGATGGAGCTCACGTCACTGCACTCCAGCCTGGGCGACACAGGGAAACTTCGTATCAAAAAAAAAAGAAAAAAGAATGGACTACTTTCAATGCCAGGAAACACACTAAATCACTAAGTAGAACCCTGGCAAATTGATCAAGGTGGAATCTTTGATGTCATTGATTAAAGGGCCTGGTCAACAACTGGGTATGTTAAACAGCACCGTCCCTTTCCTGTCCTCGGGCCAAGGGTCTGATTTTCCTTTTGCACTCTGCCTCTCCTCACTGCTGTCATGGCAGACTGTCAATCAAAAGAATTCCTATTCTCCCACTGCTTCCAAGTGAAGATCGGACTTAAACAACTAGACTGTCATATGTGAATCACCTGAGTGACCCAATGACAGAAAAGAATTTTGAAGCAACCCCTTTGCCAGTGGCCTCTGACGAGGCTGTCCTTCGCCCTGCAGCAGGGACACTCTGTGGTCACTCCCAGGCCGTACTGTCCAGCTCTTCCCTTTGATTTTTTAACTATCCCCACCCTTCCCAAAACTCCTTTTTTGCTAAAATTAGCTCGAGCCTATTTCTGCTGCTGCACCCAGAGAACCCTAACCGATTATGGGGGAACCAGCAAATTTCAGCTATGTGTCATGCAGACCAAGTCTCAAAATGTTATGTCTTTAAAATTAGTAGCAATGACCCAAAAGGCTATTAGCATATCATTTTCCAATGGCAGACTATTTTATCCTAGAAAATGAGATCTGACATGATGTTCCTTCCAGAACATTAAAGATAAGAGGTTTCTCACATTTAAAACCAGGAGCCGAGGCAACTTGAAACATATTTGTACTTAGACATTTCAGGGCCCCAAATTTAAAATTAAATACCATTCTAAGAAATTCTGACTACAGTTGTCTACTTTGAGTCCTGGAAGCTTTTTTTTTTTTTTTTTTTTTTCTCTCTTCAATAAAATACACGTTTATTTTAAGAAATTTGGAAGTTAAAGAAAAGCATAAGCAGCAGAAATCAAATCACTCATAATCCTGCCCAGAGATAACATTTTATGCTTAATCTTCTAGTCTTTCCTGATTTCCTTCCAGACTTTTCTATGCATTTTTTAAAATACCATACAATCTTAACCCTGTACGCACTCATATATCCTGTTTCCTTATCGTAAACATCTCTCTCAGCCCTTAGACGTTTTCTGAATGTCATAAAAACACTAATAGTTACAATTGTGTAAATGTACCAGAATTTACTTAATCATTCCATTAATATTAGGTATTTAATTTTTTATGCTTCTTTCCCTACTGCAGAGTCATTAAAGTACAGTGATGAAAAATATCAACGTCAGAGCCAGCATTTCTGGAAGCAAATCTCAAACCACTTCCCTCACCAACGAGGCAACCAACAGCAACAAGGCACTCATCTGCTCTGAGACTTGTATAGAAAATGGGGGAGACACCAGAACCTATTTTTTTTTTTTTTTTTTTTTTTGAGACAGAGTCTTGCTCTGTCGTCCAGGCTAGAGTGCAGTGGCCGGATCTCAGCTCACTGCAAGCTCCGCCTCTCAGGTTTACGCCATTCTCCTGCCTCAGCCTCCCAAGTAGCTGGGACTACAGGCGCCCGCCACCTTGCCCAGCTAGTTTTTTGTATTTTTTAGTAGAGACGGGGTTTCACCGTGTTAGCCAGGATGGTCTCGATCTCCTGACCTCGTGATCCGCCCATCTCGGCCTCCCAAAGTGCTGGGATTACAGGCTTGGGGCACTGCGCCCGGCCAAGAACCTACTCTTAAGAGGGATTCTTAAGAGTACCTACTCTTAGGGGAACTTACTCTTAAGAGGGAGGATAAAACAGGAAGGCCTGTGCCATACTGCACAAGTGTCCGTCAGAGGACACCCTTAAATGGCATCTATGAACACCAAGCCAGTGTGCACACATATCTGCAAAGGCAACAGTGTGCACGAGATTCCTAGTGCTAAAAGCTCTGTCCACTTTTCACATTCCTTTCTTAGATTGTATGTTTTCAGGTCCTTGTTTGGTTAACGTGTTACACGGGAGCCTGTAGGGGCTTTTGCAGATAAACTGCTGTCTCTCAGCATAGAGCTACAAAGAACTTTCTCTTACCTTTTCTGCTGAAATTGCAATAAAAAACAAAGTGAAAGAATCTTCTATTGGCAGAAATTTCACTTGATGCTCCTGGTGGTTAAGGGTATATACAAGACACTCAATTATCTTAAATGAATGTGACATTTTTACTTTTATTCAAGTCATGAGCAGTTAATTAGCATTTCTAAAACCACCTAAACTGAAGTAACTTTGAGGGACTCTGAGGCAGCAGAAATAACAAGATTAGGGAGAGAGGAGCAGGACAGGCATTTGCCTACGACTGACCTACTTAGGCCCTGGTTCAAATCTGGCTCTGCTGCTTTTAGCCTCTATTTCCCCATCTGTGAAATGGAGCTGTAAATAGTCCCATTCACAGAGATGTTGCAATGAGTGAATTAAAATAACGCTTATAAACTGCATAACCTAGTTCCTGAAAACAGATGACACAGATGTGGCTTCTGTGGCTCTATTTCTTTTGGCCAGTATCAGGATTGCCTTCTACTCTGAGAGTAGAAGTGGCAGGTGTCACTTCCAGAAGAAATATTCACAGCCAGGATATAACTTATCACATCCTCATTTACTGCCTCTGCCATCACTGCCCCATGTGTGGAACTGAGCCCACAGCAGCCTGGGTCTCAGAAGAGCTGCCTCTAACCCTCCACTGGCCAGTGCTGTAAGCAGCTGAGATTTGGGGGCTTTTGTTACAGCAGCTTAAGCTAGACTTAAATTGAGTGATACAATAACTATTAGTCACAGTGGAGATTCAATGAGTGAAACCATTACAATTACTGATACCTCAAGGTACTGCCTTCAGGCATGCTCTTGGCTACATACAGAAAAACTGGGTTTGATTTAGGAAAAGAGGACAAATGGGTATCAATTTCAAGTTGTAATTTTCAGGTAATGAGGAATACAAATGTAACAAAATAAATGCTTCATGTCAAAGACACTTTTAGCACAGCAAGGAATACTGGTAGTAACTGTCATTTATTGAGTGTCATTTATTGACTGTCATTTATTGTCATTTATTGACTGTCATTTATTTATTACAACCAGGGGTTATTCTAAGGATGTTATATTTATAATCTTATTTAACCTTGACAAGAACCCCATAAAGTAGGTGACATTCCAGTATGGTAGGATAATTTCTGTTCTCTTCATTATTCCTCTCCCTGTTGTAGAAAGGGCTCAAAATAAAAAATTAATTTTCTCGGGCTGGGCGCGGTGGCTTACACCTGTAATCCCAGCACTTTGGGAGGCTGAGGTGGGTGGATCTCCTGAGGTCAGGAGTTCAAGACCAGCCTGGCCAACATGGTGAAACCCTGTCTCTACTAAAAATACAAAAATTAGCCTGGTATGGTGGCATGTGCCTATAATCTCAGCTACTCGGGAGGCTGAGGCAGGAGAATCGCTTGAACCCGGGAGGCGGAGTTTGCAGTGAGCATACCTGAACATCGGAGGGTAGGACAGGGCAGAGAGGACTGCAGATTCAAAAGACAGTTATGCACAGTGGAAGTAGAGAGAAAGAAGACTGCTGGAGATTCAACAGGGGTGAAGGCTTCCTGTCTCCAGTCATATCCCTGGTACTAGCGAGGGCCCATGAAAAGTGAACATAAGTGACGTTTGTGAATTCCAGGCCCAGGCATCTAAGAGCCAGTATATCACTTCTATATTCTCTTTTACCTTTAGCACTTACCGAAAACCACATACTGAGATTTTGAGGTGGAGGGGAAGATGGATAGACTAGATTCCAGAATCACACACAGAGGAGGAGAGCTGTCCATGGGAGTCCTCCTGACTTACATCACATTCACATGAGCTTAAAGGAAGCTTTTGCTATGTTAAGTCCCTGAAATTCCAGAGCTCATGTGTTATCATAGCAGAGCCTAATCTATCCTAATACCACATGGAAGACTGAAGACCAGGAAAAGAACAAAGTAAACCCAGGGAAATCAGGAGGAAAGAATCTGAAAAAAGCAGAATTTACTAGAAAACATATATGCCGATCAAAAGCTAATAAGAAAGAAATCTAAATGAGAATAGCCTAAACCGAAGAGCTGACCGGGGTAGGGAGAGAACTTCCTCAGGGGCAAAACTTGTCAAAGGGAAAAAGAGAATTGTAAATTAGGAACGACAATGGAAATACGACGATATACTCAAAAAGATTCTATTAAATTTTAAAATCATAACATAATGAATGCTTTTCTATCAAATATGTTATTCAAACTTACTCAAGAAAAGACAGACAACATGAACAGTCCAATAACCATTCAAGAAATCTGGAAAACTGTCAAAGAACGACATCTAGAAAACACCCTTGGAAAGTTGTTTTTATCTTCAAAGAACGAGTACTTCTCCATCTTACCATTCTATAGGAACAAAAAGAACACTGAACAACTCATTTTACACAATTAACAAAACATGACACATATGGGGGAAAAAAATCAAATGCTTTCATTTATGAATGCTGAATGCCAACATCCTAAATAACAAATTAAATCAAGCAGTACAGAAAAACATGAACGCACCACAGTCAAGATTAATTGCAGGAAGGCAAGGAGAGCTCAATATCAGAAAATCTACTAAGGTTCAAGCACCCAAAGCACAAGCTCCTCATGGGTACCGACTCTATCATTGATGTATCAATGATGCCTGGAACATAAGAGTGCCCAGTAAATACATATGGAATAAATTATTGAGTGATATTAAAATCCAAGAAAAAAACACATTGTGATTATCTGCAAAGGCCATGATAAATCAAATTTAAGTTTGATGTCAAAAAAAACTCAAAGTAAAATAATAAAATTATGCAATATGTAACATAATTAAAAAACAAAACATCTCAAACCAATCATCATGTATTTTAATTGAGGTTAATAAGACATGAATGCCCACATATTGCCACAATATTTTAACACTGTTCTGTAAGTCCTAGGCAACGCAATTAGATGAGAAAATAAAATAAGTATAAACACTAGAGAGTAAAATATAAAATTATTATTTGCAGAAGATACGATTGTCTACCTAGAAAATCCCACAGACTTAATTTTTTTTAAAAAAGTATTTAAAAGTAATGAGATAATTCATGAAGGCAGTTGTTAAGATAATTACATAAAAATCAACAACATTGCTATATTGCAGCAATAAAGAGTAAGAAAAAATATATAATTTAAGAAAAGATTCAAATCACTGCAGCTACAGTAACAACACGGACAAATTACCTATAAGTAAAAGCAAAATTGTATAGGAACGAAACGGACAAAAACTACTTTATAGGATTATAAATAGATTGGAATACACATGCCCTATTCCCAGATGAGAAGAATTCTCATTATACTCAATATTGTAAAAATGTCCATTTTTCTCCATCTTAATATATACTTTTAAAAAGTAATCCTGAGAGACAATAAACAAATGAGCACAGTCAAGAAAACTGATCAACTTTCTTTCATAACGGAGCAATTTGGAGGTTAACTGTGGTTAAGATACAGCAAGATCCTTAGGCAAAGGCTGTTGAGCTCTGAAGACCCAGGAGCGGCCCGGGTTGAAGCTGAGCTGAGGAGTTCAGCCTGACTCCACTCCCACCCAATGGATGGGGTCTCATGATAAGGATTAACCCACCACTGCTTATCCGGGTAGCTGAGTCTGTCTTAAATTCCTACCAGAACCAACAGACAAGAAAACAAACTAGAAATCCTAGAAAAAGATAAAAGTAGATGAAATGTTTTAGTACATAATGATGATGATATTTCAATACGGTGGGTATGAATTACACTATTCAATAGCAGGATAATCAATTTTAAAAAGCCTAAGTATTATACCTAAGCCATGTCATACATCAAAATCAATGACTGACATATTAGAGATCTGAAGGTAAAATGAAATTATTATAAATAGTAATAAAAATGTACGCATATTTATATAATCTGCGTCTTGGCAAAGTATCCCCAAACATAACATTGAAGAACAGACTACAAATAGATAGACTTAAGATCACAAAATGTTAAATTTATATATGGCCAAAAAAAGAAAGACATACAACAAAAATTTTTAAAACCAGTAGGGAGAGGTGTGTGACAAAGCATATATATGCTTAATATATTAAAAATTACCTTATCAATAAGAAATTACCATCAATAAGAAAACAATTGTGAACATGACTTTAGAAAAATGGGGCAAAGACAAATGCAGGCAATTTAGAAAAGGCAACTAATGTCAAGAGAACTTTAAAAATGTTCAGCCTCAAGGCCAGGCGCGCTGGCTCACACCTGTAATCCCAGCACTTTGGGAGGCTGAGGCGGGCAGATCACGAGGTCAGGAGATCGAGACCATCCTGGCTAACATGGGGAAACCCTGTCTCCACTAAAAATAAAAAATAATAATAATAAAAAAAATTAGCCAGGTGTGGTGGCAGGCACCTGTAGTCCCAGCTACTCGGGAGGCTGAGGCAGGACCGGGAGGCAGAGCTTGCAGTGAGCCAAGATCATGCCACTGCACTCCAGCCTGGGTGACAGAGTGAGACTTTGTCTCAAAAAAAAAAAAAAAAAGTTCAGCCTCACTAGAAAATAAAAGAGGTGGAGCCAGGTAGGGTGTTGCACACCTGTAATCCCAGCACTTGGGGAGGCTGAGGATGGAGGATCGCTTGAGCAGAGGAGTTCAAGGCTGCAGTGAAAGTAGTGTGTGTGTGTGTGTGTGTGTGTGTGTATAATATACACATTCACAGTCTTAAAAATTCACATATTCTTTGACCCAGCAATTACATTTCTAAGACTTCATCCTAAGAAGCTAAATTCATGAGAAATATTTGCTAAGTGAATGGCAAAAGAAAATGAGTTAACTACAGTGGAATATTATATAGCCTTGAAAAATTACGCTGGGGATTAACAGTTATTGACATGGGATCATATCCAAGATGTAATATGAAGGAAAAAAAACAGGTTACAAAACAGTGTACAGAGTATGGTCTCTACACTTTTTAAATAATATATATATATACTGCTCAAAAACTGAAAGACTATATCCAAAATATTAGCTATGGTCTCTGGGTAATGAGATTATAGGCGATTTTTTTTTTCCTTTTAGTCCATCCATAAGTTTACGATTTTTCTACCATAAACAAATATTACTTATATAACCAAAATGAAGGTTAAAAAAAGTAAATTGAATTCTGTGGGAAAATAAACATTTATTCTAAAAATAAGCTCTAAAGTTGGAAAATGAAAGCAAAACATCTGCTTCCTGGACAGAAAAAGGAATTTGAAATTGCTAGACAGCCACAAGCTTCCCAAAGGCGGTGGAGTTCCAGGTGCTGGCTCAATAGGGTGCCCCACGCCCCAAGGAAGAGGCCTGACTCTCTGACTCTCCCCCACAACCTCCTGCCTGATCTACAACTACATCCACACAGAGCTGAAGCATAATTGTATTATTTGCTGTCTTTATCAAATAGCATCTGAAATAATCTGCTCTTGATTACTAATAAAAGGGATACTTACTAATCCCCTCTAAAAGGAATGACTATAAATTACCAGCATATTCGTATGGCTACTGATTCGCTTTCTCTAGAGGGAAAAAAAAAATGGTCCTTATTGCCCATCATTAAAAAAAAATCACTGGTAAGTTTCTTTGATGGAGACAAAATGGAAAGGAATATGATTAATTGCTATTTAAGAGCATGGCTTCCTCACAATGACTTGCAGGTCTGGGATAACGGAATTCTGCAGGAAATCTAGGCAGCTTCAGGCTGACTGCTGAGAGCAGCTCAGCAGAAGGTGAAACCCAACAGACCCACACAGTAAGGATCTTAGAAGATAAGAGCAAAGAATATTCTCTCCAGATTTGCTAGCCCAGTAATCAGTGGGTTAGTACACTCTGTTATCTTTCACATATATACAGCACAACAGGCAGTAAGGCCTGGGCTTCCATAAAACTCTAATGAAAAACTTTGCTCTGAGACCCAATGTGCGCAGCGCTCCTTGGGGGACAGGTTTGGGTCTGCCCAGCCCTGCTGGGCTAACAGGAAGCCCATGGCAGGACCTGTGTTGGTCTGGCAGGTCTAACCCATTGTAAGGGAAATAGAAGGGAAGGAACAAAGCAGTCCAAAGCCAAATTTGGAATTGGTTCTGATTTTCCTCTAATGTCCTATTCATTGGGTCATGGCTCTCAGAAGGGCTACTACAAGGCAGGGCAGTGTCTCAGAGAAACCTTCAAGGAAAAGATCCTCACTGACTTTGGCAGCTTTGGCCCAAACAAAAATGTCTGCCGCACCAGTGCTCCTGGAGGCTGCTGCGGCCTCAGCATCCAGCTCCCAGGCTCCCCACCACTGGCTGATGCCTGGGCCTCTGCAGCTGAATTCCAAGAGCTGCACAGCAGCAACGATACTTGCAAAGCTGTGCATCGGAAACCAAGCCTGCTTTGCAATGTACGCGAAGCAGTCAAGGAATAGAAAACAGGGCTCCAGGGACAAAACTTTGTCTTCACTCCCCAACTCATAGCCTCTAAATCCACACACTTCAACCCGACCCAACCAGCCTTCTCCTTCCCGCACACGCACCGCTCCTCACCTACTCCCAGACACTTTGAACATCATCCATTTTAAACAAGAGCATAAACCTCACTTGGGCCATCACTGGGCAGTAGCTGTTGAAATCGTTTCTAAGAATCCTTTTCTACTTAGGAGGCCAACATGATTTTTGGAAGACTGAATGGGTGTTCAGTGACAACGAACCACCTCAACCATTTGGTGGGCACTTCAGTGGACCAGGCTCCCTCCAACCTCGTGACAGCCCTCTGAGGATGGGACCGCTGTGAACCCCCTGTGCAGACTGGAAAAAAAAAGTCCTCCCCATCAAATCAAGGTGCCATTACTTCTTCCATTTTCTTTCTCTTAGTACGTCTCTTGCTAAATTTTAGCTCAGGGCTTTGCTCCACCCAACACCAACCAAATGTCACTTCCAAGAAAAATACTCTATGCCTTTTGGTATGCTTCTCACTCCAGCAGCCACTAGACTCTCTCGAAGGTAAAAAGAAAAATGCTGCCATCAATCAGGCCTGAACCAAATTCTCCCCTAAATCTTGCTCTATCCTTCCAATGCCCAGCAGTGCAGCTGTTCCTTTCTCCTCTGATCACCATCACAACGTTCAAGAAACGTGGTATCAGGAGCTTTCCCCATCTTTGAACTACTTCAAAAGACTCCCTTATCTATAGCTCATGGATCTTATTGTTCACTTACTCATTCCATTGCCAAAGAATGACAGAGGACCTTCTACACAGGGCAGTATTAGGGCAGTTGTCCCTGCCTCCAAAGAGTTTAAAGTCTAGTGGGGAAAAGTAAATGACAAAATATAAAAATTATAATACAAGTGAGCCATTATAACCATAGCATGCTTTTAGAATACAGGTTCCTTTTTTTGTTTGTTTGTTTGTTTTTGAGATGGAGTCTCACTCTGTCACCCAGGATGGAGCATAGTGGCGCAACCTCAGCTCAATGCAACCTCCATCTCCGGGGTTCAAGCGATTCTCCCGCCTCAGCCTCCCCAATAGCTGGGATTACAGGCGCCTGCAACCATGCCCAGCTAATTTTTGTATTTTTAGTAGAGACAGGGTTTTGCCATGTTGGCCAGGCTGGTCTCGAACTCCTGACCTCAGGTGATCCACACTCCTTGGCCTCCCAAAGTGCCGGGATTACAGGTGTGCGCCACGGCACTCGGTCTAGAATGCAGGTTCCAAGTGAACAAGAATTTTGTTTGCCCTGTACCGCAATACGCCCTGAACCAGAGCAGTGTCTGGCACACAGTAGGTATCTAATAAATGTACATATACCATAGTGCATATAATTCAATAGCACTCAGAACATTTGCCCAGATATACTTGTAGCTACTATTTATGAAGCATTTTCTAGTGCTGAGCACTGCTAGGTACTTTTCACAGTATCTCTTTTTTTTTTTTTTTTTTTTTTGAGACAGAGTCTTGCTGTGTCGCCCAGGTTGGAGTGCAGTGGCGAGATCCCTGCTCGCTGCAAGCTCCGCCTCCCGGGTTCACCATTCTCCTGCTTTAGCCTACCGAGTAGCTGGGACTACAGGCGCTCGCCACCATGCCCAGCTAATTTTTTGTATTTTTAGTAGAGACGGGGTTTCACCGTGTTATTCAGGATGGTCTCGATCTCCTGACCTCGTGATCCGCCTGCCTCAGCCTCTCAAAGTGCTGGGATTACAGGCGTGAGCCACCACGCCCGGCCACTTCTCACAGTACCTCATGTTATCACTGCCGTTTCCACATTACCACAGTACAATCCTTATTACTCCCATTTTGCAAGTTAGAAGATTAACGTGCAGAGAATTAAGCTTAGGATTCCACAGTCAGCAACAAACTAAACTTGTCCCAGTGGAAAGCCTATCCTCCTAACCATGAGGCATACAGTGGCCAGGGAGTGCCTCCCAAAGGACAGACTGAAGTGAAGGGACAGAAAGGGGAAAGTTCAAAGCAGAAGGAACATGTGCAGACTAAGGAAACAGACCAAGGAGGGGCTGAAACTTTTCTCAGTTAAATACAATGGGTTTTATCAAATCTTTTCATAGTTGCTGACGCCCTCAATACGCCTTGGATGTAAGCACTTCAAGAGAAAGTACTAGTAACCCAACAGAGTATGTTTAAGTAGGGTAACTCCTACATTGTTAAAATGACTTGAAGTTTTATATTCAGAACTCCAGAACCTGCAACTTAGGGAAGGCGAGCCGTGAGGAAGGACTTTCAGTCCTCTCAGTCCTCCCTCAGAAAGAGGAAAACTTTAGAAACACACAAGGATAAAAAACAAGTGCTTTATAACCGTACACCTAAAGTCCAAATTCCAATCCTATGTGCTTCTGATTTAAGAAATTAACAAGCAACTGAGGGTTGTTTTACTCCAATACTCACAGGATCACAACCCAAAACATTCTCAATAATAGAAGAAATGCTGCATCTCTCGCTGACCCTCCATGGACCCTGGGGTAAGCTGTTTTAATCTAGGCAATAAACATCGATTGAGAGTCAGTAGCCTAAACGGCACTGCACTGTCTACACAGGCATACGACAGCAATCAATATATTCGGCTGGAGGCAGGCAGACAAGAAAATAAAAAATAAAAGCGTTTCAATCAGTGATGAGTGCTGTCCAGAAATGAAAAAATGATGAGCTGGAGGTAAATAGGGGAGGAAGGGCCTCTTGAAGGTCTTGGAACCAAGACTGAAATGATGAGAAAAAGCTACTTGGAAGGAGCACATTCTCAGCCAAGTTAAAAAAAGAAAGGGAAAACATTAAAAACAAAACAAAACCCTCAAGGTGGATATGAGCTCAGTGTGTTTGGGGCAAGAAAGGCCACATGGCTAGAGCTCCATGAATGTGGAAAGAGTGGAAGAGATGAGAATGGGGAGAAAAAGAGTTAAGAAAAACAGCCAACCAGGGATGGTCCTGCAAGACCCTGGCAAGATGTGAGATGCTAAGCGCAATAAGGTGTCGCTGGAAGCTTTTCAGCAGCAAGGTCACACGAACTGGTTTTTGCTTTAAAAGGTTTGCTCTGGATTTCATCAAAAGCTATACAGGCTGGCCCTCACCTGGCCCAGTGCACAACACAATGGCTACCAACGGAGAAACGCAGAATTCATCCATATGCCAACATCCACCAGAGTCCCAACAAAGAAGAGGAAAGAACCTCTTGGTGACCAGCTGCTTGGACTTCCAAGAACGTGCTCTCAATCCCTAAGACCACTTTTTCTGAAATCCAACCTCCCCTCACCATTTTGCATTCCCCCCATGGATGAGGCTGAAAAATAAGATACGATGCCATGGCACAAAAAGTTCCCCCATTTCAAAACAGGTCCTGAAAAAATAGAATTGTGTTTCAGGAAGCCAGGGAGGAGGCATAAACACGTTCTGAACATTCAGATTCTAGCACTGCACGGAAACCCCAAGACCCAGAGAAACCAACAACCCAAGTCTAGTGTCAGGGGCCTCCTGGTCACTGGGCTGGTCTCAGGTGATGGTCAATGCCCGCCTGCAGGGTGATGAAGAAGCCAAGATACTAAAGACGGGTCGGCTTGACTGTCATCTGCTAAACAACGAATACCAGGAAACACTATCTCGGCATCCAACACATCAAAAGGCAGTCCACGTGAGGCTATATCTGTGGCAATACCATGCCAGAAATCTGGGCTAATCTGACTCTGCTATTCATAAATTCCCCCTCACGTTAAAGCACATGTGTTTGGGAAGGAAAAATGAATCCAAGTCAATTTTAGACATTGTTACTTGGAAACCATCTGGAGTCCCTGGAAGCATAAGAAGCCACCGCATCCCCTGCCCTCAAATGCCCACTGTAACTAGGGCAGTATGCTTAGATGGGAGTTCAGATGTCCCCTATTCCCCAGGGCTGTCCCCACCCCCATCCTACCAGGTGCCAGTTCAGGCTCCACTTCCCACCCCGGAAAGGTATTTGGTTTCTCGGTAAACCTAGTGGAGAGCCCTCGATGCGTTGAGCTTGCATTTGAACTGCACCCAAGGCTGGATTCTTTGCTTTCTGATTGCTTTAGAACTGCACACCTGAATTCCTTTGCCACAGCAGCAGCGGAAATCCCTCCCCAGGAGTACGGGTTCCAGGAAAAATCCCCTCTACCTAACGATCCTGTGCTCAAAGAATGCCTAGTCTTGGGAGAGACCCACCAGGATTTTTACGTAACCTTAATAGATGTTGGCACCCTGCAGAGCCGCTCCTGGAGTCCAGATGTAGCCCATTTTCACCGTGATGGCAGCAGGCGGGGTCTTGCAGCTTCCCCGGGCCTGACTCTTCTGACTGTGGGGCCTCTGTCCCCCTCCCCTACCTGGCTGCGATTCTCATCTTCCCGAGGACTTGGGCCTCGTTTTTGCAGCCTCCCTCCCTCCACTGAAATCAGTCTTAACACCAAGCAGGCAGCAACGCCATTCCACCAGCACCTTCCTTCCTCTCCCACCCCTCACTCTTTCCCCCAACCAAACGCCTTAAGAAACCCGGCCAGGAAAGTGATCCAGAATCTCGTACAGTCATAGTCCCTGAAAATAAACACGGCGGGAGGGGCAGGCCGACCAGGCCCAGCACTTTCCCTGGACCCGGGAGCAGCCCTGAACTCGGCGCAGGGGAGGGGAGGAAAGAGATCTCCGGAGACCGACTGCGGTTCAGCTGCCTCCAGCACAATCTGAGCAAACACCTGTTTCCAGGAAGATAGGCGGCCAGAGGGAGAAGGGAGTCCCGGGGAAAGGCAGGGAGGACGAAGCGAAGGGGCAGCCGGGGACGCAGGTAAAGGATGCGTCACACTTTGCGCTTGGCAACCGGAGCCCGGAGCAGAAGGCGGCGCGTGTGAAGGGCTCCGGGGTCTAGGAAGTTCAGGGAGGAGGGGTCGCGTCTGCGAGCAGCGCCTGGAGGCAGCTGCTGCAGGGGAAGGGACGAAAGGAAGGAGGACAGGAGGCCGGGCGGGATCCATCACCTGCGCGCCCCGGCGGATGCAGCCTCGCGGGCGCGCACCGGCCCCGGTGCCCGCGGGTGACCTACCTGCCCACCGTCTGGTTGGCCAGCTGGCGCATGCGATTGAACTGCTTCTTCATCGTGGCCCCGCTGCCGCGCTAGCCCAGGAGCTGGGGAAGGACGGAGCAGCCCGGAGCCCGCCGCAGGGTTACATGGCTCCCGCGCGGAGCCTCCCGGGCGGCGGCGGCGGCACTGCGGAGCCTCCGGGAGCCGTCTGGCCCGCGCGCAGCTCCCTCCCGAGGGCACCGCCGCCTACGCCTCCTCCCGCCGCGCCGCCTCCTGCCGCATCCCCCTCACGCGCGCCGCGAAATGCCCGGGGCAGAGCAATGCCCGGGGCCGCCCTCGGCACCGGCCCGCTCCGCCCGGGCTGCCTGCCCCCAGTCCCAGTCCGGCGCGGGGACCCGGGAGTCTCCGCAGGCTGGCTGGCCGGCTGGCCGGGCTGTCCCCGTGCGCCTGTGCGGAGAACGCCGTGCATGCCGGGACTTGTAGTTTGGCGCCCCGTGCCCACCTTTCCTCTGTCCAAAGTTTGCAAGGACAGTGGAGTGCGGAGGTGGAAGAAGGCAGCGTCCACAGCAGCTTTGCACTTTAGCGTTCAAGTAAGGGAAACGTTTTCCTGTTTTAAAAATGGCAAAGTGGAACCAAGAATACAACAGCAAATAAAGAAAGTGAGCATCTGTCTCTCATTGTATTTTTAGTGAATGTGAGGCATCTGTGTTCTCAATTCACAGAAGGGAGATTTATGCTAGCAGATACGTGGCTGATAAAAAGGTCTAAGGTCACCTGATTAATGATGAGGTTCAGGGTTACGCTTGAAACACAGGGGCTGACAGCAGATTTTGAACTCGGCATAGCTTGCATCCCAGAAGTCTGATTCTTAATTTTTACCAAACCAAACCCAATAGGTAACCAGAAGCCAATATAGATAGTGACATTGTGCTTACTGGCCCAACCTGTCTGAGACAGCTTTTTTGTATGGCTTAGACGCCAATCTCGTATCTAGTCCCATTTCCCTTCCACCAGCAGGAAACCAAGGGGCATGAGCTGTAGCACCCCACAAGTGTCCTGCACCACAGCATCCCATGGACGTCAGCTGGTTCCTTGAAAGGGGTTGTGGCTTCTTCGTTCTCTATCCTTAGAAAAAGATAGGTGAGCCGGGCGCAGTGGCTCACGCTTGTAATCCCAGCAGTTTGGGAGACCAAGGCGGGTGGATCATGAGGTCAGGAGTTCGAGACCAGCCTGGCCAACACAGTGAAACCCTGTCTCTGCTAAAAATACAAAAATTAGCTGGGCGTGGTGGTGGGCGCCCGTAATCCCAGCTACTCAGGAGGCTGAGGCAGGAGAATCGCTTGACCCCGGGAGGCAGAGGTTGCAGTGTGCCACTGCACTCCAACCTAAGCGACAGAGCTAGACTCTGTCTCAAAAAAAAAAAAAAAGAAAAAAGAAAAGAAAAAAGAAAAAAGAAAAAGATAGGTGATTGCAATTAGGTTTTATCATTATATATCAAGGTTTTATCATTATATATCAAGTAAGAGCAATATTGTTGGGTGCTAGGCGCTTTGGATTAAACAGATAGGAGTTCCTGCGTCAGAATTCCACATACCTGTTATATAACCTTAGGAAAATTGCCTAACTTCTCCAAACCTCTGTTTCCTCATCCCTCATCCCTGTTTCCTCATCCTGAACTCCGGTAAGAGAACTATTTGTTAAATTACCAATAATCAAATTACATATAAATTTTCATGTAGTACATTGCCATATTCATTTACTACAAAATGATTATACTTAGCATAATAGAGAAAAATCCTATTCGTACAACAGAATTACTAATCTTATAAAGGAAGGATCTTCTTTGAAATGGGATATTTTGCATATGTTGATTATAGTTGCAAGATGTCCTAAATATGGCTCTAAGTATCTTGCTGGCCAGCTAAACAAAAAATGGTTTGAGGCATGTCTTGGCTGAATGAACATGAAATCTTTAATTAATTGTGAATTTAGCCTCTGCTTATTAGGTCAGACAGCTCTAGCCAGTGAATAAACGAAGGCATTATTTGCTTTTTTTTTTTTTTTTTTTTTTAAGACGGAGTCTTGCTCTGTCGCCCAGGCTGGAGTGCAGTGGCCAGATCTCTGCTCACTGCAAGCTCCGCCTCCTGGGTTCACGCCATTCTCCTGTCTCAGCCTCCCAAGTAGCTGGGACTACAGGCGCCCGCCACCTCGCCCGGCTAGTTTTTTGTATTTTTTAGTAGAGACGGGGTTTCACCATGTTAGCCAGGATGGTCTCAATCTCCTGACCTCGTGATCCGCCCGTCTCGGCCTCCCAAAGTGCTGGGATTACAGGCTTGAGCCACCGCGCCCGACCATTATTTGCCTTTAAGCAACTATGTTGTACCTATAATTTCTATATGATGTCTATATTAAGTGAAATTATTTCCATTTTGAGATTTTTAAAAAAGCAAAGTACAACATGCTTTTTATGTGTATAAATAATAGTAAGACATTAAGGTCACTGTATGACTTTTAGCAACACTATCTCTGGTAACTTCTAGAACTGCACTGTTGAATATAGTAGCCCCTCACCACAAGCGGTTGTTGAAATTTAAACTAATTAAAATTCAAAATTTAGTTCCTCACTTTTGCACTGTTGGTGGGAGTGTAAATTAGTTTAACCATGGTGGAAGACAGTGTGGCAATTCCTCAAGGATCTAGAACTAGAAATACCATTTGACCCAGCAATCCCATTACTGGATATATACCCAAAGGATTATAAATCATTCTACTATAAAGACACATGTACATGTATGTTTATTGCGGCACTGTTCACAATAGCAAAGACTTGGAACCAACCCAAGTGCCCATCAGTGATAGACTGGATAAAGAAAATGTGGCACATATACACCATGGAATACTATGCAGCCATAAAAAAAGGATGGGTTCATGTCCTTCGCAGGGACATGGACGAAGGTGTAAACCATCATTCTCAGCAAACTAACACAAGAACAGAAAACCAAACACTGCATGCTCTCACTCATAAGTGGGAGTTGAACAAAGAGAACATGTGGACACAGGGAGGGGAACATCATACACCGGGGCCTGTCGGGGGTTGAGCATTAGGAGAAATACCTAATGTAGATGACGTTGATGGGTGCAGCAAACCACCATGGCACCTGTATACCTATGTAACAAACCTGCACGTTCTGCACATGTACCCCAGAACTTAAAGTATCATAAAAAAAAATAAAAATAAATAAAAAAAGAAAAACAGAATTTAGTTCCTCAGTCACCCAAGTCACATTCGAAGTGCTTAAGAGCCACATGTGGCTAAAGGCTACTGCATTGGACAGCACAGATAAAGAATATTCCTATCCTCTCAGAAAGTTCTACTGGTCAGCACTAATCCTCAAGAACTCTGGTAGACAACTCCGATATCATGCCAGCCCCTGCCTTCAATCCCGAGATTTTTCCGTTCCAAAGGGAAATCCCCTTGGCTGCCTCCCCTGACAGAGTGTGGTCCGATAATATTTTATTAACTGGTGGCTTCTCCACATATTTTCTGTCTTCCTTTGAATGCTCCCTCCACTCAGGAAGCAGCTAGTGCGTGTTCTGCTTTCTACCCCAGGGAAGGGATAATAGCGCAGAAACAAGAGCTTCAGAAACACATGTGACAGAATAGAGTTCTTCAGGACAGAGTTTTGAGTTTCCAGAATACAGGCTTTGGAGCTTTAATAGTCTATGTCAGAAATAGTAGATTATAAAGAATATATCATCCTGCTTAGTCTAAATAAAGAACCCACAGGCTGTAAGATGTTGAAAATGGTGATGGGGACTGCAAAGCAGGAGAGAAAGAGAGAAGAAAAGTAGATGATGCTTGTGTAGATACTATTAATGTCCAAAAAATTTCACTGCCAATGCCTATGGGAAGGATGCTATTTTACCTTACTGTTGAGTTAAAGATCGGTCATGTGATTTTCTTTGAACAATGAATATGCACAGAAGTGACTTATATGCTTCTTCTGAGGGCAGACGTTTTAGGAGTCATTTTGTGATCCTGCCCTCTTCTTCTTAATACTGGCAATGAACCAGTTGGGGGCTGCTGTGGAACACCGATGTGGCCCTCCAGCTGGAATGAAAAAGGTATCTTTGCTGTTTTAAATCAGAGGTTTAGGGATTGTTTGTAGCTGTAACATAATTGAGTCTAAGCTGACTGCTACAGCGGGTTTCTCTGAGAAAGCAGCATGCACCTTGCTTTTCCCCATGGTCAACAATGAAGTTGGGGGCAGGCAGACTGGAGACAGATATATCATTTTGGGGCATCTGAGCACAGTGGAGAAACTGCACACCGCTCCTGGAGTGAAGGCTAGGCGTGGCCAAGCTCACAGAGATCTTCTGCCTTGTAAGACACAGGACCAGTAAGATATCTACATGAAATGTCTACGGTACCCATACCACAGGCCAGTGGTAGCCCCAGAGCTCCCTGCACCCAAGCCATGTGCAATGATTTGGTCTCTGCATGTGTGGTGTGGGGATATACAAATGTACCTGAAAGAGCTGGATGTGAAAGCTGTTGGGATCAAAGACGGTGATCAGGATGAGGAGGCAGCTTTGGCCAAGATGGGGAATGAAGATAGAATTGCCTGAAACTTAATTTTTGTCACCTAGAAGAATAGATTTAAAATAAAATTTAAATGTATTTGCAAAAGAAGAAGGGGAGGTGAGGAAGGATGGTGGGAAGGGGAAAGAAGAGGAGGAAGAGGAGGAAGAAGAGGAGAAAAGAAGAAAGAAATTTCTATGTCTTATATACCTAACTTTGACCTATGGGAAGATTACACGTCCCTGTTCCTGTTGACCTTCCCTTTGACCTTGTCACTTGCTTTGGCCAACAACATATGGGCTTCTTACTTGCTTCAGCAATGTTGTAGTACCATTTGTCTGAGATATGTTTCCGTGGAAATCTGATACTCCCTTTAGAAGCCTCCGAATTAGAATGGTTTTAACCTCTACTCTGAGAGCAAGCATTCACTGGCCAACATGGGGATCACTAGCTACATGTGGTTACTTAAATATTATTTTAAATTAGGTTAAATAAAACAAAGTTTCAGTTTTTCCATTTCAAGTGCCCAATAACTACCTGTGGCTAGTGGTTGCCGTAGCAGACAATGTAAAATAAACATTTTCATCATCATAGAAAGCTCTATTGGACAAGGCTGGTCTACAGAACAGAATTCAGAGTAATAACAACAGGGATACGTTCTGAGAAATACATTATTAGGTGATTTTGTTATTGCACAAACATCATAGAAAGTACTTAACAGCCAGGCGTGGTGGCTCATGCCTGTAATTCCAGCACTTTGGGAGGCCAAGGCAGGTAGATCACCTGAGGTCAGGAGTTCGAAACCAGCCTGGCCAATGTGGTGAAAACCCGTCTTTACTAGAATTACAAAATTTAGTTAGGTGTGGTGGTGGGTGCCTGTAATCCCAGCTACTCAGGAGGCTGAGGCAGGAGAATCGCTTGAAACCAGGAGGCAGAGTTTGTAGTGAGCCGAGATCGCGCCACTGCACTCCAGCCTAGGTGACAGAGCGAGAGTCCATTTCAAAAAAAAAAAAAAAAAAAAGGAAAGAAAATACTTACACAGACCTAGATGGTGTAGCCTACTACACACCTAGGTTATAGGGTATAGCCTAAGCTACAAACCTGTATAGCATGTCACTGTACTGAATTGTGTAGACAATTGTAACACAATGTAACACAATGGTAAGTGTTTGTGTTATCTGAACACATCTAAACATAGAAAAAGTATGGTAAAAATACAGTGTTATAACCTTATGGGATCACTATGGTATATGCAGTTCTTTGTCGACTGAAACATCCTATACATTGGGGTCCACAGAAGAGAGAAAGCAGAACAGGAAGCTTGAGCTCATTATAATTATGGCCAATCATCTTGCTGGACTTCTCCAGGACACTCTTTTCTTATCTGCTATGTGGGGATTTGTAGTACAAAATCTCTAAGTAGTATGTTTTGGGGAATTAATTGGCCAGTCTATTTGCTCAATAAATTGCTGTTGGAGAAGATACACCTATGCCTTACAGTATCTGATGTGTCAAAACAACATTCAGTGCTACAATACGACTGAAGGATATTACAGATTCCAATCACCTTTTTGCTTGCAGGTATCAAACTTGACTTGCACCATTCAAGTATATCTGTTAGTCCAAAATATTTTTTAAATAGGGTAATAGACGTTCCCATCTTTGGGCATGGTATTAATAGATGTCGTTAACTCCAATTTTCAGCCTTCCCTTAATAGACCTTTGCATGGTCTCATCATAGGCAGAGTGTATTTTCCCACTTAATAACTTAGGACTTGACCAAAAGACTTCTTCGGCTAATGGCCTGTGGGTGAAAGTGATATATGGCACTTCCAAGCTGTGCATTAAGAGGCTTTGTACATTTTCCTCTGGACTTCTGGCACATTTACCACTGCCATAAGAAAAAACTTTCCCCAGATAGTGGCTTGTCTTCTGTCTTGGTCTCCAGGGGAACACTTGTACAGCAGGCCCAATACAGACCTTAGAATGAATTAAGGGTGTAATTGATCCATTAATTTCAGGACTTGTTATTTCAAAGAGATACATAAAATGAATAGATAGAAAGTCAAAAAGAAGAAAAACACACAACTTTAGACACGAGAAAAAGGATTTAATCACAGATGCACAAAAAGTATAAGAGAATGCTTTTGCAATCTTGTGTTTACCTATTTTAAAGTAAGCTCTTTATTTGCTTGGAGAATATGAACTGCTACAGGTGTTTCTTTCTTTCTTTCTTTTCTTTTTTTTTTTGAGATGGAGTCTTGCTCTGTCTCCCAGGCTGGAGTGCAGTGGCGCAATCTCGGCTCACTGCAACCTCCACCTCCTGGGTTCAAACGATTCTCGTGCCTCAGCCTCCCTGCGTAGCTGGAATTACAGGCGCCTACCACCATGCCCAGCTAATTTTTGTATTTTTAGTAAAGATGGAGTTTCACCATGTTGGCCAGGCTGTGTTCGAACTCCTGACCTCAGGTGATCCCCCGCCTCTGCCACCCAAAGTGCTGAGATTACAGGCATGAGCCACTGTGCCTGGCCTGCTACAGGTTTTTCAAAAATGGGTAGGAAGCATGAGGGGACCAGGAACACTGAAAAACTTGGAAAACTTTTCAAGGAACAATACTCCCCAAAGTAGCCAGGCCCATATGGTTTTATGGGGAACACTTTCAAAGCTTCAAACAACACATAATTCTTCTGCTACTTAAGTATTTCAGAGCACAGAAACAAAATGAAAGCATCCAAACTCACTTATGAAATTGCCTTAACTCTGTTATCAAACCTGATGAAGATGGCACAAATGCACAAACAACAAACCAATATCACCTACAAGAATAGATATAAAAATTATTAATAAAATGTTAGTAAATAAAGTCCAACAGCATATGTGTTTATATATAAACGTGTTATACATTTTAACGTTATTGAGGGAAAAAATGGAAAAATTAGGATTCATTTAAAAAATGAAAAATGCCCAGATTCTTACTAATCAAGATAACACTCGGAATCTATAAACGTGTTTCAAAAATAGGATCAGACTGTTGTTAGGACAATATGTTCTTTCTTATCTTCTGTTGTTCTAAATATCTCTGTGATCAACATGTTAATGGTTAAAACTTTTTGCATATATTTATTTAATTAAGATCAACATTAAATAATCAGAATTTCTGCATTGAAGTGTGTCATGTTTTAAAGCTTTTTATATGTATTGCCAAATTATCCTGTAGATAAAAAATGGAAATTTTCACCATCCCAACTACAGCATGTAAATACGCCATTTTCCCCATACTCTAACCTGTGCTGAGTATCACTGCTCTTAATAATCCTGCGAGATGAATAGATGAAAAATAGCATTATTATGCCATTTTAATTTGCACTTGTTTTTACCACATTAAACATTTTCCCACATGTTTCATGGCCGTTAGTATTTCTTCTTTGGTTAATTAATTCTCCATGTCCTTAACCCATTTTTCTGTTGTAGGTCTACATTTTCTTACCAATTTTTAAAAGCTTTGTAGTCATATTAATTACACTAATGCTATTGTATCTTATGGCAAATGTTTTCTCTAGTTTGACCTTTCCTTTTCAACATCTCTAATGTTGATTTTTATCTTCCAAGAATTCTACTTTTTTTTTTTTTTTTTTTTCTGAGATGGAGTTTCACCCTTGTTGCCCAGGTTGGAGTGCAAAGGCACAATCTTGGCTCACTGCAACCTGCATCTCCCGGGCTCAAGTGATTCTCCTGCCTCAGCCTCCCAAGTAGTTGGGATTACAGGCATGAGCCACCACACCTGGCCAATTTTGTATTTTTAGTAAAGACAGGGTTTCAACCTGTTGGTCAGGCTGCTTTTGAACTGCTGACCTCAGGTGATCCACCCGCCTCAGCCTCCTGAAGTGCTGGGATTACAGGCGTGAGCCGCTGCACCCAGCAAGAATTCTACATTTTTGATGTAGTCAGATCTATCAATCTTTTCCTTTATGTTTTATGCCTTTGGTTTAATGCTTAGAAAGTCTCCCTTATCCCCAAAGGATAGAAATATTTGACTACATTTTTATCTAAAACATTTATGTGTTAATTTTCTTTATTTTTAGTAAATTTTACATTCAACTTCTGGTAACAAAATGTTAACAAAAGCCAGTAGTTTTGACTCATTTCTCCCTCCAATATCCATTTGAAATAACTCATCAAACATAATAGAGCAATTCTGTGTCACTCATGGAAATTAGAGAAAGGTCCCTTTCACAATCTTGTCAAAAAATGGTACAGGTGATTTCTGAGTGAGGGAGTCCTGGCCAGGTAGATTTACTATGTGTAGTAACTTGGGGAAAATTAAACTGAGATCTGCACCATTTCTGACCTGATGCCTTTCTGTCCAACTCAGCTACCAAGTCTTAAGTAACCAGACCTCTCTATGTGAGACTGACAAGCAGAAAAAAGACTTAGTATTTCAATATAATAGTAATGAGAATGAAGAAGGTAATAATAATAAACTATATAGCCAAGTACTACTGTAAGTGCTATAACATACATTATCTTATTTAATCCTTAGAAGAACTCTAGAATGAGGGTTTGACTCTACCTATCAAATAAACCAAGCTCAGAGGGTTTAGGTTAACTGCCATTCAAGGTTCAGAACTAGGATTCAAACCCAAGTTTTTCTAGTTCAAATGCCTGTGCTTTTATTATAGGCTATGACCTCCATAAAACAGGGAGACTAATCTGAGAATCCAGAGAAAATAGCTGCTAGTGAAAGTTATGCAAGAAGTAAGGGAAATATATTTTTTCACTCTAATTTGTATTCTTGGTGAGAACTGAGAGAAAGCTGCTTTAATATAACAAGAGCTGGTTGCCATGAAGAAGAGCCACATTAAACAAGAAAGAGTTCTTGGATAAGAAACGCATGACTTCCAAACTAATGAAACTCCACAGAGGCAGGAAATAGCAGATCTGGCACTGCCCAAAATGGAATTACTGCATTAGAAGATGGGCTGGAAGAATGATCCCAAAATTCAGCGGGAAAAAGTAGGTAATGCAATGAAATGGTGAGGAAAAAGAAACTAGACATGGAATCTTTTTTCAAAATATTCAAACAAATATGTAATAGAATTTGCAGAGCAGATGATGAAGAAGAAATAAGCATAAAAAGTACTAAAAAAGGCCAGGCGCGGTAGCTCATGCCTGGAATCCCAGCACTTTGGGAGGCCGAGGTGGGCGGATCACCTGAGGTTGGAAGTTCGAGACCAGCCTGATCAACATGGAGAAACCCGTCTCTACTAAAAATACAAAATTATCTGGGCATGGTGGCGCATGCCTGTAATCCCAGCTACTTGGCAGGCGGAAGTCGTGGAGAGCCGAGATCGGGCTATTGCACTACAGCCTAGGCAATAACAGCAAAACTCCGTCTCAAAAAACAAAACAAAGAAACAAACAAAAAAACATTTTGCAGAGCTGAAGAAAGGCCCAAGTCAAAATTAAAATAATTCACGAAGGGCTAGAAAATATTACTGCACAAGAAAAACAAAATCCCTAGACATATCTTGGTTAAATTTCTGAATTTCAAAGACACACACACACACACACACCAGAAAAAAAGAAGTTTGTCTTCAAAAAGAGAAGCTGGTTTGCCTCATGCTGACATCTGCAATGCTCAATGCCAATAAAATTCAGAGCAAGATTACAGGGCACCCATGAAAATAGGTCATAACTCAAATGCAACTCAAAAGTCTACATCTGGCCTAACATTCACAAATGAGGGCAAAAGGAAGTCGACATGTAATGACTGAAAAGGTTTATCAACTACCCATTTTTTCTGGAAAACAAACCTCAAAAATTATTGTTTTTCAAAAGAAAAATCAAAATATAAAACAGGAGAAAAAGTTCTTCATGATCTTGTGGTAGACAATGATTTCTTAAACATGACACCAAATATTCTAATCTTAAAGGAAATATTGGCAAATTGGACTACTTAACAGTTAAGAACTTTGGTTCTTAATGGTTCATCTGATGATACCATTAAGAGAACTAAAAAGGCCAAGCTCCATGGCACACGTCTGTCATCCCAGCACTTTAGAAAGGCTGAGACGGGAAGATCACTCGAGCTCAAGAGTTCGAGACTAGCCTGGGCAACTCCAAAACTCCATTTCTACAGGAAAAAAAAAAAAAAATCAACAGTTTCCCAGACCTGGTGGCAGGGCCTGTAGTCTCAGCTACTCTGAAGACTGAGGTGGGAGGATCACTTGAGCCTGGGAGGGTGGAGGCTGAATTGAGTGAGACTGTGCCACTGAATTCCAGCCTTGGGAATACAGTGAGGCCCTGTCTCAAAAAATAAAAAACAGAATGAAAAAGAAATCATCAGAGTGGGACGAATTATTTGCAATACATTCGACCTTCATAAAACAGAGAGAGAGAGAACTAAACTCCAAAATATATAAAGAATCCGGATGGGTATGGTGGCTCACGCCTGTAATCTCGGCACTTTGGGAAGCCGCAGTGGACAGATCACTTGAGCCCAGGGGTTCAAGACCAGCCTAGGCAACATCTCTACTAAAAAAACACAAAACTTAGCCAGGCCTGGTGGCGCATGCCTGTAGTCCCAGCTACCCGGGAGGCTGAGGTAGGAGAATCACCTGAGCCCAGGGAGTCAAAGCTGCAGTAAGCCGAGATCAGGCCGCTACACTCCAACCTGGGCAACAGAGCAACAGTGCAAGACCCTGTCTCAAAGAAAAATAGATGACTGATTGATCAATAGATAGATAGATAGATAGATAGATAGATAGATAGATGTGTGTGTGTATATATATGTGTATACATGTGTGTGTGTATGTGTGTGTGTGTGTGTGTGCGTGTATAGAGAGAGAGAGAGAGAGAGAGAGACTCCACGCCTGTAATCCCAGCCCTTTGGGAGGCCGAGGCTGTTGGATCGCCTGAGGTCAGGAGTTCAAGAACAGCCTGGCCAACATGGTAAAACCCCCGTCTCTACTAAAAATACAAAAAAATTTAGCCGGGCATGGTGGTGGGTGCCTGTAATCCCAGCTACTTGGGAGGTTGAGGCAGGAGAATCGCTTGAACCCGGGAGATGAGGTTGCCATGAGCCAAGATCGTGCCACTGCACTCCAGTCCAGGTGACAGAGCAAGACTCCATCACAAAAAAGAAAAAAAAAAAAAAAAAAAGAGAAAGAGAAGAATCCTAGGCTGGGCGCGGTGGCTCAAGCCTGTAATCCCAGTACTTTGGGAGGCCGAGGCGGGTGGATCACGAAGTCAGGAGATCGAGACCATCCTGGCTAACATGGTGAAACCCCGTCTCTACTAAAAATACAAAAAAAACTAGCCGGGCGTGGTGGCGGGCGCCTGTAGTCCCAGCTACTCGGAGGCTGAGGCAGGAGAATGGCGTAAACCCGGGAGGCGGAGCTTGCAGTGAGCCGAGATCGTGCCACTGCACTCCAGCCTGGGTGACACAGCGAGACTCCGTCTCAAAAAAAAAAAAAAAAAAAAAAAAAAAAGAGAAGAATCCTACAAATCAATGGGAAAAAGGAAGAAACCTTCAGGATAAATTGACAAGAGATCAAGAGATTTGAATAGTCACTTTTCCACAGTCACTATCCAAATGGCCCAAGAACACAAAAAGTTGCTCAACCTTGTTAATCATCCAATATATGCCATTGATATGAGAATGAAATTCCACCATACACCCATGGAAGAGCTAAAATGGAAAGAGACTGGCTAAACCAGTGTTGGTGAGGATGCAGACCAAGTGGGACTGTCATATAATGCATTTTGGTGGGAGGGAAATCAGTACAGCGCTTTAGAGTGCTGTGCTTGCAGTATGCGCTAAGGCTAAGCAGTATGCACACTTCATGACCCAGCAATTTCACTTGTTCAACAGAAATGTGGACATATTTACCACAAAAGGCACGTGCTAGAATGTTTGTATTGGCAACATTTGTAATAGTCAAAAATCAAAACCACTTGAAGTCTCCATTGACAACACAGTGGATAAATAAAAAGGTGGTGTATTCATACAATACAACGAATCGTATGAATTCATTATCATACAAAGGTGGCGTATACATGGAGAGAAAAAGGAATGTATTCGTGCTTCACCTAACAGTGGATGAAAATGTGGATGAATCTCACAATGGAGGCTGAGCAAGAAAAGCCAGATACAGAACAGTATATACTGTATGATTTCATTTACATCCAGTTTAAAAACAAGCAAAGTGAATCAATGGTAATAGAAGTCAGTATGGAATTTATCTTGGGGGAGCTGGGAATGGGTGCTGTAGTACCTGGGAGGTGGCGCGCAGAGAGCTTCTACAGTTCTGGTAACAGAAATGTCCAATTTCTTGATTTAACTGGTGGTTACATTGAGAATACTCATTTTATAAAAATTTATCAAGCTCTACACTTATGATGGTGCACTTCTCTGTATCGTATTTTAAAAATTAATATTTATATATAAATTAACAAATAGAAGCTTAAACACTTGGAAATTATAAGGCAGTCTTCTAAGTTACCTCTTAGATCAAAAAGGAAATCAAGAATGTAATTACAGAATATATAGAAACATACTAGTATGTAAATATTGCATAAAAACCCATAGTTTCACCTCAAAACTGCACTCATATTCAGAGAGATATTTTTAATGTTATCAGAAAGAAAGAAACAAGTTATGCTTTTATCTCAAAAAGCCCCAAAAGAGGAAAAATAGAAAATCATTATCAACCAGGCGCTGTTTTTCACACCCGTAATCCCAGCACTTTGGGAGGCTGAGGAAGTTGGATCACCTGAGATCGGGAGTTTGAGACCAGCCTGACCAACATGGAGAAACCCCATCTTTACTAAAAATACAAAAATTAGCCGGGTGTGGTGGCACATGCCTGTAATCCCAGCTACTCAGGAGGCTGAGGCGGGAGAATCGCTTGAACCCGGGAGGCGGAGGTTGCAGTGAGCCGAGATAGTCCTATTGCACTCCAGCCTGGGCAACAAGAGCCAAACTCCGTCTCAAAAAAAAAAAAAAGAAGAAGAAAGAAAAAAAAGAAAAAAAAGAAAAGAAAAGAAAAGAAAAGAAAATCAATATCAAGCAACATGGAGGAATACATTTGTAAAGGTAGAAGAATATGGATAAAAACAAAAATTGATTAATAAATATAAAAATTACTGTTATGATAAAACAATAAAAGAAATAGGTGGCGAGTCCGAGAGAGAAAACAGAGAAAAGCAACATTAGGAAGGAGAAAAGAGTAGTAGGTTCGGATTCCAATTCACAAACTCAGGTGTATTTTCCATGACTGGACTTTGCGTTTTCAGACCCATTTTATGAAGTGACAGAAACAATGTTAGGCATTCAAGAGTTATCTCCTTTTTCCTGCATTGGCACTCATTTTCTCAGGGGCAGAGGGTGTGCCATATGTAGTACCATGACTGGAGGGTGGAGGAGAGGTTGTTGAGCTTCAGCCTGGGTTATTACACTTACTTGCCATCATCTGCTCAGAAGCCCGTATGCATCCAATTTCCAGATGTCAGTTTAGGTCACTGTTGAGTATATCCTCGTTACAGACCACAAGGCTTTTTCATGAGTCTATCTCTCTTCCACCTAACTGCAATGCCTGCTTCTTATAAGTGCTAGGAGAAAATTCTACAGCTTCCATGCCGCTCCAGATGATAAGCAACTCATTTGCACCTCTCCAAGATGCTTGGGTTCCCAGAAAAACCCCTATGGCGGTAGAGCAAACCTCCAAGGTAGGTCAGGTCTGTCTGTCTGTCTGCCTGCCTGGACCTAGCAGAGCCCTTTCCATTGTAATGGTCCATGCACTGCTTGCATGTTAACCTTAGATATCTTTCTTCTCTGTGGGGATTTTGATGGTAGAGGTAGGGTGGGTGCCAGGTGCAAAAATTAAAAATACCTAGTAGAGGAGCAAGGGGATACATCTGTTGGTGGATCATCAGAATCTCATGTGACAACATGCAGATGTAGAGGCCAGAAAAATAATTTTAAGAGAATATTATGTATTTTGTTTAATCTTGATTGAGCATTCACAGTTGGGAAGGCACTGTGGTAAAGGCAGGGCTGTAGAAGTGAAGATAGACAAGAATGACTCTTGGATCTTCCCTTTCTCTCCTCTCTTCCTATCCCACCTTTTCTATTCTATCAATTTTGAAGTCTTTGTATTTCTACTAATACTTATGAATATTTGCTGGATCTGCCCAGCTTCTTCTACTTTTTTTTTTTTTTTTTTTTGAGATGGAGTTTCGCTCGTGTTGTCCAGGCTGGAGTGCAATGGTGCGATCTCAGCTCACTGCAACCTCCGCCATTGGGTTCAAGCGATTCTCTTGCCTCAGCCTCTCCAGTAACTGGGATTACAGGCATGTGCCACCACACCTGGCTAATTTTGTATTTTTAGTAGAGATGGGGTTTCTCCATGTTGGTCAGGCTGGTCTTGAACTCCCAACCTCAGGTGATACACCCACCTCAGCCTCCCAAAGTGCTGTGATTACAGGCATGAGCCACCGTGCCCAACCAGCTTCCTCCACTTTTGTGGCCCTCACTCTGGCCTTCTGTCTGGATATTTCCAGCAATTCTTCCCGGTCTTCCCCTCCCTCCACCCTAGCTGTGCGACTGTCCTCTGTTCCAACTGTTCTGCAATTCACCCAGCTTTCTGCAATGCAACTTATTTATTTTGCCTGTAAGTCCTCACACATGTGAATTCCTCTGGTGGGAGTACTTTTGACTCCTCTGTGGCTTTTTTTTTTTCTGTCATTTCATCTTTTATTTTAGTTTCAAGGAATACATGTGCAGGTTTGCTACATGGGTCTATCGTGTAATGCTGAGGTTTGGGGTACAATTGATCCCATCACCCAGGTACTGAGCATAGTACCCAATAGGTAGTTTTTCAAGCCTTGAAAAACTCCTTCCCTTCCCCTTTTCATAGTCCCCATTGTCTACTGTTGTCATCTTTACAGCTGTGAGTACTCAATGTTTAGCTCCCGCTTATAAGTGAAGCATGCAGTGTCGGTTTTCTGTTTCTGCCTTAATTCACTTAGGATAATGGCCTCCAGCTGCATCCGTGTTGCTGCAAAGAACATGATTTCATTCTTTTTTATGCCTGTGTAGTATTCCATGGTACATATGTACCACACTTGCTTTATCCAATCCATTGTTGATGGGCACCAAGGCTGATTTCATGTCTTTGCTATTAATCATGCTGCAATGAACATACGAGTGCATGTCATTTTGGTAGAACAATTTATTTTGCCTTGGATAGATACACAGTAATGGGATTGCTGGATCGAATGATAGTTCTATTTTAAGTTCTTTGAGAAATATCCAAACCGTTTCCCACAGTGGCTGAACTAATGTACATTCCCACTAACACCGTATGTGTTCCCTTTTCTCTGCAGCCTCACCAGCATCTGTTGTTCTGTTGTTTTTAGATCTTGTTTTTTTTTGGTTTTGTTTTGTTTTGTTTTTTGAGATGAAATCTCTCTCTGTTGCCAGGCCAGAGTGCAGTGTCACAATCTCGGCTCACTGCAACCTCCACCTCCCGGGTTCAAGCGATTCTTGTGCCTCAGCCTCCCGAGTAGCTGGGACTACAGGTGTGCGCCACTGCACCCAGCTAATTTTTTTTGTATTTTTAGTAGAGATGGGGTTTCACCATGTTGGCCAGGATGGTCTCGATTTCTTGACCTCATGATCTACCCACCTCAGCCTCTGAAAGTGCTGGGATTACAGGCGTGAGACACCGCACCTGGCCGGACCTTTTAGTAATAGCCGTTCTGACTGGTGTGAGATGGTATCTCAATGTGAACTCCTTCTCTTTGATGACCCAAACTTGATGTCTAGAAAACTTTCCCTACCCCACTTCCCCAACTACGTTATTGACCCAACTATATACTCTAATATCACCTAACGTTTCTTCTACCATAACCCTTATCACGTTTCATTGCCAATACGTATAATAAGAGGTAACATTATCCAGTGTTTACTGTTTGCCAGGAACTGGGCAAAGTCCTTTGAAAATATTATCCATTTAATCTGCATCACACAGCCTTGAGAGATAGGTACTATGATTTACTCCATTTCTCCAGTGGGGAAATTGAGGTTCAGAACAATGTTTAAAATTTGTTTTGAATTGTACAAGTGGTAGTAATAGGATTCAAACCCAGGTCTCATCCCCAAGCTCTTACCTGCTCTCTCCCTCATTCATGGACTGCTCACGGGACTAGGACTTCCTCAAACACACAGTACATCCAGGCTGTGGTTAATTCCCTCTGACAAGTCACCTCCTCTGTCAGCAATCTGTCTATCTGGGAGATAATAGAACACAGTAGCATTAGAAGGAATTAAAGACCCCCCTCATTGCTGAAATTTTCTCCAGCCTTGCTGGTAGGCATACCATCCTTTCTTGGTTTTCTACCCACTCCCTCTCATTCTCCTTTGCCAATACCTTAAATGTTGGCATTCCTCAAGATCCTCTTTTATTCTCACTCCACATATTGTATAGGTCATAGCTATTCTCTTGATCTCAGTTAACATCTGAATGCTGATCCCTTCCATATCTGTATCTCTGTTGAAGGCACTCTGAACTCCAGACCTCTCTGTCTGAGAGATTGCTGAATGAATTCTTTCAGCAGCCCTGTGGCTCCCATCTCTGATATTCTTCATCCCTGCCTATGATGTAAGCTCCAGCAGATCACACATAATCTTCTGTACTTTTTTTTTTTTTTTTTTGAGACAGAGTCTCGCCCTATCACCCAGGCTGGAGTGCAATGGCGCCATCTCCGCTCACTGCAACCTCCAACTCCCGGGTTCAAGTGATTCTCCTGCCTCAGCCTCCCAAGTAGCTGGGGTTACAGGCGCACACCACCACACCCGGCTGATTTTTTGTGTCTTTAGTAGAGGTGGGTTTTTGCCATGTTGGCCAGGCCCGTCTCGAACTCCTGACCTTGTGATCCGCCCACCTCAGCCTCCCAAAGTGCTGAGATTACAGCCTAAGCCACCGAGCCTGGCCCTGTACTTTCATCTCCATACTGCCCTAGCCACTGGTCCACACTCAAACTGCTTCTTTTCCTCCAAACTTCCTCTCTGTCCTATGGTAAGTCAGTGTCCCCGCATCTACAACATCTGTGGCTGGATCTCATCACTTCTCAACACTCTGAGGTGGGGGCTTCTCTATCTCCCCATTCCCATATACCTTGGGATTTGGCAGCAGGGTTGAAATCCTCCACATCCTCACCCCTGCTTCTAGACTCTTATTAATCCACCTTCATGCAAGAGCTCCTGCTTATTAGAAGCATATGCTGTGAGGTTCTGGGGCTCTACCACTCCCCCTGCTTCCTTCCTGTTGTCATCTTCATACTTCTCAGTTATTTCTCCTCACTCATTGACAATTTTTTTTTAAGACAGAGTCGTGCTGTCACCCAGGCTGAAGTGCAGTGGCGCTATCTCAGCTCACTGAAACCTCTGTCTCCTGAGTTCAAGCGATTCTCCTGCCTCAGCCTCCCAAAAAGCTGGGATTACAGGTGTGTACCACCACACCTGGCTAATTTTTTTTTTTTTTTTTTTTTTGTATTTTTAGTAGAGATGGAGTTTCACCATGTTGGTCAGGCTGGTCTCGAACTCCTGGCCTCAAGTGATCCGCCCACCTCAGCCTCCCAAAGTGCTGGGATTACAGGCTGTGAGCCACCACACCTGGCCTCATTGACAACGTTTAAGCTTGGATTGACCTACTCCTGCACTCCACGTCCTGCTGTCATTTTGGATTATATTGATGTCTACGTGGCTGCGGATTTTCAGCCCTTTTACCTTGTCCATCCCAATAACTTTCACATCTGCTTCATTTCAGTTACATATCCCCAAGGCATCCTGTGGTCTTCATGGGGAGCTCCTCTTCTGCAGAATCAATTCAGACATGCTCCTCTGAGACAGCCTCCCGGTCTGAAAATACTCTTGCTCACCTCATATCGCACCACGAGAACTTGGGGGAGACAATATAGCACCTGTGCCAGAATCAACCACACTGGGGTTCAAATCCTGACTCTACCGTCTACTGTGCACTCTTGGGCAAATCATTTACTTTTCCCTGTCTTAAAAATGGAGATGATAGTAGAATCCAACTCTCAGAATTTAAGGAGTTAAATGAGAAAGGGTATGTAGAATTGACTTATTTCATACCAGGCAAGTGACACAGGACACATTAAATTAATGTTAGCTAATGCAAGAGGGTGCCTCATGGCACGCCTTCTGGGCTGCAGTGTTCTGTTTTGGAGGAGATTGTTTTTATTATGGGGAGTTCTCACTTTAGTGACCTCTCTTGATGGTGTAGAGGTAAGGTAGGTAGGTCCTTATTGTTCTGGGGACAGACATCCCAACCCTTCAGATCAATATAGGCTGTTTCTCCAGATGCCTCTTGTCACAGGTAGTGCTGAAGAAGGTTGGATTGGTTTGTATGTCAATCCCAGAGGTTTTGAGGAGGGCAGAGACCAAGAAGTGAAGGTTTTAGCTTCAGATTTAAAGTTAGAGAGACCTTGCAGGGAGAAGTGGGTTGGAAACCCACTGCTAAAGAAAACCTGGGCTGGGCGCAGTAGCTCACGTCTGTAATCCCAGCACTTTGGGAGTTTGAGGCCGGCCTGGCCAACATGGTGAAACCCCATCTCTACTAAAAAACTATTTTAAAATTACCTGGGTGTGGTGGCGGGTGCCTGTAATCCCAGCTACTTGGGTGGCTGAGGCAGGAGAATCACTAGAGCCCGGGAGGTGGAGGTTGCCATGAGCTGAGACCGCGCCATTGCACTCCAGCCTGGGCGACAAGAACTCTGTCTCAAAAGAAGAAGGAGAAGGAGAGAAAGAAAGAAAGAAAGAAAGAAAGAAAGAAAGAAAGAAAGAAAGAAAGAAAGAAAGAAAGAAAGAAAGAAAGAAAGAAAGAAAAGAAAGAAAGAAAGAAAGAGGAATGAAGGAAGAAAGGAAGGAAGGAAGGAAGGAAGAAAGGAAGGAAGGAAGGAAGGAAAGAAGGAAGGAAGGAAAGAAGGAAGGAAGGAAGGAAAACCTGGTGTTAGGCAAGGGGCAAGGTTGCCACTCAAATTATCTTGAAGCTAGAAAGAGATAAGACCGAGTAGCCTGGCCCCTGCACTGTGTCAGCTGAACAACTATGGTGCATGAAAGTGTATGAGGGTTCTAGGTCCTTCAAGTGGCTTGTATTTAGGGTGACCATGGCCCTTATTTTGCCTGAGATAGTCCAGAATATGCCTATTGTCTTGGCCTCCTTTAGGATTTCACATTTGTCCTGAACAGAAGTGTTGTGCTCTAGATGATAAATTATATGGTCACCCTCACGGGGTCTTGTCCTTGCCAGACCCTGGGGAAGTAACTGTGTGAAGCTTTACCAATTTGATACACAGCAGAGGCACACAGGGCTCAAATTTTGCCCTGGGAAAAGCGTAACAAGAGCACAGGATTTAACACCCTGTTCTAGAGGGTCATACCACTCAGAGTTCTCTGCCAGCCCCTGGTGGAAGTCCAAGCTTACTTGGGCAGGGGAATGTCTTGTCTAAGCATGACACCAGGGGAGTAACACCACACCTTTCGATGAGCCTCCTAGGCTGGTAGCAGGAGGAAATGGAAAATCCCTGGACTTCCCTCTTGGCAGCTGTGATACCAAATCCTTCACCTAGAGGCCAGGAGGCACCCAGGCCCATCTCAAAACAACCCATCTTAGTTGATTATTGTAGGATCTCTAGTCTCAAAGAATATGTGTTTCTGTTCCAGTTCCATTACAAAAGATAGGAGCAGTGGATCCCTCTTCCCATTACTGGACACAAGGACATGCCTTAACATTTGGGTGTGATATGGGTTTTGGTGTGATAACATGGACTTCTTGTCAGTCTAGGCATGTGGGTATCAAGGCTTCCATTTTGAGCCATTCCCAAGTCTCCACCCACCTAGCCTCATGACTGTACCCAAGTTACTCTCACTTTGGTTACCTGCAATCTTCTTATTAAATCAAATGAACACTTTTCAGTCCTTATCTTTCCTACTAAAGTGTGAACATGGGTACCTATTTACATTACGATCACGATGATGGCAATATAATTACATGATTAGTAGTATTGCATCAATACTTAGTCCACTTCTAAATTTTTTATCCTACCACTTTCTGACTCCTATCTTCACTTTTAGCATAATACTTTGCGTATTCCATGGTTCGCTATTTTACTTCCTCTATAGTCCTATCCTGAGCCCCCAGTTCTGTTTTCTTGTTTTCATACCCATTTCTAAAGCACCGTCAACCTGGCTCAACTTGCCTCTCTGCCTTCTCTGCTTCCACTTTTGGGCTGTTGATGCTGTTGATGAAGAGTCCTACCATTGTGCAGAAGGCATGATCTCCAGTCAAGTTTTCCAACTCTTCCCAGGCATCCTTCTATGTCTCCCAATCAGCTCTCTCTCCCATTCTCCACAGCTCTTAATTCAGACATTATCCACTGTTATTAAAACTCCAACTTCATTCATCTTCTGCCGCATAGGTGAGTGTTACCTCTCCATCTTGTTTCGAGTATCAGATGGAAGCCACTCTCTGGAAATTTCCTCAGTGCCCTCCCACCACACTTGTATGACCCGCACACAGACCTGCATCTCCACCCACCCTCCTCTTTCTCTCCTGCCTCAACATCCCAAAGGCAACCTAACCTGGATCTCATTCTCTGCCTCCTTTTCTCTATCTTATACTACCTAATTCTCATTAGCTTTGAAATCAGCTCCTATCTCTCTCCTCTTGAAAATCAGTCCTTTAAATGTCTGACTGTCTGCTATGGTCTTGTGTGTCTTCCTCTTACATTGCCACACTTCTTGAGAGAAACACCTGGATTCACTGTCTCCACTTACTGACCTCCTTCTAATTCCTCAGTTTGTACCCACCTGGCCTCACCACTACATCCAAATTGCTCTCACCTTGATTATAAAACACGTTCTTATTATTAAATCAAATGAACATTTTTTATTCCTTATCTTAGTGGAACACAGTAGCACTAGAAGGAATTAAAGACCCCCCTCATTCCTGAAATTTTCTCCAGGCTTAGTGATAGACTAAGATGAAAGAGGGGATGAAAGACCATCCCCTCTTGGTTTTGTAGCCACTCCCTCTCATTCTCCTTTGCCAATACCTTAAATGTTGGCATTCCTCAGGATCCTCTTTTATTCTCACTCCACATACTGTATAGGTCATAGCTATTCTCATGATCTCAGTTAACATCTGAATGCTGACCGCTTTCATATCTATATCTCCACTGAAGGCACTCTGAGCTCCAGACCTCTCTAGTGAAGAATTTTGGCTTGAGTGTCCCTCAGACACCAGATGATCAAAAATCAAATTCATTATTTTTCCTATCAAGTAACTCTTCCTCATCCTGGTCTTTACTTCTGTGAATGGCACTAACATACGCTCCAAATTGAGCTCTTCCTCCTCCAAATCCAGAACCTCTCTCTCCTTGCCCATTCACATCCAATAATAAGTTCCGTATTTTGCATTCTATTAACATGTTTCAAACCTACCTTCATCTCTCCATTTCCACCACCATCTGCCCTTTGGCTGGGTTAATGCCATGAGCTAAGCTGTTACCTTTTCTTTTGCCTGCCTCCCAAACCCCATCATTCTTTTTTTTTTTTTGAGACAGAGTCTTACTCTGTCACCCAGGCTGGAGTGCAGTGGCATGATCTCGACTCACGGCAACCTCCGATTCCCGGGTTCAAGAGATTCTCCTGCTTCAGCCTCCCAAGTATCTGGGACTACAGGTGCGTGCCACCACGCCTGGCTAATTTTTGTATTTTTAGTAGAGATGGGAGTTTGCCATGTTAGCCAGGCTGGTCTTGAACTCCTGACCTAGGTGATCCACCCACCTCAACCTCCCAAAGTGTTGGGATTATAGGCATGAGCCACTGCACTTGGCCACCCCATCATTCTTTATATTCTAAATTCGATATGTTGGGTTACTCATCATTTTTCATGTCTGTAGAATAAGGAGGGCACAGCAATTTATCAGACGAATTCACATAGATGTACTGTGCTACCCTTCCCATGTCCTTGACACTCCAATCCACCCTATAGCTGGAATCATCTTTCTAAGGTGAAAGGGTTATAGCAGCACTGTCTTGCTTAAAACTCTTCAGTGATGCCCCGCTGTCTTCAAAACAAGTCTAGACTCCTCAATGTGTCTTATGAGTCCCTTCATGATCTGGCCCCCATCTTGCCACCTGTTATGGATTGAATTGTGTTCCCTTAAAATTCCTACATTGAAGTCCTAACCCTCAGCACCTCAGAATGTGAGCTTACTTGGAGCTAGGGCCTTTACAGAGGTAATCAAGTTAAAGTGAGGTCATTAGGCAGGGCACAGTGGCTCACACCTGTAATCCCAACACTTTGGGAGGCCGAGGCAGGTGGATCACCTGAGGTCGGGAGTTCAAGACCAGCCTGACCAATATGGAGAAACCCCATCTCTACTAAAAATACAAAATTAGCTGGAAATATGGTGGCAGGTGCCTGTAATCCCAGCTACTTCGGAGGCCGAGGCAGGGGAATTGCTTGAACCTGGGAGGCAGAGGCTGGAGTGAGCTGAGATTATGCCATTGCACTCCAGCCCAGGCAACGAGAGCGAAACTCCATCTCAAATAAATAAATAAATAAATAAATAAATAAATAAAATAAAATGAAGTCATTAGGATGGGCTCTAATCCTAGACAGCTGGAGTCCTTGTAAAAATGAGAAATTTGGACACAGAGACAGACACATACAGAAGGAAAATGATGCGGAGATACAGGGAGAATGCCATGTGGACATGAACATGGCCATCTGTAAGCCAAGGAGAAAGGACAGGAGCAGCCCCTTTCCTCACAGCCTCAGAGGGAACCAACCCCGCTGACACCTTGATTCCAAGCATCTGGCCTCCAGAATTGTGAGGCAACACATTTCTGTTGCTTCAGCCACCCTGTTTGTTGTTCTTTTTGTTTTTCTTTGAAATAGAGTTTCGCTGGAGTGCAGTGGCGCGATCTTGGTTCACTGCAACCTCTGCCTCCCGGGTTCAAGTGACTCTCCTGCCTCAGCCTTCCGAGCCCACCATCACGCCGGGCTAATTTTTGTATTTTTAGTAGAGACAGGGTTTCACCATGTTGGTCAGGCTGGTCTCAAACTCCTGACCTCACAATCCACCTACCTTGGCCTCCCAAAGTACTGGGATTACAGGTGGGAGCCGCCGCGCCCGGCCACTGTGGTACTTTCTTCTGACAGCCCTGGCCCTCTTTTCTTTCCTACGCTTCTACCAGCAGTACCCCTGCCCCCTTGTTCTACTCTCTACATCCCCCGAAGACGGTCAATTCTCTTAAATCTTCAGGCCTTTGCACGGGCTATTTCCTCAGCCTGAATGCCCCTTTCCTTAGTAGTTTGCCTGCCTAACTCCTGTGTCATTTCATGTCTTAGCTTAGTGGCTTCCTCCTCTGGAGAGTTCTTCTTGGCCATCCATCCTTCCTCCGCCTCCACCCACAAGACTCTATTAAATGCCCTGCTGGGTAGCACATAGCATGCAATTAATCAGACTACGCATTATTCCCTATTTTCTTGTCTCCTTGCTAGATGGCAAACTTCCTGAAAGTAGGAATTATGTCGTAGAAATCTACTATTTCTGCCTTTTCAGCACCCTCTGGTACTAGCACCCCAATTTTCTCTTAGAAGAACTCACCTTCCCTACTGCCGGTCCATAAGATTCAAATGATCCCACTCCATAGCTCAGGGCTGAGCAGGGAATCCAGACCCTGTGCGTGTATTTATATCCGCTTCTCATGGCCATAGAGATGGATTCAGGGATGACCATTACCTGCTGGGACCACTGAGAGCAAGCTCTGAGATTTCTGCCAGGACTCCCAGGACTGAGAAACTCTCTTGTTGCTGGAATTGCTACACGTGGGGCTGCTGGTAACCCATGACCTTGTTGATTCTACATGAGAGAGCCCACCAGAAAGTAAGGCTGACGCAGGGGCAGAGAGAGCTGTGGTAGGGAGAAAGATCAGTTCTTAGCTAAACCAGGGTTTGGGATGTTTGTCCATTCCAGGGTTCTTTTCACAGTCTGACATTTCCCCTATGTGGTTCATATGTTCACCAATGACAAAATAATAGGCAGGAATAAACTTAAGAGGAAAAGGTAGATTAAAAACTAGGTCTTATTCAGGGTGTCTATGTATATAGGCCTCTTGATACCCAATTTATCCTGTGTTGTTATTCAACTTGCTCAGTTACTAAACTGATGAAAACATTGAATTGGCTAAGTTGTATATGTAGGTGTGTATCTTAATAGGCATATGCATAGCTTGAGAATCTGTTTTGTAAAGGTTCTGATTGTATTAGTATGATCCACAGTAAGTATCAGCTCAGGCAGTGTGTGCAGTGCTTGAGATCCGGGCTTTGGAGGTAGGCGAATTGCATTCTGACTCTTGGCTCTGCCATTTCTCAGTCGTGTAACTTTAGGCAATTTATGTATCCTCTGAGCCTGGTGTCTTTATTTGCAAAAACGAGGATGATAATGATACTACTTCATGGGGTCATTGTGGGAATAAAAGGAAACAACACATATAAATAGAACAGAAAACCAAACACCGCATGTTCTCACTCATAGGTGGGAACTGAACAACGAGATCACTTGGACTCAGGAAGGGGAACATCATACACCGGGGCCTATCATGGGGAGGGGGGAAGGGGCAGAGATTGCATTGGGAGTTATACCTGATGTAAATGACTAGTTGATGGGTGCAGCACACCAACATGGCACAAGTATACATATGTGACAAACCTGCACGTTATGCACATGTACCCTAGAACTTAAAGTCTAATAATAATAAAAAATAAATAAATAACAATAAATAGCACATTCCACAAGGCCTGGGTACATCACACAGCCACGAGAAAAAAAAAAAAAAGCTTTACATTTCTTTTTAAAATAAACATTTTATTTAAAAATATATGCATTTTCTTTTAAAAAAAGAACACATGCCAACTTTGGTATTTTAGCCACTGCTTTTTGTCTCTTCCCAGTAACCCACATTTCTTTCTGATTATGCATAATGGAGCCAAAGAGACCAACGTGAAAACACCACTCCACAAGGTCCCACAGAGAACCTATGCTTGCTCTTTTTTTCTTTACAAAGTGTCTCTTTATGCTTCGCTGAGGGAGGATTTTAAGCACCCAGCAATACATCGTCCTCCGTTCCCACTGCAGGGCCATTGGAGAGGAACTCTGGGGAGCAGTGTGGGTTCCTTTCCTTTGGAAAACATTAAAATAACTTCCAGGATCCCCATCGTTATACTCCCCTTTTCCACTAACACACAGGAGCTGTGAAACCACTTCGAGGAAATGCATGCTCCAGTGTTCATGACGGGAGCAGATGGTTAAAATAAGCACAGGAGACCTTCAGGCGCTGGTTTGTCTTAATCCACAGGGAAAATCGCTGAGTCCCAGAATCAAAAGGGAACTTACTCACATGTTATTGCATTCAATGGGTCCTATGACAATTTCCCTGGCAGATGACAACAAAATTCTTCCCAGATCTCATCCTGTCTTGCAATCGTCTCCCCATGGGTAATCTCAATCTAACCATGGTTTCTCTATAAACCTGGACTCTAGAATCAAACTCAGCTCCTTAACGCAACTGACCAGTTCTTGGCACTATCGGATCGTCTTGTTCCAGGACCTGGGCTTTGTGCGTCTGTCAGTATCATCTGTCTAATAAACCATTGGCAATTTCACCCTGAACCAACCTACCAGTTTATATTGGATTTATGAGAAAACCAAGAACCCAGACTCTTTTCACTACAATTTTTCTCATATCTGATATTTGATAGCAAACTGTGTACCAGCAATTAGGAACTTCCTTCTGTGAGGAAGGCAGCTGAGGGCTGTAGGGGGAAATCAAATTGCCTTCGTATTCTTAGATGATTTTCTTTTAAGGGCAAGAGGCTCACCAGTAAGTGTCCCTTTTGTCTATAAAGCTGCTATGATACATAGGGATAGGACACAAAAAAAGTTTCCTCCACCCTTTCCTTGCTTTCAAGGGGCTTCTGTATCTGGCAATCAAAACAAATCTTCAGCCAGGCACGGTGGCTCAAGCCTGTAATCCCAGCACTTTGGGAGGCCGAGACGGGCGGATCACGAGGTCAGGAGTTCGAGACCATCCTGGCTAACACGGTGAAACCCCGTCTCTACTAAAAAATACAAAAAACTAGCCGGGCGAGGTGGCGGGCGCCTGTAGTCCCGGCTACTCGGGAGGCTGAGGCAGGAGAATGGCGTAAAAACCCGGGAGGCAGAGCTTGCAGTGAGCTGAGATCCGGCCACTGCACTCCAGCCTGGGCGACACAGCGAGACTCCGTCTCAAAAAAAAAAAACAAAAAAACAAAAAACAAACAAACAAAAAAACAAAACAAATCTTCAAACTCTCGTGGATGTTTTAAATGATGGGAAATATTAAAAGATCTCCAAGTGATAGACTACTGGTGTTTGTCCACCAAGAATAGTGCAAGAATTTTGGAGTGAGAGATAGCTTTTAGCTAAAAAGTGATCCCCACCTCTACCCTCCCTTTTGGAAAAATGAAGACCCCCCTCCTTTTTTTTTTTTTATCATAGCTAAAAGGTTTCTAGTTTGAGAACTGGGAGATTCTCAGTGTTCTTATATGTAGCAAATACAACTCCCTGGTCATTCAAATCTGAACAATCTGTGCTGAATCAATTCAGTATTGTTTATCTGAAGATTTGTGTGCTTTGCCCATGGTGGGTATCAAATATTAGCCACTGGATGAGTAAATCTGACGTGGGAGTTTTCAGCCAGACCAGAATCTGTTTCTAGAAGAGCCGATTGACTTTAAAATAAATAATATTTGGAAAGAACTATTTTGAATGCTTCGGATAGGTTTTACTGATTCTTTTTTTTTTTTTTTTTTTTTTCAGGTTGGATGTAAATGTTTTTGAATGGCAAAAGGCTGACAGTTCTCAGATCCTTGATTGTTCAAGTGAATGTTGTCTTGGTTTCCTCAATTACTGGTACAATTATTGTAGTGCTAAGAATGACTTCTCCTTAAAAAAATTCTGATTTACTTCTCATAGTGTTACATCTTAGCTGAACTGAGAAGTTCATAGATCAGAAAGTTTGGCCCTTTTTTTCTTCCCTTCCTTCTTTCCTCTCTTCTTTCCTTCCTTCCCTTCTCCTTCCTTCTCTCTTTGCCTCCCTTCCCATCTCCTGTCTTCCCTTCCTTTCTCCCTCCCTCTCCTTCCTCCCTCCGTCCCTCTCTTCCTCCCTCTTTCTCCCTTACAATAGAATATGTGTTGTCTCATTAACGTTGTTAGAAGCAGGGTCACGACTAATAAGCACTGGCTTGCCGCAAGCACTTGCACGAATAAATTTTTTGACTTCTTTAGGTAAGTATGAATCTACTAGACTGCAGCAGATAGCTGCAAATGTCTTCAAGTCTTCATCACCACGGGGGTTCAGAGGTCCTAGGAAAACTGCACATGGTCATCTTCAGGTTCTAAGAGCATTAGGAAACTTGAATGTGACCATCTTCGTAAGTCTCTGTACATCTTTTAGTCGTGCCTGAATTGTCATCACAAAAGACACAACTAAGAGTTTAAAAGAATTTAAAATAAAATTCTCAATGGGAGACATATTCATGGATTATCTGATGTACTGGAAGCAGCCAACTTCATCAATTTTCTCCCAATTATCTCCAGTTTTCTCCCTCAAATTTCATGTCTGAGCTATGCAGAGAGAGGGTGAATGTGGTTTGTGGAGACTGTGGAAGGAGGTTGAGAGCAGTTATCCAGAGATCTGCTCTTTTAACTGTGTTGGTTTGCATTGGGATATAGGAACCATTTTATCTTTTGTCTACCGTCAGGCGTATTGATCAGTCCTGGGTCATAGCCCAAAAGATCCCCATAAAAAAGCACAATCTGGAGAAGTACAGAGGCCTCCTAACTAGGTCTAGTCTCTCAGATAGAAATACCCAAAGGAAAAATATAATTAACACTCAGTCCCAGGTCTCAGAATAGGGGCACTGTGTGAATTTGTTTTCCAAAGGAAGTAAGGGGAAGAAAAAGAACGTACAAACAGCAAAACGTGACACCTGAAAAGTGCACTGACCAGCAAGCTTTGTCAAGACCCCAAGAAAACATCAACAGCTGAGGAATGAACAAATGTGTGGAGTGTATTAATAAGGTTTTCTTCCCCAGTAGCTTCATCTTCGAAGGAAACACTGGCAATTTTTTCTTCTGGATTGTGTTGGTTCTGATGACTGACATAAAAGCAAAATAAAAAATTTACCATGTGGATCTTTTAAAACACAATGCAGATAAAGGAATGTAAAATGATTTTCATGTTCCTTTCATATTCCTCTATAAGAGACTGTGATACCATTTCCAGCTACTAATGGTGAAGCCGTTCTGTCTTTTCACATCCATATTCACTGCCAAGATGAGCTTGTTCACGATAAGCAAGTAGCTGTGAGTCATCGGGTTGGAGTCGTTAGTCATACACAGAGAGACAACGTGTAGTCTGGTTGATTAATCAGAAATTCATAGTGAGAAAGGCCAGGTATCATTCACATCAGATTAAGGGTTAAAGGCTTTTGGTGTAGAACTCAGTAGTGCTGCTTTTGAAGATACATGCACACACAGATATAATATACACATATGTATATATCTATCATACATACATGTGTATTTGTGTGTGTATGTGTATTTGCCCACATCCCACCCCCAGAATAAGATCTGGCAGCTCTCAGAGTAGCAATCACCAAAACCTCTCTGTGTTCACACATTTTTTACAAGTTAACAATGGAATGACTTCTAAATCTTTGGTTTATCAAAAACAGAGCTTCTAAAATCACAACATTTTTGATTATTTTTTCTATAAGTGCACAGTGAACAACATTTTTTTTTTTTTTACAAAAGATAAAAACAGTGCCTTAGTGATTTAAATAAAAAAACAAAACAACAGCAATAGCTCCTTTCTACAGCATGCAACAATATAAAATGGTGAACTGGAGCCACAGTGAGCCTTACAGAGACTGTCCTGAAATTTTAGTTTTTTCCAACTCCCAGCCAAAGCCACGAGAGGTAATGAGGAATGCACATTCGACCATTGTCTTTTTCCTTCCATTGTTTTCAATGTGCAATTCTGTTTTCTTTCAAAAACCCAGATCTGAAATTCTCTCCTGTAAATATCATCCGTATTTGTCTTTACAATGTAACGATTTCCAATTTCCCCAGAGCAACACAAACCAATAATTTCTTGAAAACTAAATGAGAATAGAAGGAACGTGGTGACTGATGGACCAAGTCACCAGTTTCTTCCTCAAGAAATTCTTGCGACTTCCTTTTGCGGCAAACTGTGAGTGTGGAGAATGAGTTCTCCAGAAGAACCTGGATTATTACATTTGTCAAAAATGGCTTTCTTAGGAGTATGGCAGCTTGTTAGAGCTGAGAAGTCCTCCCCTCCCGATGTTGGGGCAGAAAAAGAAAGATGGCCAAATGAGGAACAGGAAAGGATTGGTACCTTGAGGGAAAAGTGGAGTGAGAGAAAGATAAACTGATAATAGCAAAACAAAAGGAGAAGTTGGACTCCCATAAGTAATAGTCCTGTTATAGGAACCCAGGGTGTTTATTCCAGGGTATGTGAAATGATGTTATTCTCTAGTCCTGTCTGAATTATCCCTGGTACGGCTTCCTTCCTGTGCCTCGAGATACGTTTCTACCAATGTGGTCATCTCTAGTCTTTGGAACTAAAGGGGGCTGGCGGTGTTGGGGAGCTTGTGGCATCTCCTTTGGGGGAAGAAGGTCTGCATCCTTCAGGGTTCTCATCTAGGACACGTACTTATCAGCAGAGATATGGCGGGAATGATTGGGTCACTGGTTGAAAAAGAAGAAAGTTCTGGGTGGAGTTCTGTGGACTCAGTTCAGGTTAACTGTTATTAGTGACCACACAGAGTCCTGGGTACAGGTTCAGAACCACTCCAGTGGGGCAGTTTTGTGGTAGAGGGACATTGAGTTGATTTAGCTTTCCTCGAAAAAGATTGGTTTTGTCCCTCTGTCTCAAGAACTTTTGATCTGAAGCTGGGTCTGGCTTCTCTTTTGAAAGATAGTAATGGAGACATTGGGCAACAGCTTCCATCGCAGGTATGTCTTCCATAACCTTGGAGGGCTGGCTTCCCTGTGCTCCCAAAAGACTGTGTTTCCTTTCCACGTTATCTCTAGTGAATTAATGAGAAAAGCTTACAGTGTGAGCTTATGCCCCAAAAATGCCTGAGAAAAATAATGGGCTAGAAAATATACTGGTCTTTGAAAAGGCAGTTAAATATCTTTTTTGGCATCCTTAATCTGAGAAAGCACATTTTTGAATGCACTGTTGAAATCATTAACAGGTACTGAATGTTGGTAAATATTACGGTATATGTATTTCTAAAAATGTCTTCTATTTGTTCTTGTTGATTGGCACAGAAGTCTCCATTGCTTCTCTTTAATTCTCTTCTTCTTCTTCTATTTTTGGACAGTAAAGTACGTATGGCTGTGTGCTTTCCCCCATGGTACTCCTATTGGTCTTCCGTAGCGCTGGTGCATCGAGCATTCTACCACTGCTGTAAGTGAAGGTCCATGGAAGAACTCAAATTGAGATCAGTGACATCCAGGAAATCGATGTTGAAGATGCTGGGACTGCTGGTGGTGAGGGCGCTAAAGCCTGGTGTGGAACTTGGCGGAGTGAGGTCCAGCCACTCCATGGTTTCCCAAGGAGATTCAGTGAAGCTTAACTGCAGCCCACTGCTGTCCACGGAAGAGGGTGAAAACTGTGTCTGCATCGGAGAGAGGGGGCCTGGCAAGATCTCATGTGCATTGAAGAGGTCTTCTGCAGCCTTCCCAGAGAATCCATCCATTATCCCATCAAAATGAGGTTCTTCGCTCCCAATTTTTAGGAGGGTGACATCACTCACCTTTCCTAGGGGGCTCTGGGAATTTAATAAGACTTCAAGATGCTCATCACTGTCGGTGGCATAGGGATCAAAGGGGATCTGGTTGCCTGAAGAGGCTTGTTCAAAGGAAGCCGAGGGCTTGGGGAGGACAGCAGTTGGACTTCGGGAAGATCTGGGTATCTTTGGGACTTTTTGAAGACATGAGTGATCCTCTCTAGCGTCTGCTGGCATTTCTGTGGGCAATACACGATGTGACTTGTTAAATCACTTCAAATTGAGCATGCCACGCAATATGAGTGAGTTACACTTAGATACAGAAGACGGCCATGCTTCCCTGGTCACCGCTCACCACCCAATCTCATCTCTAAGCTGCTCTGTCAATCTCCAATTCATCGTCCCTCTGGTTTTTCCCAAACCCTTTCCTCTTGGGAATTCCACTCTGTGATTCTGAAACTCTCTTCCCCGAAGGTTCCTGTGCCTACTCCTCTGACCCCTGGTAGTCCCTTGAGGACACTGAGTCCATCCCTACACCCTCAGTGAGGGCCTGAAGATGAGGGACCAGGTGCCACGCCATTGCCACTTTCTGATTGCTACTCCACTTCCTTCTGATGACAACTCAGCAGTTTTGGGTTTTGAGGGTGACACCAATGCCTCACCCCTAGCCTCCTGGTCACTCCTCCTCATTCACTGAAAACTCTACTTCCTACTCCATTGCCTTTTCCCCACTTCAGCCCTTCTCATTCTGTAACCTGAGCATCCTTGGAAATCACAGCATTCATGGTGGCCTCTCAGCTCCCGACTTGCTCCTCAACTCCAGTGATTCCCTCTTTCCCACCCTGTCAGACACACCTTGGATTGTGTCATCTCCAAATACTGCATCCCTCTGAAAGCTCACTTTCAAAGTTTCTACTCTCTGTCCATCCTCTCCCAACCCTCCAAGCCACTTATTAAGTACCTCGTAACAATAATTTCCCGACCATTTACAGTCACGCCAGTCCATAGACTCTACTACGTTATCACTGTCCACCAGTCCCTCTGGTCTTCACTTCTTTCCTTGTCCAGCCTGTAGTTTTGGCAGAACCCCACCCCTGGAAGAACCTGATCGTCTGCCTTCGCTGAGCATGCTCTGGATCAGCAGAACGTTGCAAGAGAAAAATTAAACAACTAAGCTGACTTAGTTTCACTTTAGATTTCTGATGTCAGACACTCCGCTGGCATTTAAGACTGCAAAACAACCCTGCTGGGTTTCTCCAGAAAACTCAATTCATTCATGATTAAGTCATAACTGCTCTTCTTCCTCTGAATCTTCCACACTCCCCTTCTGCATCCTCATGCGTTTCTGGCCTTGCCACATATTTCATTAAAGATATACAAGGGCAGGCTGGGTGCGGTGGCTCACGCCTGTAATCCCAGCACTTTGGGAGGCCGAGGTGGGCGGATCATGAGGTCAGGGGATGGAGACCATCCTGGCCAACATGGTGAAACCCCGTCTCTAATAAATATACAAAAAATTAGCTGGGCGTGGTGGCGCACGCCTGTAGTCCCAGGTACTTGGGAGGCTGAGGCAGGAGAATTGCTTGATCCCGGGAGGCGGAGGTCGCAGTGAGCCGAGATTGTGCCACTGCACTTCAGCCTGGTGACATAGTGAGACTCCGTCTCAAAAAATATATATATAGATAGATATATGTGTGTGTGTGTGTGTGTGTATATATATATATATATAAATACAGGCATCTGATATGAACTTTTCTCATTTTTCCATCACAGAACTCATATACACACATGTTTGTACCCATCTCTTTCTTCTTCCCTCTTGTTACAGTGGAGGAAAGGTCTGTTCACTTGCTTGTTATCTGTCTCCCTTACCAGACTGTAAACTCCATAGAAATCAGGACTTCATCTGATGCGGCACTGAGACTAGCACAATGCCGGGCTACCCCTTCTCTGAGCCCTTTGCTACCTCTGTCTCTGAAATTTTAAATGTTTTTGGCACAAGGGTTCCTCCAAGTTCTTTTCTTTTTTTCTATACATCCTCCTCAGGTCATCTTATTTATTTGTGTGGTTTGAAATTCTAGGTACACACTCTGTAATTTTTTAAGTAAATAAATGAACAAATTAAAAGATGACAAAAAGCACATGTTGATTATGTTTTATTGCTAGCATGAATAACATTTAAGCCTGAATGAACCATCCAGTGGAAGGTTACTAATTGAATTTCACTTTGAGTAGGTGGTACAAAACGTTCATTATCTGCTTTTTTCTTTTCTCATAATTGAGAAGGCAGGCACATTGAGATTAGAACATAGAAAGAAGTAGTGCAGCAAGAAAACACTTAAGGAAACAAGGATTAAGCTGAAACACGAAAACTATTAAAATGATTCTGAAAAATGTTCCTAGGACAAAGGCAGTGAGGAATCATCCACTATGCTTTCTTTTACCAGCTCTAAAAATGTGCGAGAAGCTCAAAGGAAATGACTCTCCCTGAGGACTGCCTGGTACATCCAACTCACAGTGTGCATCTGATCTTGCTACCGAGAGTTCATTCCTTAAGAGTTCACGCGGGCTCAGAATGTCCTAATGGACAGGACACAGGCAGTCTTACCTCCACTTTCAATAAGCACGTCCAGGAGTTCATCCATCTGCTGACTCCGGGTCATTTGCTATTACAGATTAACCAAAGGAGGACAGATAATTTAGAAGGTGGTTATCTCCGTAGGAAATCATTAGAAGCAGCACTGCAGGATTTTGAACTAGGTTTGGTTAAGGTTTTTTTTTTTTTTTTTCTAATTGTGGTAAAATACACATAACTTTAAATTTACTATCAACCATTTTTAAGTGTACAGTTAAGGGGCATTAGGTACATTCACACTGTTGTGTGACCATCGCCACCATCTGTCTTCAGAATTCTTTTCATCCTGCAAGATTAAAACTGTGTACCCATTAAACCAGAATTTCCCACACCCCATCCTTTAGCCCCTGGCGACCACCATTTTCCTTTCTGCCTTTACGAATTTGACTATTCTAAGTCCCTCCTGTGAGTGAACCAGACAGCATTTGTTCTTTTGCAACTAGCTTATTTCCCTAAGTGTAATGTCCTCAAGGTTGATCTATGTTGTGACATGTGTCAGAATTTCTGTTTTTTAAAGACTGAATAAAATTCCATTGTATAGATATAACGCGTGTTGTTTATCCATTCATTTGTCAATGGACATGTGGGTTGTGTGTACCTTTGGGATACGATGTATCATGCTGCTATGAACATGGGTGTATTGCTTAATGGTTTTTTAACCACGTTTGATTAAGCTTCAGTATTAATTTTAGGCAGATAAACTGCTGAATGAAACAGTCTACTACAACAGGAGAAAGGAAAAAGAAGGCACAATGCTTCCCAGCACAGAGTACTTTAGAGTCAGTTCTATCGTTTGAGAGGTTTTCATCCCAGGAGCAGGACATCTTAGTATATAGAAAATGTCTTTTTAGGCTCTTACTTTGAAGTGACCTGAATCTACCTCTTGCTTGGTTTCTGCAATGTGGTCCAAGAACTTGGCTCATATTTTGTTGGTTCCTCATTGCAGTAGCTTGAGGAAGCTGTAGACACTTGTAGGGTATGTCCCCTCCTCTCTGGCTCATCTCAGTAGAGTCTTATTTCTGGACGTCCACTTTGCCTGGCTCTCTTCTTTTGAAACTGAAGAATCAGCTGATGTTTACGGAAACCAGGGGAGAGGAATGGGGAGAACAAAGGCATATATCCATCTCACTACTCGGAGAGCCCAGACTCAATAAACGCAGGTATCAGTAATCAATATGGATGGGAGCACTGACCAAAAAATGAGTCATTTACCAGTTCAGAAGGTACCAGAAGCCTAAGTGTCTGGCAGGTAATTGAAATGAACTGAATATAGAATAAGAAAAAGAGGCAGAGAGCAGAGCACAGCTGTGGCTCAAAGTAGCAGGAGAACCTTGCTTTCGGCAATTGTCTCGCAGCAATGTGGCTCCTGGGTTGCCAGATCCTCTAACTTTTTAGAAATGAGAAAGCCCACTTTGCATACCATCTCCTGTTATTTAAAATATTCTTTAAGCCAAACAAAACTTAACTGCAGGCTGAGTTTGATCTGTGGGATATCTGTATACAGCAACTGATGTAAATGCTCTTCTCTGGGTTAAGCACATATGAAGGGCTATCAAATACCTTATCCAAGCTCAGACTATTTGAAATAGGGGATCATTAATTGTTTTCTGTTTTTCTTTTCTTTCTTTTTTTTTTTTTTTTTTTGAGACAGGGTTTTGCTCTTGTCACCCGGGCTGGAGTACAATGCTGCGAACTCAGCTCACTGCAACCTCCGCCTCCCCGGTTCAAGCAATTCTCCTGCCTCAGCCTCCCGAGTAGCTGGGATTACAGGCACGCGCCACCACACCCAGCTAATTTTTGTATTTTTAGTAGAGAGGGGGTCTCACCATGTTGGCCAGGCTGGTCTCAAACTCCTGGCCTCAGGTGATCCACCCGCCTTGGCCTCCCAAAGTGCTGGGATTACAGGTGTGAGCCACCAGACCCAGCCTTGTTTTTTCTGTTTCCTACTTTTTAATTTGGAGGCTTTCCAAATACAAACGAAAGCAGAGGATACAGTGAACGTCCTTGCGTTTATTATCCAGCTTCAACACCCATCAGTGTTTTGGCAGGGTCACTGAATTTTAAAGCCAGGGAGGACCTTAGGAAGTATCATTACCCTGACAATCACTGTCATCTATTTGAGAAGCTATTATGTACCTGATCAAAGTGGTAAGTGTTAGGTTATCTAGAATCCTTACCAAGCAAATATCCCTATTTTGTGTAAGAGAGCTGAAGTGTTCACCTGAGCGACAGTGGCAGCTGGCAGATGGCAGAGCTGGTACCAAAGCCAGACAGGTGATCCTCTCTTCTGTCCCTGCCTCACACAGCTACACACGCAACACTGTTTTCCAATTACTGTCCACATAATTTGCTCATTCTGGTGGCGTGGCACATGACACACTCAGTATCAGAATTTACAAACTGCGTGAAGTTTAATCGTATAAAACAATGTCTGTTCATTGAGTCAGTCTATTTATTCTTCCATAAAGAACAAATCACATGGTTACCTGCTTTACGGCATCTTCATAGGATGGAGGCTGTGTTACCTCTGAAATTGCTGAACTTGACTTAGAAAAAGTTGGGGATGGAATGGAAAACTTTGGCCCCACCTTATCAGAAGAGTGTAAACCAGCCATCTGCATGGGTAAAACATGGAGAAAGGCATTGAATTCATGGGTCTGACATGATACTGTTTCTGTTCTAGAAACAACAGGCTAAATTTTGGAAAAATTGATCTAAGAGGAAAAGAAAAGGTCCAGGACTTAGAAAACAACTCCCATATATTAACAATAGTGAATGCTACCGTGGGTTTATTGGTGGTGGCATCTTAGAATGGGAACTTTGCAGATCTATTTTCCCCCTTAAGGTGCACCCTCTTCTTTTAGGGGAAAATAAGTAAGAGTCCAGTTCAATACGAAAAACATCAGGCCGGGTGCGGTGGCTCATGGCTGTAATCCTAGCACTTTGGGAGGCCGAGATGGGCAGATCACCTGAGGTCAGGAGTTCGAGACCAGCCTGGCCAACATGGTGAAACCCCGTCTCACTAAAAATAAAAAAAAATCAGCCAGGCATGGTGGCGCACCTGTAGTCCCAGCTACTCGGGAAGCTGAGGCAGGAGAATCGCTTGAACCTGGGAGGTGGAGGTTGCAGTGAGCCGAGATCGCACCACTGCACTCCAGTCTGGGTGACAGAGTGAGACCGTGTCTCAAAAAAAAAAAAAAAAAAAAAAAAAAATTCAACCCAGGAATTTTCAGAGTAATCTATCCCACAGGTCATTTATTCCAAACGGGTTATTTTGCAGAGAGCTGGAGGCATTGCTGAGGTCTCTTTATGAACCAGCTTTGTTTATTGTGAGTGTGTTCTCCTGTGGAGTGCCTGGCCCACGTCAGGGTCTCTGTCCCTTCCCTGACTTGTGGTATGTGGCACTTTTATGTCATGCTTATGTTGTTTGTCTCCTTTCTGCCACCTCTTCTTTGCCCCTTGAGACTCTCCATACCCTGAATCCTTCATACCCTGGACTTCTTCCACCAGCTGAAAGGTGACGTCTCTTCCTTTTCCACAAAGATATTGCACTGTGACCCCTGCTTTGCACATCTCTCCAATCCTGTCCAGGGATCTGTGTCCCTCTCTCTTCCTCCAACATGTTTCCCACACACCCTGATCCCAATCTTTAACTTCACAGAAATGGGTTAATTGTTCACGTTGTTTTGCAAACAGATTATGGCCATTTTAGTCATCACGATTTCTGTCTGGGATGACCCCAGGAGATGACTCCCTGGGAAAACTTCTAACTCATATTTGTACATCCTTTTACACACACTTGGAGTGGATTTGTTTCTCTCTAAAACGAAATTTACTTCTGCCTTTAAAGGGAACTTCATTATTGCTCACGTTGGAGGACCTTTCCAGCCCTTTATAATCAATCTGTCCCTCCCTCCCACCAGCATTTAATGTTGTAAGCATAGATCAGTCATTATTAACCTATATTGTTCTTTATTTTTTTATTTTATTTATTTATTTTTTGAGACGGAGTCTCGCTCTGTCACCCGGGCTGGAGCGCAGTGGTGCGATCTCGGCTCATTGCAGCCTCTGCCTCCCGGGTTACAGAAGAGAGAAGAGGCAAAGTGAATCCCATGTTGAAGCCTTTTTTCAGGTGCCTACCTTTTGCTGTACACATGGGCTTTTGGGACAAGGGTTGCCCCCAGCACCGTGACTGCTGTCTGCTTGGGCTCCAGAGAAGGGTGGGTGGAGGCTGGAAGAACGGGGAGAGAAGCTTGGAGGATGGCCATCGTGAGCTCCTGAGTTCTGTAAAGGAAGAAGTGACAAATTACATGGCCAGCAGCAGCTCACTTGAGTGTGACCTTGGCTGACAATTCTGGTTCCTGCCCTGTGTCCCCTGGTGTCATTTTTACAAACCTTCCTAAATTCCATTACCAGATGAACTTGCCTAAAATCTGGCTTTTTAGACGTCATCTACTGCTCAAAAACTTTCAGTGGCTCCAGATATCCACATCGTAGGATTTCCACTTTCAACCCAGATGGGTGTTCAAGACTGTACAGTTTGGTGCTATTTACTTCTGCAAGCTTAAGTTCTACTATTCCCACCACGGACCTCGAGCAGCATGCCCCGTACATTCCATCTCCCTACCTTGTCCCTTTCCTGGCCCTCTACTTTTTAACATGACACTTCCTGTCAAGTCCAAGCCCTTCACAGAAGCTTCCCGGACCTTTCCAGCCCTTTATAATCAATCTGTCCCTCCCTCCCACAAGCATTTAATGTTGTAAGCATAGATCAGTCATTGTTAACCTATATTGTTCTTTATTTTTTTATTTTATTCTTTTTTTTTTTAGATGGAGTCTCACTCTGTCGCCTGGGCTGGAGTGCAGTGATGCGATCTCAGCTCACTGCAACCTCTGCCTCCCGGGTTCAAGATATTCTCCTGCCTCAGCCTCCTGAGTAGCTGGGACTACAGGCGCGTGCCACCACGCCCAATTTTTGTACTTTTAGTAGAGATGGGGTTTCACGATATCGGTCATATTGGCCAGGCTGGTCTCTATCTCCTGACCTCATGATCCACCCGCCTCAGCCTCCCAAAGTGCTGGGATTGCAGGCATGAACCACCGCGCCTGACCTAATTTTTGTATTTTTAGTAGAGATGAGGTTTCAACATATTGGCCAGGCTGGTCTTGAACTCCTGACCTTGTGATCCACCTGCTCGGCCTCCCAAAGTGCTGGGATTACAGGCATGAGCCACTGCACCTGGCCTAATTTTTGTATTTTTAGTAGAGATGGGATGTCACTGTGTTGGCCAGGCTGGTCTTGAACTCTTGACCTTGTGATCCGCCCACCTTGGCCTCCCAAAGTGCTAGGGTTACAGGTGTGAGCCACCGCACCCGGCCTGTTCTTTATTGTTTTATCATGAAATTTTTAATGTCTTCAAAGAGTCTTTGTGAATCATAAATCACTGTACAATGTTAGCAGCAATATCATCAGTACTGAAAAGTTTGGTCCAGAGCTACGTCTCAAGAGCTATTTTTACCTTTCTTTCCCAGGACACTACACACTCAATACTTGTTTGTTAATTATGCCAATAATTTATTTAGGTCCTAATTTCTCCCAGAGCGTCCCTCAGGGGTAGACATCATTCATTGGAATGCATGGTTCCTGTAGGTTTGTAAAAATTAATTCCCATTAGCTTTTGCTACCCTTCACACTCTTGGGGTGGAGATATTCCACTTGAATAAGGCATGCACTTAGAATTAACAGATCTTGGGTTCCTGTGATCCTAGGTAACTAATTTAAGCTCTTTGAGCCTCATTTTCTTCAATGACAAATAAAGAAGAATACATTGGAGCTCATAGGTTTCTTGTGACAATAACTGAGATTACTCATAGACGTGTCTCTTAATGCTTGGCACTTAGCAGGTATTCAATTAATGTGAGTTTTCTTCCAATTCCTTTTCTAATAATGTTGATTTCAGAACCTTCTGATAATGTAACCTTTCTCAACTTGACTTATATAGGCTTTCCTAGTAATTCCTCAGCTCATGAGCATAAAAGTCTTTGTCAGTCACTTTTGCCTAGTCTTTGAATTAGTGAGTCTCCTAAGCCATCTCCTATGACCACTCCCATTCTAGTCCAGCCACTGGCCCTCTTTCTGATCCTTGAACAGTCCCTACAAGCTCCAACTTCAGGGCCTCTGCATGTGCTATTTCTCCTTTGCCTTCAATGCCTTCACCCCAAATATCCACAACATTTTCTTTTTACTGCTTTCAAGGTTTTGCTAAATGTCCCTGGTCCTTCTAATTAAAGTTGTAAATTTCCAGCTGGGCGTGGTGGCTCACGCCTGTAATCCCAGCACTTTGGGAGGCCAAGGCGGGCAGATCATGAGGTCAGGAGTTTGAGACCAGCCTGGCCAGTATGGTGAGACTCTGTCTCTACTAAAAATACAAAAATTAGCCAGGCGTGGTGGCATGCGCCTGTAGTCCCAGCTACTTAGGAGGCTGAGGCAGAAGAATCGCTTGAACCCAGGAGGCGGAGGTTGCAGTGAGCCAAGATCATGCCACTGCACTCCAGCCTGGGTGATAGAGTGAGACTCCATCTCAAGAAAAAAGTAGCAAACTTCCAAATTACACACACACACACCCTTTTGCTTTTTCTCCAAAAAGATGTATCATCTTCTAATATAGTACATAATTTACTTTGAAATTGTTTCATTTGCTTTTAAACTGTCTCTGTTCCCATGAGAATAGAAATTTTTGTTTGACTAGCTCGGCACTAATTCCCAGAGATGAGAACAGGGCCTGGCACATAGTAGGTGCTCAGTAAATGTTTGCACTATGCAGACCATTACATGAAGAGTAAGATCTGATGATTTCCCCTTTAAACGTTTGAGGCATTGGTTTGGCCTATGATAAGGTTGGATACCAAGGAATCCTGGGAATCCTGAGAGCAGTGGTCAGCAAACTGCAGCCCACAAGCCAAGTCTTGCTCACTGACTATTTTTTTAAATAAAGTTTTATTAGGACATAGCCATGTGCATTTGCTTACATGATGTCTGTGGCTGTTTTTGTGATACAAAGGCAAAATTGGGTAGGGATGACACAGACAGTGTGACCTGCAAAGCAAAAAATATTTATCATCTGGCCCTTTACAGAGCAAGTTTGCCAACCCCTGCCTTAGAGGATGAGTGAGTTTGGTCTACCATGGAGATTCAAGGATTGTAGTGTCTGGGAGATGCTGGTATGCTTTTGGTAAACCCTTCACATTGAAAGTTCTGACATTAGCTCTTTAGCAGTTGAAAATTTGTAACCCGGCCGGGCGCGGTGGCTCACGCCTGTAATCCTAGCACTTTGGGAGGCCGAGGTGGGCGGATCACAAGGTCAGGAGATCAAGACCATCCTGGCTAACACGGTGAAACCCCGTCTCTACTCAACATACAAAAAAAATTAGCCGGGTGAGGTGGTGGGCGCCTGTAGTCCCAGCTACTCGGGAGGCTGAGAGGCAGGAGAATGGCATGAACCCGGGAAGCGGAGCTTGCAGTGAGCCAAGATTGCGCCACTGCACTCCAGCCTGGGCGACAAAGCGAGATTCCGCCTCAAAAAAAAAAAAAAAAAAAAAGAAAGAAAGAAAATCTGTAACCCACTTCCAGAAAGAGGTGTGCACCAGGCATGGTGCAAGGTGCTCTTACCTGTGCAGTGCACACCTGGCTGCTGATGGGCGAGGAGACCCTGTGTCCTTCTCCCTGGGCCCCGGAGGATGAGGGCAGAAAGTGCGGGTTGTTGGGTGATGGGGGCAAACTGATGTGCTGTGGGCTTTTCACGACCCCAAGCGGTGAATGCTGAGGGGAACACTGGGGGCTGAGAAATGTGGAAGAAAGTACATTGGTTTGATCTGAGGACTCCACACAATGAGCATTTCCAAGAGGCTGGAGTTGAGCCGCTTCACAGGCCGGCGCGTGACACTCTGAGCTGCCGCTTTGTCTTTTCACAGGTACTTGGGATGCAAAAGGACAGCTGGAGACGGCCTCTTCCTGCTTGATGGAGGCAGCCAGGAAAGGCAGCGGCTTCTTCTCTGAACAGTTATTCCTTTTCTGCTTCTGAAGCTGCATCCTCAGCTCCTCCACCTGCCTCTGCTCTTGCTGGAGTTTCCAGGTGAGTTCATTGATGACCTTCTGCTTCTCCACCAGCATCTTGTCCTTCTCGGAGTCCAGCCCATCCAGCTCAGAAGGAACAGAGCCCCCATTCAGGCTGCTCATGAGACTTTCCTCCGTGCACACGTGGACCGGGGACGGGTGCAGGCCGAAGGAGGGGGAAGTATCATTGAAGGTGTCCGGCAGGGACCCGGCGACCGACAGGTCAGAGGAGGCTGGGGAGATCGGGGGGCTGGAGCTGGTGCTGCCAAAGTGGTAGAAACCATTGGAGAGGGCGCTGGTGGAAGAAGTCTGGTAATTGGGCAGCGTGTTGGGTGTGACAGGAAAAGTGACAGTCGTTATATCCCCAAAGTTCGGCCCTGGGTTGCCAGAGCAGTCCTGGAAGGGTCGAAGCCGGTCCATGAGGGCCGTTTTGGTGCCTGACACAGGCAGGCCCCGAATTCGAAGCTGTTGTCTTAATTCAGAGACCTAAAGAAATCAGAATGTGGTCAGTGTGCTGTTTAACGACAATATTTTTAAAAGTGTATTCGTTATAAAATTAGCTTCAAAACATCACAAATGGAATTCTACAATACCCACTGTTTTTTATACTTCTTTCCAATTTCCTCTCCTACCCCTGATATAAACCAGTTTTGCACAATTTTAACAATTACTTTTAACTTTATCATATATGATGTTTTCACGGCCTTAGAGTCATAGAAATGGAGAGCTTGAATGAATGGTAGAAGTCATCTAATCTACTGCCCGTCATCCCTCATGGCGATCCGTGTCCCCATTTTCTAGATGAGAAAACATATCCGCCTGGGTTTAGACACAAACCCTCCAACAATAGTCTTGAAGTACAGCGAAGTCGGCAGCTTCTCTGGCTTCCTTGGTGAGGGCTCTTCCTACCACGTTCTCTTCCTCAAACCCGAGCGTGCACCAGAACCACCGGAGGGTGTGTTACAAAGCAGACGGCCGGGCCCCACTGTGGGGTTTCTGGCTCAGTTGATATGTATTTCTAACAAGTCCCCAGGTGATGCCCAGACCTGACTTTGAGAACCACGGCTCCTTATGAACATTTATACCCTAATTTTAAAGACCAGCTTGATAATAGTCGTCTACTGAGAGAGTAGGTGGTGATAAGGCCATCGGTTCAAATCCTGGCCCTGCCTGTTACTAACTCAGTGATCGATCACTCCGTTCCTCAGTTTCCCTTCTGGGAAATGGAGGGAATAACACTTTATGCATTTTTGTGAGGGTTAAAATGGCTTAAAATGCATAAAGCACTTGGAATAGTGCCTGGCAAATGGTTGTGCAAAATAAACTTTTACTAATATTATTATGTTAATTCACATGTAATTATCTTATCCCTGTATTTTTTATAATGTTCTTAAACTGGAAACTCTAAATATCTACAAATATGAGAACTGGCTAGGTAAATGATGGTGTATGCAAATGATGGGACACTACAGATCCAGTAAAGCTGATGCTATAAATATTTGCTGACATTGGATGATTAATTGCTTGTGGTATAGTAATAAGTGAACAAAGTTTGAATTGATTGTATTTTTCTAAAAATTATATAAACAAGGTATGGATATATATACATATATATATATTTAAAGCTATGTTTGCATATGAAATTATCCAGATAAAGATATGCTAAAATGTTAACAATGGTTCTCCTTATCTGTAAGTTCCAAATATTTCACATAAATGTATTACTTTTGTAATTAAAACAGGAAACATATTAAATACCTAAATTTCAATAATTTCATAAAACAGAAGACTATAGGCAAATATTCTGATATTATAGGAAATTCTGATATCTGTAGGAAAAGGTTGCTTGAGAAAAATATTGAAAACAAAATTTAAAACTTCTGTAAGTCAAGAAACTACAAAGCGCAAATACGAATAGCTACCTTGGGAAAAACTAATCACAACACAAATAATAAAGTGTTAAAAAGCTCAATGTATCAAGTGCGCTAATTGATTAAAAAGAAGATTGATACCCAATATAAAAATGGGCAAGGGATATATGATCCAGCTTTTTCAGAAACAAAAATAAAATTTAAAATATGGACTGTAATGTATGTATATCATCATTAGTAATCCAAGAAGTGCAAATCAAATGAATATATATATGTATTTATTAAATTGGCAAATGAATAAGAAGAGTTTGTGTTAGTTAAGTAGCAGCAAAAATTAAAATTAATTTTTTTTTCAGGCGGACTCTTGCTCTGTTGGCCAGGCTGGAGTGCAGTGGCGTGATCTTGGCTCACTGCAACCTCCACCTCCTGGGTTCAAGCAATTCTCCCGCCTCAGCCTCCCAAGTATCTGGGATTACAGGTGCACACCACCACACCGCACTAATTTTTGTATTTTAAGTAGAGATGGGGTTTCACCATGTTGGCCAGGCTGATCTGGAACTCCTGACCTTAGATGATCCACTCACCTCAGCCTCCCAAAGTGCTGGGATTACAGGCGTGAGCCACAACGCCCCACCCCCAATTACAACATTTTTGAAAAGCTCTTTACTACATTGCTATTCAAAGTATGGCCCTTAGACAAACAGCATCAGCATCGCCTGGGAGCTAGTTGGAAATGCAGAATCTTGGGCCCCTCTGCAAACCTGAATCAGAATCTGCATTGCTACCAAGAGCCCGGGTGATTCAGTTCACACATGATTGCTTGAGAAGGGCCGCTTCTGGGAACAGACTGACACAAACGTTCAGGGCAGAAATTTTACAATATATATCAAAAACTTTAGACAATATTAATATATTTCATTCAGGAATTTTATTCTAGCCTGAGGAAATAATCAGAGAAACTAACAAATGTAGGCACAAAGGTCAATGAAATCATATATATATAGCACTTGGAATAGTGCCTGGCAAGTGTTCGTGCAATATAAAGTTTTACTAATATTATTATGTTAATTCATGTGTATATAGATATAGGTTTTGAGACAGAGTCTCGCTCTGTCACCCAGGCTGGAGTGCAGTGGCACGATCTCAGCTCCCTGCAACCTCCACCTCCCGGGTTCAAGCAATTCCCCTGCCTCAGCCTCCTGAGTAGCTGGGATTACAGGTGTGCACTACCACACCCGGCTAATTGTTTGTATTTTTAGTAGAGATGGGGTTTCACCATGTTGGCCAAGCTGGTTTTGAATACCTGACCTCAAGTGATCTGCCCACCTTGGCCTCCCAAACTGCTAGGATTACAGGCGTGAGCCATGGAGCCCGGACTGAAATCACAGTTTGAATAGCCAAAATCTGGTGGCTAGTTAAGTGTCCAGCAGTGGAATGTTAACTAGGTGGTGAAATGATATGCTGCTATTAAAAATAAAACATTTATTGAATATTAACAGTTATGAAAAATGTTCGTGATGTGTTAAGAAAAGAAGTATGCCAGTAATTTATGTACACGTCATTTTTTTCAAGACAATTATTTTAAAACAAAATGTTTATATGCATTTTAAACCTAGAAGGAAATATAATCTGCTTTCTGTGAGTCTTAATTATTTTTTAAAATACTGTTGACTTTTCTACATACTATCATATTTCGACAGTCAATATATGTTACTTTATAATCAGTTAAAAGTTATCAGAAAGGATTGAATTAACTTACATTAGCAATTATTTAGTTATTTACCCTACAGTCTTGCTGGAATTGTTTTATCATTATCTTTTAGATTTGCTGGTTTGAAAAAGTACAAAATGGCATCTCATTATTGTTTTAATTTTGAATTACTTAAAATTGATGAGTTCTACATTTATTTTTAGAATCTGTCTTGGCACTGAATAATTTAACTACATTATTAAATAATGTGGCTCATATTCTAAAATAAAATGAATACGGTTGAGTTTAATTTACCTTAAACTTCAGAATATTACACTGTATGGGCTTGTTCAGGACAAAGGTTTGTATACACCTTTTTCCTACATTCACTGGTGTTTTAATCATTAATAACTTTCAAACCTATTATGGGAAAATTGAAACATACACAAAAGTAGATAGAAAAGTCTAATGAACCCTATCTACTCATCAACAAACTTCAACAATTATCACTCATGTCCAATCTTGTTTATTTTATACTCCAACCCACTTCTCCTACCTTTCCTGAATTATTTTGAAGCAAATCATATAATTTCATCCAAATAATTTGGTCTCTAGCTCTAAAAGATAAGTACTCTTAAAAAACCATAGATACAATAACATTATCACACCTTAAAATATGAATCATTATTTCTTAATATCAATAAGATATTCTCCCAGTTTTTTAAACTTTCAGTCTCTCTCTCTCTCTCTCTCTGTCTCTCTCTGTCTCTCTGGTATGCTCTCTCTCTCTCCAATTTTTTTTTTTTGAGATGGAGTCTCGCTCTGTCGCCAGGCTGGAGTGCAGTGGCGCAATCTTGGCTCACTGCAACCTCCGCCTCCCGGGTTCACGCCATTCTCCTGCCTCAGCCTCCCAAGTAGCTGGGACTACAGGTGCCCGCCACCACGCCCTGCTAATTTTTGTATTTTTAGTAGAGATGGGGTTTCACCATGTTGGTCAGGCTGGTCTTGATCTCTTGACTTCATGATCTGCCTACCTTGGCCTCCCAAAGTGCTGGGATTATAGGCGTGAGTCACCACACCTGGCCAATTTTTTTTTTTTTTTAATAGGACACAAAAAATTATCCACATACTGTCATATATAGCCATGAACTTTTCAAAAAGAAGTCAAAGACTTTTCTCTCAGTGTTCTTTTCCTTTTATGTAGCAAAACGTGAAAATTGCTTCCAAATGTCACCTCATTATATGACCTTGCTGATTACTATTTGGGGGGGGTCACCTCCATCCATTCCTCTTATTTCTTCCTTTCCCCAATTGTGGCTGCATCATATGTCTCCTTCATTCCTCTTCTCCCCTTCCTTCTGACTCTTTCCATTTTGTTCTTTGTCAGTCACATTCACCCTTCTAGGTTCAATGCTCCACACATTACACATGCTTCTGAAATTTCTTTTCCCACCCCTGACAACACAGCCTGGCTAATTCTTACTGACGGAAATGGATGTCTTTTCTCTCGGTTGTCCTGCTGGTCCCTGAGACTTGACTTTCCCGAACTGAACGAACTTGCCACTGTCCCTTCATAGCAACTCCTCATTCTACTCTCCCTCTTTCTGTCATTGATGTCACTCTCCCAGGACTCAGATGGCGCATCTCCCCATACACACAGTGAGTGGTCAAGTCCAGCCACGTTCTCTCCTGCCCATCTCTCTCTTTCCACTCGTCTCTCATACAATAGCAAGGCCCTTGAAATAAGTTACTTAGCTTCAAGCCTCAGTTCTGTCATTCATAAGCTGGTTAAACTGCCTATCATTTGACCTCTTTACGATTCTGGTTTGTTTTTTTTTTTTTGAGACGGAGTCTCGCTCTGTCGCCCAGGCTGGAGTGCAGTGGCGTGATCTCCGCTCACTGCAAGCTCCACCTCCTGGGTTCACGCCATTCTCCTGCCTCAGCCTCCTGAGTAGCTGGAACTACAGGCGCCTGCCACCTCGCCCGGCTAATTTTTTTTTGTATTTTTAGTAGAGATGGGGTTTCACCTTGTTAGCCAGGATGGTCTTGATCTCCTGACCTCGTGATCTGCCCGCCTCGGCCTCCCAAAGTGCTGGGATTACAGGCGTGAGCCACCACGCCCGGCTCTATGATTCTGGTTTTATTTTCACTTTTTAAACTGGGGAGACAAAACTTATCTTGTGGGGTGAAAATTAAAGCAAATCTACACAGAATAAATGACGGATGGCTCATATTAAAAAATACAAATTGGTAGGGGCTGGGCAGGGTGGCTCATGCCTGTAATCCCAGGACTTTGTGAGGCCAAGGCTGGTGAATCACCTGAGGTCAGGAGTTCAAGACCAGCCTGGCCAACTTGGTGAAACCCTGTCTCTACTAAAAACACAAAAATTAGCCAGGTGTGGTGGTAGGCACCTGTAGTCCCAGCTACTAGGGAAGCCGAGGCAGAAGAATTGCTTGAACCCGAGAGGCAGAGCTTGCAGTGAGCCGAGACTGTGCCACTGCACTCCAGCTTGGATGACAGAGCAAGACTCCATCTCAAAAAAAGAAAAAAAAGGCCGGGCGCGGTGGCTCAAGCCTGTAATCCCAGCACTTTGGGAGGCCGAGACGGGCGGATCACGAGGTCGGGAGATTGAGACCATCCTGGCTAACATGGTGAAACCCCGTCTCTACTAAAAAATACAAAAAAAAAAACTAGCCGGGCGAGGTGGCGGGCGCCTGTAGTCCCAGCTACTCGGGAGGCTGAGGCAGGAGAATGGCGTAAACCCGGGAGGCGGAGCTTGCAGTGAGCTGAGATCCGGCCACTGCACTCCAGCCTGGGCGGCAGAGCGAGACTCCGTCTCAAAAAAAAAAAAAAAGAAAAAAAAAGAAAAAAAAAATTGATAGGCACCATCGTCATCATCATCATCTCTTTATACCTACACTAATTATTATAACTCTCACCAGCCAATGCTTCTGAGCATGTGTATCTAGAGGGATCCACCTGCCTCAGCCTCCCAAAAGTGGGTTTTGAGGGGTCTGACAGATGGCACTATCATATCTGGATCATGTTTCTCTGTGACTAAGGCATCTCCTGTCTTACTTGTCTCCTGTCTCACTCTTATCTAGAAATAGCCTACTTAAAAATTATTTTTTACTATGGTGAAATAAACATAACGTTTGTCTTTTCCCTCTATCTCAAATGCTCTTGCCCTTCCACCTTCTGCCCTTTTACCATGGGGTGGCATTCGCCAGATACTGGTGCCATGTCCTTGGACTTCTCAGCCCTAGAACTGTGAGAAATAAATTTCTTTTCTTCACAAATTTCCCAGTTTCCGGTATCCTGTTACGGCTGCGTAAAATGGGCTATAGTCAACTGGGGTGTTCAACCACAGCAGGATAAATTCTGCCACCTCCTTCAGCGTTTCCTATGGTCTTCTTTCCCTCCCACTCTCTTACTCCAGATACCAGTTGGTCGTGGTGCTGTTAACAACATACTGTTGTATTTGTTTAAAAAAAGAAAGAAACTCATGCAAAATCCTATACCTTCAGATCATCCAGGTTAGGTGGGAGTGGGCCGGGTTTGAAAGAAGAGACACCAGTTTGTCCAGAAAAACTGTTCTTGACAGGAGACAAGGGGGTATTGCTCAGTGGCGTTGAAGAAGAGTTTGGATTTCTGACCATCTGTTCATTTGGTTCTCTAAAAGACAAACAAAGAGGCACTTCAGGTACAATCAAATATTGGTGGTATAACTTGCGTTTAGATCGGATCCCAAAGTGATGGCCTGCAAGGGTCAGGCATGTAATAAACCAGCAGAAGGGAGCAGGGTGAGGAAAAACAACAGGGCCGGCTAGATGGCAAGTGGTGTGTGACATCTGAACTTTGTTTAGGGAGATAAGAGGGAGCGGTGGGGACTGTGGCACACATCCACCTGTGATTCAGCTGCTGCTCTGTCCTGGGGAGGCCAAACCCACCTGGTGAAGCTTGGTTGTGTTTAGCGCTTGGCGTAATCGCTAGCATAGTCTGAGGAGGACAGGAGGAATCCTACCTCAACTTTACATGTAGGGATATTGACGATTTAAAAGGTGATGTAGCGATGTGGTCACACAACCTGGGCTCAAGAGTCAATCTTTGAGGGTTTCTCTCCGCTGCTCAGCAATGTTCTTTCCAAAAGCAGAAGTGGATCGGAATTGCTCATAATTCCAATATCACATTCTTAGACATTCCACAGTCCAATTTGAAAATGCTAATCCTTTCCTATTTCCCAAAGGGACCTTTTACCAAGGGCACTGATTTATAGTAGTCCACCCGTTATTGGCGGTTTCACTTTACAAGATTTCAGTTACCTGAGGTCAACTGTGGTTCAAAAATAGATGTGTACAGTACAATAAGTTATTCTGAGAGAGAAACCACCACATCCACATACGTTTTATTGTAGTATCTTGCTATAATTGTTCTATATTGTTGCTAGCTATTATTGTTCATCTCTCACTGTGCCTAATTTATAAATGAAACCTTATCATAGATATGTATGCCTAAGAAAAATACACTATACGTAGAGTTCAGTACTATCTGAGGTTTTAGGTATCCACTGAGGGTTTGGAATACATCTGCAGATACATCCCAGTCTTATGGCTCTGAAAAGGTGTGCATAGTTTCTAAATTGAATCAGCTTCCAAACATACTGGATGAGGAAATGGTGCAATACAGGACTTGCTAGGCCCCATGGTGCTGGCCCCACGTACATCAGATAGATATTAACAGACACCCTTCTCAACCTCTGCCCACAGCCACTCTCCCAGGCTTGCCGGACTTACTTAAGCTGAGCTTGGTGCATCCCTGGGTAGCTGAATCGGTGTTGCTGCTGCTGCTGCTGCTGCTGGCTGAGGATTTGGAGCTGCAGGAACAGCTGCTGTTGCTGTAGCAGCCGAGCGTAGGCTGAGTCCATAGGTGGAGGGGACTTCTCTGCCTTCTGGTCTGGGGGAATGTACTGGTGATATTTAAGCTTCTTCACCTTTGGCTTGGGGTCCTTGGGCTTTTTGTGGCGGTTCTTACTGTCACCCAAGGATTTGGACTGCAAAGAGGATGAGGAAATGGCATGTGCTTTAGGCCATGACTGAGAATGACTTTGCATCATGGACACATTGTGAGGCAGTTTTGTCTGATGGCCATTCTTGAACCTCAGAAATACAATATAGCAAAGGCATGATGTACAAAGAGCTCCTAGAACACTAACATTGCTAATGAACAAATTCATTGCAAATGTATCACACTGGAAGGACACTCCTTAGACAGGGAAAGTTGAATCTTAGAAGCAGCTCCAGAATTTTTCTTTTCTGGAGTACAGCAAAACGTAATCCTGTGTTTCAATGAATGCATTCTCCTAACCTAAAACCAACTGATGGCCTAACAAAGGCTGCCTTCTGATCTTAAGACTATTTGTAGAAAGTTCCTTTGTGGCTGGGCACGATGGCTCACACCGGTAATGCCAACACTTTGGGAGGACGAGGCGGGTGGATCACTTGAGGTCATGAGTTAAAGACCAGCCTGACCAACATGGTGAAACCCCATCTCTACTAAAAATACAAAAATTAGCTGGGCGTGGTGGCAGGTGCCTGTAATCCCAGCTACTCAGGAAACTGAGGCAGGAGAATTGCTTGAACCCGAGAGGCAGAGGTTGCAGTGAGATGAGATTGCGCCACTACACCCCAGCCTGGGCAACAAGAGTGAAACTCCATCTCAAAACAAAACAACAGCAACAACAACAAAAGAACGTTCATATGCATATGGGAAGTCACCTTTAGTTAAACACTTAATAAGTGTTTTTATTAATAAGTGTTATTATTAAGTGATTTATTAATGACATAAACTTAGATGAAACTAAGATTTTCTTTGACAGTCTAGGATGTGGTTATTTGTTGCTTTGGACTGAAAGTAAGATAAACCCTGCCTATCTGCCTGCTTAACACCCTCTCGCCTGCCTGCCAAATACCGATGAAAGATCAGGAAGCAACACCTTTTGAAATAAGGATACTTTACTTATTATGGGAAGGGTTATGCACCTACTGGAACACTTCCCAGAGTTGGAACCCAAAGCATGTATTGCATGATTCGGACACACTGGATCAGGAAGTTAAGGGTATAGTCTTGGTAGGATAAGACAAATGTTTGAAAGTGGTACAATCACTTAACTTTAATACATCTCAGTTTCCTCATCTGCAAGTTGGAGAAAATATTCTTTACTTTTTCTCTCACTAATTGGTATGAAGACTATAAAAGATAATATTGAAATAATAACAGGTAGTCAATGAGCAGGTAATTGTGTCTATAACCTGCTCCTGAAATAAAAGACTTTTGTATTTAGGAAGGAATGGGTCCATCCTGTTATCAGGTTTACAAAAAGTTAATTTTCAGGCTGGGCGCGGTGGCTCACGCCTGTAATCCCAGCACTTTGGGAGGTAGAGGTGGGCGGATCACTTGAGGTCATGAGTTCAAGACCAGCCTGGTCAACATGGTGAAACCCTATCTCTGGTAAAAATAGAAACAATTAGCTGGGCATGGTGGTGGATGCCTGTAGTCTCAGCTACTTGGGAGGCTGAGGCAGGAGAATAGTTTGAACCCAGGAGGCGGAGGTTGCAGTAAGCCGAGACTGCGCCACTATGCTCCAGTCTGGGTGACAGAGCGAGACTCCCCCTCAAAAAAAAAAAAAAAAAAAAAAAAGGAATTTTCAAACCCTGACTTTATTACAGAAGGTTGAAATGAAGAACATGGATGTCATGACCTCAAGTGATCAAGGATTTGGGGGAACATTGGAAGAAAAGTGTGTTACCACCGGTGTCCAGAAGAGGGGGCTCCTGAACAGCTGGCAGGCATATTCTGACTTGGCAGCTTCTCCACTTCCACCACAAACTACACATCTGAATGTGACCTTCTCCAAAGGAGCTTACAACTCGCTTGGACTCGGCGCAGTGCACCCCCAAAGGCTCTTTTGTTTTCCAAAGAGACTTCTTCCTGGCGACTAATGAATAATGAGCACAAGTATTTCTGTGTGTTTGGTGGCTCCGTTTCTCCCTGCTTACTAATCGATTAGCATTCTAGTTCATTAATCAGTCTTCTGTTCTTGGAGAGTTTCTGCAGGGCTCCCGAAACCAGCTCTGCCCTGGCTTGCTCCAGATCAGCTGCTGTTGTCGCCTCATTCTGGGACTTGCCTTGTCTGGGAAGGATGGGAGCTGCAGCCCTGGCAGGGTCCCGCAGCTAAGTCGGGGGTCCAGGAGCTTTTTTTCTCTGTGTTGCCTTAGCACATTCCAGAAGGTACTGAAATCGGATCATTTACTCTGGATAGTGTGGGGTAAAGGCTACTACTACTATTCTCTTTTCGAGCCCAGGGCATGCTAAGGTTGTGTGTGTTTGTTGACCAAGCAGAAAAAAATGATGGCTCTTCTAAAAACAGCCAGCCTGCCGGGACCAGCTGGGTGTCTGTAAGAATCGCCCTTTTCATTGAAAGTGATCTGTTCATCTCCTGGGCTTCTATCATACTTTCTACTACAGTGAGGTTGAAGGCTTTGCTAATTGTTTTGTTTTGTTTTGTTTTGAGACAGAGTCTCACTCTGTTGACCAGGCTAGAGTGCAGTGATTGCGATCTCGGGTCACTGCCACTACCGCCTCCCGGGTTCAAGCCATTCGATTCTCCTGCCTCAGTCTCCCGAATAGCTGGGACTACAGGCACGCACCACCACGTTTGGCTAATTTTTGCGTTTTTTGGTAGAGACGAGGTTTCACCATGTTGGCCAGGCTGGTCTCGAACTCATGACCTCAGGTGATCCGCCCACCTCGGCCTCCCAAAGTGCTGGGATTACAGGTGTGAGCCACCGGGCCCGGCTGCTAATTTGAATTATGCAAAATTTAAATACTGTGATAGAAATATGAATAACATTTCTCTTTATACTCAGCTTTAGAAATAATGGGACTCATCTCCTCCTCCTTCCCCTGCAATGAACAAAATGCATTGATAGTCACATAATTTCAAACCTGTTGAGCTGAGTGAATTTTCAGATGGGTTTAAGCTCTTGTGGTTCGGTGGGGGAGCCTTACTGAGAAACTGAAGTGTCTATCATCCATTAGACCATAAAACTATTACCATATCATTGATTTTTACTTCAATTTACCATCTTTTTTAAATCCCATAAGAGTCATTTTAACATTCATTAAGTGGTGGCACTCGAGCTGAGAAAACGTGTTCCCAAATCAGTCAGAAGTTATTTGGGAGAGGCCAGGCACAGTGGCTTACGCCTGTAATCCCAGCACTTTGGGAGGCCGAGGCAGTCCGATCACCTAAGGCCAGGAGTTCAAGACCAGCCTGACCAACATGGAGAAACCCTGTCTTTACTAAAAATACAAAATTAGCCAGGCATGGTGGTGCGCACCTGTAATCCCAGCTACTGGGGAGGCTGAGGCAGGAGAATCACTTGAACCCGGGAGGTGGAGGTTGCAATGAGCCGAGATCGCACCATTGCACTCCAGCCTGGGCAACAAGAGTGAAACTCCGTCTCAAAAGAAAAAAAAAAAAGTGATTTGGGATAAAACATTATGAAGAAGGCCACATGATTACCAGGCATCCAGTTAACTGAAGAGAGAGCAGCCTGTGTACTGTGAGATACGACGCTGGTGTTTATAGAAGCACAATTCGCAAGTACAAAGATATGGACCCAACTTAAGTGCCCATCAATCAACAAGTGGATAAAGAAAATGTAGTACATATACAACATGGAATGCTACTCAGCCATAAGAAGGAACGAAATAATGTCTTTTGCAGCAATTTGGATGGAGCTGCAGGCCATTATTCTAAGTGAAGTAACTCAGGAATGGAAAACTAAATATCATGTGTTCTCACTTATAAGTGGGAGCTAAGCTATGAGGATGCAGAGGCATAAGATTATGTAATGGAATCTGGGGATTGGGAGAAGATTGGGAGTGGGGTGAAGGATAAAAGATTACATATTGCCTACAGTGTACACTGCTCAGGTGATGGGTGCACTAAAATCTCAGAAATCACCACTAAAGGGCCAGGCGTGGTGGCTCACGCCTGTAATCCCCGCACTTTGGGAGGCTGAGGCGGGTGGATCACAAGGTCAGGAGTTGGAGACCATCCTGGCTAACATGGTGAAACCCCATCTCTACTAAAAATACAAAAAATTAGCTGGGCGTGGTGGCTGGCACCTGTAGTCCCAGATACTCGGGAGACTGAGGCAGGAGAATCACTTGAACCTGGGAGGCGGAGCTTGCAGTGAGCTAAGATCGCGCCACTGTATTCCAGCCTGGGCAACAGAGAGAAACTCTGTCTCAAAAAAAAAAAAAAAAAAAAAAAAAAAAAAAAAAAAGAAAGAAAGAAAGAAAAAAGAAAAGAAAACAAAAAAAAGAGAAATCACTACTAAAGAACTTATCCATGTAACCAAAAACCACCTGCACCCCCAAAACTATTGAAATAAAAATAAAAATTAACAAAAAGATAATGCTGAGAAAACGAAACATTTGCTATTATGAGTCTAACTACCTGCCTACTGTGAATGAAACCCCATGTTTATTTCCATCGGAAGACTGGCCTGAATGATGTAAATGTTACTTTATGCAAGCTTTTCAGGGATAATTCCCTTGCATAAAATTCAACGGCTGTATACCTGTTTTACGAAACTTGCAAATCCTGCTTTACAATCAGTTGTATCTACCTCAAGGGTGAGCTTATGAAATCTTTTACGTCGGAAACATGCTGGCTAAGCTGTGATCCCAAAGAAATGCAAATCCACAGCTTTCTCCACGGCAGAGGTGGCCTCTGCTGTGCTGCACGGATAATGAAACCTTGGTCCATATACACTGGCGACCCATTTCCCATTTCCTGTTTTGTGACCCTCCCAGTGAGCCGAACCTCTGCACGGGTCCTCCGTGTAACTCTCCTCGCGTTGTCAGACCTAACTCAGAAAGCTGTGCTTCAAGTTGGCTCCGTGAGCCGCGCGTTCAGGCGGGGCTCCGAGGCTGGTGCGATCGTACCTTTACAGCAGCATGCACGGCTATGGGGGTGCTGGGGGGGCCAAGCCCCTGCTTCCCCACATCTGACTGGTGGCTGGGCTGGGAGGCTGAGTCATTTCTGTCGTTTTCTGAGCCAGAAGCAAGATCCTGAAATCCAAATGTTACGGATATTAGGAAGATACAGGAATAAGTTGTGTGACACAGAACTCTGAACACACACCTCTGCTGCTTTCATCCTAGCTTCTTACCCAAGTAAACATCAGCCTACCTTCCCAGGGGGAGGAGTCACATACATATATGTGTGTATATATGTATACGTGTGTGTGTATATGTATGTGTGTGTGTGTATATGTGTGTGTGTGTGTGTGTGTGTGTATATATATGCTTGTTACCCAGCTGAGAACACTTTTGAGAGAGAAAGGGAATCATTCTAAGTAAGGATTCCAAAGACAGGTATAAAACTGGTCTGTTCTAGGCAAACTGGGACATCTGGTCTCGCTGTGTGAGCATTCCACCTGTCTGTGACAAGGTCCACCTGTCTTGATAATGCAATTGAAAAAGAAAGCAGCAGGGAAGAGTGGGTGTAGGAATGTGGGGGGAAAGTAGGACAATGAACAAGGTAGAGGAAAAGAATGTTAGCAGAGAAAGGGAAAGTGTGTGTGTGCAAGTGTGTGCAAGTGTGTGTGTGTGTATGTCCAAGTGTGTGTCTGAGTGTGTATATGTGCATGCATGTGTGCATGTGCATGCATGCTTCTGTGCATGTGTGTGCATATATGTGTGCATGTGTTAGGTATATACATGTGTATATATGTGCACATGTGTCTCGTGTATGTGTATGCACATATGTGAATACATGCGTGCACACAGGCATGTATATGTACATGTGGTTTTGTGTGTATACATATGAGAGTGTGTGTGTGTACGTATGCATGTGTATAAAGACATAAGAAACCTTTATCAGAGGCAGAGTCTGTAAAGGGAAAAATTATTTTCTCTTTCGCTCCTACATTCTTGTGTTTCAACTCTGACAAAATGGAGCCCGGGCTGCCCATGATCTCTCCATGCGGGGGTTAGGAATGAGCTTTGCAGTTCTTCCCTGAGCCCTGCCTGGCACCTGTCAAAGGCCTGAAGGATTCTTTTCTCTTGGAGCCTCAGGGTCCTCATCTGTCAAACATGCATGCCTGGAGAAATGACATACAACGACTTTCGCATCTTGCCCGGCATTGTTCGGTGCTTGTTCTCTTTTTTCCCTCTCCTAAGGTGAAGCAGAAAAGAACTTGCCTTTTCCTCAAACCATTCTTAAATCAGAAGCTGAGGAATTTACTGTCAGAATAATGTGTACAAATGATCTGATATACCGTTTGATGTTATCAAAGAAATTTGGCTGCAAAGACCAACTGTGGCTTGCAGGGGAAGGAAAAAATGCTTTGATTATAAACTCTTGCACAATAAACACACGAATAACTCAGCTCAGCTTTCCATGCCTCCCTTTTTTCCTCCCATTTCACTTTTTCTCCTTGGCAGCGTTAGGTTTGCTCTGATGGGGTGAAGATAGGCATGACGATAAACAGTAACTGGCATGGTTTTGGGAAACGAGGCACTGAATGATAATTATTTTAACTGTCGCTAATATCTGTATGGTACTTTTCAGTGGGGAGGGAAAAAAGAAACCCCAGCTTTCAAATATATCTAATTTCAGTTCATTGCACAATTTACACGAGGCCAGGAGGGGCAAATCCTTCCTAAAGAGAAGGGACTGAGGGTCTGAAGGACTCTCTGGATAGAGGCAGAATTGGAAGAGCTCACATCTGGCTTCCACGCTTACACATCTCTTTCCCCTCATATGTGGACGCCCGCGGGCATTTCTCTTAGGGGCTCCATGAATACCCTCTGGCTGGATTTCCCCAGCGTGGCTGGCACTCTGCCGTATTTGTAGAGCCCACTCAGTTGCTCGGCCTCACAGAGTTTTTGTTCCTCCTCTGTCAGAATCAACCTCGATGATATCTACTTGGAGAGGTCTCTGATTTCAAATGAGGAAATTTTGCGAAGCACTTGGCACTGCCCCTGGCCCAGAATGAGCACTTAATATGTGGCCGGAGCTGTTGTTCATAATCATCATTATTCTTTTTTGTTTTCCTTTGAGACGGAGTTTCTCTCTCGTGGCCCAGGCTGGAGTGCTGTGGCATGATCTTGGCTCACTGCAACCTCCGTCTCCCGGGTTCAAATGATTCTCCTGCCTCAGCCTCCTGAGTAGCTGGGATTACAGGTGTGCACCACCACGCCTGGCTAATTTTTGCATTTTTAGTAGAGATGGGGTTTCACCATGTTGGCCAGGCTGGTCTCGATCTCCTGACCTCAGGTGATCCGCTCACCTCGGCCTCCCAAAGTGCTGAGATTACAGGCGTGAACCACTGCGCCCAGCCCATAATCATGATTATTCTTTATAAACGTGCTTTAAGAGTATTCTCAATACACGTTCCTCATGCTCAAGGGTTTGTAGATTTGTCCAGAAAGAGGTGAATGCTACGGTTGGGTTGGGGCTGAATTTTGCAGCAGCTTGCTAGGTAGAAACCTGCTAAGAGTAGAAGCAACGTGGGCCTCCCTGCCTTGGACAGAGCCAGCGTTTCCTTCTCTGCACTCCCCAGAGCCCTGTAGCCAGTCCTCAGTGCACAGAGAGATGGTGAACTTTGAATCAGTCCTTGCTCTGGCACTTCCTAGCTGGGAGATTGTTGGCGAGTCATCCAATATCACTGAGCCTCAGCTACTTTGTCCATAAAAATGGAGAGAAAAAGTATCTGCTTGGCAGAGCAGATGCTTTAATGGATAAGTTAAAGGATGTAGTTCTGGCCGGGCGCGGTGGCTCACGCCTGTAATCCCAGCACTTTGGGAGGCCGAGGCGGGCGGATCACAAGGTCAGGAGATCGAGACCACGGTGAAACCCCGTCTCTACTAAAAATACAAAAAATTAGCCGGGCGCGGTTGTGGGCGCCTGTAGTCCCAGCTACTCGGGAGGCTGAGGCAGGAGAATGGCGGGAACCCGGGAGGCGGAGCTTGCAGTGAGCCGAGATCGCGCCACTGCACTCCAGCCTGGGCGACAGAGCGAGACTCCGTCTCAAAAAAAAAAAAAAAAAAAAAAAAGGATGTAGTTCTGGAGGTTCTCTTGCAGCGTTTTCTGGAGCTTTTGTCACCCCACACAGAGGCCTGTGCTGAACAGAGCGAGAAGAGGCATTGAAATGCCGTGGCAGCCAGGGACATCTCCAGGTTCTCTAAGCAAAACCAGCCGTAACAGATTTTAAGACTGTGAAACGATAATACATTGAGATGCTGGTTTTTGTTTTTTTTTTTTTCTTACCTGGTTTGTCCCCAGAGAACCTGTCGAAGGGGTCTCTGAGGCTTTATCGTCTGGCGGGGATCCCGCTGAGTTTTGGGGGTCTTCACTTCGAGTCTGATCCGGAGAAAGCCCATCACTACTGCTGTCCTCTTCAAAAGCAAAAGCATCCGTGGATTTGGAGAAACTCACCTGGTTACCTGAGGGGGTGAAATCCAGGAACTCAGTGAGTGGCTTAGGAGAGTCAAAGAGCTATTTTAGAAACGCTTCGATGTGTCACTTCTATTAAAAATACACCCCTCTCTCTCTCCAGTTTGTTTTAAGTTTAGGTAAGAGTGAAGCTGTACTTTAAATTATTGTGTTTATAAAAAAGTGGTTTGTTTGGCGTGTAGGAAAGAGTGCTCTATCAAAGGTCTGTCATCATTCGTTAAACTTTATTCTCAGGTTTCTGCACATCTTCCCGTTTTCTATGGGAACCCATATGTTTTTGAAACTAAACTGGGGAAGGAGAAGGAAAGAACAGGGAATGCTGGGTGCAGAATGAGGCCAGAGGAAAATGTGGTGGGAGCATGCGCCCATGTCCCTTGGGTTTTACCATGAGAAATGGAATCGAGATGACAGCCTGCCGTTTGCATCATCTTCAAACATAAAGCGAGGCACACAGCACACAATGTTTAGCAAACTTTGTTCATAAGGATAAGCGAGGACAGCTACTGAGTTTAAATTCCTAAATGTCAGAATTAGCTAATGTCACCACCGTGTCCCGAAGAGCCATTCAACGAGTGCATGCCTGTTTACAAAAGCCATAAATGTGTCTCAGAAACTTCAGCTTGATCCTTATTTTTCATTATTTGGAATTTCTTTGTATTCCTCGTATCTTTGTGTCTATTTTGGAACTCCTCAGTGGCTCACGCAAGCAGGGACTCTTCCTCAGCAGCCTGCATGGTTTTGCAAAGGCAACAGAAAAATTGGTGTGGGAGAGGGGTTATCGCACCAGATGGGACTAGAATGACATCCTTATATGTCCCTTACGTTTTTATTTGCCACATTTCATCTGGTTTATTATCCAGCTGCACAGTACACAATGTGCTGAAGCCACATAGCTCTCCTGACCCGATTCCAGGGACTGCTCTGCTAAAGGAATTTAGGTATTATCAGGAAGTTTTCCAGCCCGATATTCTGCAATCACACCGACAAGAACTTTTGACTCTTGTCTTGTGCAGATAAGAGAAAGGAGCTCTCACTGCAGGGATTGGAAAGGCAACGAGGAGCTGGAAGTAATGGAACAAATGTGGCTTTGGGCTTGTCATCGCCACCACTGCTGGCATCTGTCACAGGCCCTCTCACAGGCATTCAAGTGTCACATCAGGAAGGAGGCCGTGCAAGGACAGGGCAGGGGGAAACTCCAATCACAGGCCCGGGGCGGCCCACTAACTGGGAAGGGTTTGGGGCTGAGCATTTCTGCTCCATGGGTTATTTATAAAAGTCATTATTGCTTTTCCATGAATATAAAAGTCATACATGTTCATCATAGAAATTCATACCTTAGAAAAATGCCTAATGTGGCTGCACACAGTGGCTCACGCCTGTAATCCCAGCACCTTGGGAGGCCAAGGCAGGTGGATCCTGAGGTCAGGAATTTGAGACCAGCCTGCCCAATGTGGTGAAACACCGTCTCTACTAAAAATAAAAAAATTAACCAGGCGCGGTGGCGGGCGCCTGTAATCCCAGCTACTCGGGAGGCTGAGGCAGGAGAATCGCTTGAACCCGGGAGGCAGAGTTTGCAGTGAGCCGAGATCACACCACTGCACTCCAGCCGGGGTGACAGAGCAAGACCCTGTCTCAAAAAAAAAAAAAAAAAATTGGGGGATGATGTGTATTACTGAGGGTCAGGTAGGCAGGCAGTAGGTAGGTGGGTGGGTGGGGGTTGGGGGGTTAAGTGTTCCACATTCCAGAAGTCACTGTATTCTCTTAGGATCCACATGGCACGTGCCCTGGGCCAGTGCCATTCACATTGTCGGAGACCCTGCGTGTGACTTCGTTAGACTCTCAGGGCAGCCAGTCTTCTCTGCCCAGCGGGACCCTCTGAGAGCTTCGTCATCTTACCTCCCCTGCCCACTTCCTTCAGTCTAAATCCATGTGAACCTTCTCTGATCTGATACTTCTCGTGACAAAGACCCCTCCTGTCTCCACACAGGGTATCATATCCCAGGAGTGTACAAATTAGAGGAAATTAACCAAATTGCAACATTTTATACATATTCTAACATGTGGGTAGAGATGTTAAGAGAAGGAAGAGAGAGGGGTTTCTCCTCTTATCCTCCCAAAACCCAACTTCCATTGTTTTGAGTGGAGAGAGAGCAAATAATAACAATAGCAGCTGGATGAGTTCACCTAGCAGTGGCAGCAATAGCAAAAACAGCCAACTTTGTTAGACTTCCTAATAGTTCAGGAAAGGGGCACATTTTCTCATTTCTTTTTCTTTCTTTTTTTTTTTTTTTGAGACAGAGTCTTGCTCTGTCACCCAGGCTGGAGTGCAGTGGCGTGATCTCGGCTCACTGCAACCTCCGCCTCCCAGGTTCAAGTGATTCTCTGGCCTCAGCCTCCTAAGTAGCTGGGACTACAGGCATGTGCCACCACACCCAGCTCATTTGTGTATTGTTAGTGGAGACAGGGTTCCACCATGTTGGCCAGGCTGGTCTTGAACTTCTGACCTCAAGTGACCCACCCACCTCGGCCTCCTAAAGTGCTGGGATTACAAGTGTGAGCCACTGCACCCAGCCTTCTCATTTCTTTTTAATAAATGAACACATTGTAAGGTCTGGTCCACCCAGTTATTTCGGGACTGAACTAGGACAGCAGTGCTAGGCTTTGGAGTCTCAGACCTTGTGATCCACCTGCCGCAGCCTCCCAAAGTGCTGGGATTACAGGTTGAGCCACCGCGCCCGGCCTACTCTGTATACATAGGTCATATACTAAGGGTGTCTCCGGAATTCCACACAATAGCTGAATTTTTGAGATCTGAGGGACTGACTGTGACATCTTGCTTTTCAGGAACGAAGAAGGCAGGAGATTCTGGGAAGGGAGAGTCCCGATGAATTTTATTTGGACTTGCCTTGGTAAAGGGGTGGAAAGACTGTTGGAGCCCTGAAGTTACCGCCAGTGAATCAGCCCTTTCCACTCTGACACCTGGCGTTTGGTGACCTCAGGTCGAAGCACTAGAATGATGTGCAAAAGTCTAGAAGTTGAGTATCTGGAATAAAGGTGCAGGTGATCTATCACCCCTTCCCCAGGGCTGGACAGAGCATTCCTAAGCCATTGCGTTTAACTCCAGCCTCCCCATTTTAAGAGGAGTAGAGACAAGCTGAGGTGTGATCAGATAAGATATGGCTAAGAGAAGAGACAGAAAACCATGAGAAAGGAGATCCTTGTATCTCGATGGGACACAATCAGAGAATCTGTCACGGGCCAGACTGCCTGGTGAGTGCTAGTGGTGGTTACAGGGAGGAGAGAGCGATGCGAAGTTGTCCAAGAAGCCTCCCGGAGGAGGTGGGATTGAATGGAGCCTGAAGTGACTGTCAGCGGTGGACAGGACAGCAGAAATTGAGAGGCGCGCGTCTGACAATGAAAGGATGGGGCGCGTGGATGAGAAATGATAGAGTGGCCATTAGCAGGGTTGGGTTGGGGAGGATGACAAAGAAGTGCTTTCAGCCGGGGGAGAGGGCTATTTTAGGAGCCAGCCCCTGGAGAGACATTGCTTGTAGGAGACAATTGGGGGTACGTAGGGCAGGGGTAGCACAGGAGGGACATTCCCATGCTTAAGTCAATGACATCAGGAAACCATGAGCGCGTGGAACTCCATCCCAAGGACAGCTTTACACCTGCGTAAGCAACCAGGATGAGTGCCACGGCCCCAAATATGACTCCTCTCCAGTATCTAAAAAGCACGATGTGCCAGGTTAGAACCCTCTGACAGCTGCACCGAGGACCACTGGTCGCTGTCCAGGCCACAAGACCCCACCATGGGGGCCCCTGTCAATCACCACTCCTTCAGGGTTACTAGTGGCTGGTTTAGATTTGCCACTGCCAGGGCAGAAGACGAGGGCAAGGGCAGGGAGCCCACGCACAGCTATAGACTTGACTCAGTCGCTGTCAATGGGAAAAACCTTAACATTGGAGGGGTTCCTGTAAGTACATAGCAGTGCCTTCCGTTTGGCATGAACGCCACCTACGGTGTTCGGTGTGGTCCACAAGGCCCTGGGTTCTGGAGTCAGGCGCTTTTGAGTTTGCTTTTTGGTTCTACCATTTCAGGGATAGCGTGACTGTTGGCAAGTTATTTGACCTCTCTGAGCCTCAGTCTCCCCATCTATAAAATGGAAATCATCATCATAGTAGCTAGCTCTCAGGGTAACAACATATGGAAAGCACGGGGCCCGGTTCCTGACGTGTAAGTGATGAATAATTTCTTGCGGTTATTGTTGCTATTGTTTTTTGGTAGGAGCATCTGTTTGTCTCAAGTGTAACATCATCAAGAAATAAACAGACCACCCGGGAGGCAGTTTATCCTCTGGTCAGCTTGGCAAAGGTCAGCACAACTCCAGAACCAGAAAAACCGGTTGGTCCCGAGAGGTTCATGCTGGGAAAGCAAAGGCGGACCCTCCTCAGAGTAGGAGGAGTGTGGGTGGAAAGGCTGGCATGCCACTCCCTCTCCTTCCTGTTCAGGCCAAGCCCATGCAGAGAGGGACAAAGGTCACCTTATCTGACTGCCTCTGGAACGACCAAGTCTACTGGCTCCGTGGTGTGACCCTGGGCCTCCGCTCCAATCTCCCCCAGCATGAGACTGGCTGGGAGCTGACGGAGAGCGGTGTGCTGGCTATTGTCCCTGCAGACGCGTCAGGGGTGTGATGACAAGGACCTGCTTTGGGAAGCCCTGACATCATCCTCTGGCTATGCTCGCAGGGCTGGCTCTGGGCACCGGCCCCTTGGGGATCTTGGGCCGGTGACTCGGAGCCTTCCCTCTCCCTCTTGGAAGTGATCAGATGAATGAGTCAGTTGTACTTTCTTTGCATAAACATTTAAAATGCCAAGATTAAAGCAAGATAATTGGAGTCCTAGTTACCTTTCTGTGAGGACCCACACCGCGGGCAGGAAATCATGAAGTGAAATGTGAAAATGCACCTCCTTCCTTATCAACCTGTGAGCTGGTTCACTCCACTGCAACGGAGCTCTTTTAACTCATGGACAGACTACCTCCTAACATCCCAGAAGAGACTGAAGCAAAATTTGCTTCTCCAGGGAGAAAGTCGTACACAGAAAAGTAGCTATTGTTTCAGTGTTAGCTGTTGCCTAAAGATATTTGTATAGATTTAGCATGTCATAGTCTACAGACTGATTGGACTATCTAACCAAAGTCAGAACTCACCGCTCTTGAAGGGGAGCAGATGCCTTTATTATGGAAACGGCAGAATAGGTAGATGTTTGAATGAATAATTTTTTTTTACTCAGATCCCTGGCACTTTAGAAATTAGCCTTATGTACTTTTTTTTTTTTGAGATGGAGTTTCGCTTTTGTCGCCCAAACTGGAGTGCAATGGTGCGATCTTGGCTCACCGCACCCTCCACCTCCCAGGCTTAAACGATTCTCCTGCCTCAGCCTCTCGAGTAGCTAGGATTACAGATGCCTGTCACCACACCCAGCTAATTTTGTATTTTTAGTAGAGACGGGGTTTCTCCATGTTGGTCAGGTTGGTCTCGAACTCCTGACCCCAGGTGATCACCCCCACCCCCGGCCCTCAGCCTCCCAAAGTGCTGGGATTGCAGGCATGAGCCACCACACCTGGCTTTTTTTTTTCTTTTTTTGAGAGATAGGGTCTCACTCTGTCACCCAGGCTGGAGTGCAGTGGTTTGATCATAGCTTACTGCAGCCTCAAATTCCTGGGTTCAAGTGATCCTCCTGCCTCAGCCTCCCAAGTAACTAGGACTACAGGCATGCACCATCACGCCTGGCTAATTTTAAAAGTTTTTGTAAAGATGAAGTCTCACTATGCCGCCCAGGATGATCTTCGTGTCTTTTGATACACCTGATCCTAGGGCCACACAGGTCAGGAAAAGCAGTTAACCTGTGTAAATACTCGTCCTGCATTTCTCTTGAGATGAATCCTCTAGGGACAAAAAATAGCATCAGGCAAGGCGGGGGGATCACGAGGTCAGGAGTTCAAGACCATCCTGGCCAACATGGTGAAACCCCATCTCTACTAAAAATACAAAAATTAGCTGGGTATGGTGCTGCGTGCCTGTAATCCCACCTACTTGGGAGGCTGAGGCAGGAGAATCGTTTGAACCCGGGAGGTAGAGGTTGCAGTGAGCCGAGATCGCGCCATTGCACTCCAGCCTGGGTGACAACAGCGAAACTCCATCTCAAAAAAAAAGTGCTTTATCCTGTCTCCCTTTTCTCTTTTATAGGATCCTCCTCAGCCCCTCCCAGAGCCTCAAGCTGCCCTCAGATTTCTAGAGGCGTCTCTTCAACCTCAGCTCCCCCTTGGGCATGCCTTGCCCACCTCTCAATGATGCCTGAGATGACTTCCAGGGAGGCAAAGCCGTTACTTCACTGGGCGGCAGAGGCAGACTCCAGGCACTGCTTTTCCCTCTCTGCGCTCACCCTTTCCTCTCCCACACTCCCTTCCCGCCACTCCCACACGCCCCAGCGCTCCCAGCTCCCCGATTCTCTTGCCCTCCTCTTTCCCAGGACCATCCTCAGCAAAGTGTTTGTCATGTATGCCTTAGTGTGTTTCTTTACCCCAAGGGTCGTTTGCTCTTTGGAAATTATTTCTCATGATGGAGTGATAGATTTTGTTCATGAGAAAGTTATGCCAAAGCAAAATTTCCTTTTTTATGCCAAAGCAAACAGCCCTACCATCTCACTCAGGGCCACGGTTATTATCTAGCTGCCTTCAAAACGAATGATCAGAGAAGGTGCAGACTTCCGGCTTCTCTGAAGAATGCCTAGATTCTTAGTGAATAGGAAGGTTTTGTTATGAAGGCTAAGCGCGGGGCACACTGGTGAGCAGTGACTAGTGTTGGATCTTTTATAAATGTAAGTGATAGAAATGGGTAAGCTTCTGGACCAGTCCTGGAGGATCAGAATTATTGCTTTCTACATGTAAGGGTCACGGTGATAAAAAGAACAAATTTAGCTTTGACAATGGGTCTATATATTCTAAATCACGGGTTCTTTTTTAAAAAAAAAGCCTGGCTGGGCATGGTGGCTCACACCTGTAATCCCAGCACTGGGAGGCTGAGGTGAGGAGTTCGAGACAAGCCTGACCCACGTGGAGAAACCCCGTCTCTACTAAAATTACAAAATTAGCTGGGTGTGGTGGTGGATGCCTGTAATCCCAGCTACATGGGAGGCTGAGGCAGGAGAATCACTGGACCCCGGGAGGCGGAGGTTGCGGTGAGCTGAGATCACGCCATTGCACTCCAGCCTGGGCAACAAGAGCGAAACTCTGTCTCGAAAACAACAACAACAACAAAAAAACCTGACTCAGGTGAAGACTGGCCCAGTCCCATGAAAAGGTGAGAACACTTTAGGAGGAGATGGTTGTCTTTTGGAGCTGAAAACCTGGGCCCTTCTACTGTTGGGAAGGCTGGGAAGGTCAGCCTGGGTTCTGTTTTACTCAAGCTAGGAGTCAGACGTCTGGACATTATATGACTTTCGCGGGAGCTAAGGGATATTCACGTTAAGTGAAGAAAATGCTCTAATGACCAGCGAGAGAATTAACAAGCTAGAAGTAAGCCTGTAGGGGTCTCAACACAGAGGGATATTTCAGTAATAATGACCACTCATAAACTGAGCAAGGCCATGCTAAACTCCAGGATATAATATCTATTCTCATGAATCATTGCTTCCATGTAACATAGTGCTTTTTGTATTCAGTGTTCTGGCCTGATCAGCAGCTTTCTACAAGGTAGAAATAGGCCATGAGGTGCACGCTCCAAGATACGGCCCCAAGGAGGACCAAGTCCCCTATTCCCCCACAGAATGTCATTTTAGGGTGATGAGCCTGTTTTTTTCCCTCCACCTGGAAACTGTAAGACTCTATGAATTCAGAAAGTCAGCCTGCAGGCTGGGAGTGGGATCAGAAACTGGTACTCAAGAGGAGAGGGGAACAGACATGGTGCTTTCATCCTGCTGACTGCAAGAGAGATGATGTCTGGGAGTAAGAGGGAAAATCCCAGGGTAGGGACAGTCCTCTGTCAATAATGTCCTTCCCTGTGTTGTTGGGAGAGGTTCTAGATTCTAGAGTTTCTATTGCAGGGTTGGAGACTTGTTGGTCCTTAATGAAGTTTGGAGGGAGGGAGACAATGATGGAATGATCCTCTCAGAGCTTGGCAGAAACTCAGAAACACAGCTGCAGAGAGAGCCGGAAAATGTAAACACATCTGGAAAGGCACGTGGACAGGGGAGGGAAAATACACAGAGGCTGGAAGAATGATACACAGTGCAACCACAACCAAGGGAGAAGATACAATCACAAGACATGACACACAGAAGAGAGAGCTGGGTCACCTTTGCCATTGGAAGGACTATAGCTGTCGCTACAGCTGTCTCTAAGTCCGCTCTCTCTAGCTGTCTCTAAGCAAGTCCCTCTGTCTTTATGATATTCCTGTTCACCTTGCCCATAAAAACTCTTAGGCACATTCAAAGGGTGACTGCTAAAGAGGCTGATGCGTAGATGAGCAACAGGTGTTCAATTGCCCATTACGGCTGTCCACTTTTGGATTTTTCTTGGATTAAGTCACACTGTATCCTCTGCCTCTTTCTCTAGCCATTCCTTCTGTTTATTAGTCACAGATTCCCTGCTTCTATCTTAAATACTACTGCATGGGAGCCTCATTTTAGCCCTCTTCTCTTTTTATACATCCTCATTTCCCGCAATTACCTTCCTCCACTGGGTGCTCATGGTTCTTCAGAGAAACTTAGAACAATTGGGAGCCAATACTGTCTACTTCTTGAGGCCAATAACTTTAAAATTCAGGAGGGGAGTGAGACTTTTTAGTAATAGGTAAGTTGTACAAATTAAGGAGAAAATTTGAGTGCACAAATAATTATGGACAACATTGAAAAAAACTCAAAGAACTACTCTTGAAAAAGCTACTGGTTTCTTAATTTCCTTGGTTTCCTATGATTTTAGTAAGCAGTGTTTTAAAGCAACCACTCATTGTGATCATATTTAAATGCTTCCAGAACATGAAAAAATATGAAAAGGTAATTATAAACTATCTTGTGAAGTATGTGTAGGTTTGAATTTAAATCTGAAAAATATAAAACAACAACATAGACCAGCATCATTTATGAATATTGTGGCAGACAGGATTAGCTACTTATCAAAAGCTAGGATCCCTCTTCCGTAATATAAAGGCACTGCCGGAAATGGCTGTTCAGCCAGAGAATACCTTTCTCAGCCATATGTACTGTTCTCGCAATGGAATGTGAGTGCAGGTGATGTGGTCATTTCCAGGTTGAGATTTTTTTAACAAGTGGATGAACCTTCTCATCTTTTCTTCCCCCTTTCCTGGATACATTCAGAGAATGACAAAGCTCCAGGGCAGAGACTAGCAAACTAAGGCCTGTGTGCCTGCTGCCTGTTTTTGTAAATAAAGTTTTATTGGAACATAGTCATGCCTATTTGTTTACTTACTGCCCATGGCAACCTTCCTGCTACAACATCAGAGTTGAGTAGTGACAGGGACAGTCTCAAGTATTTATTATCTGCCCCCTTGAGAAAAAGTGCCACCCTCACTGTAGGGAATGGTGGCGCAACAAGACTGAAGGAGGCTTTTCATGGAGGAAAAGCCTCTTTGAACTCTTTCCAAGCAAGAAATACATCTTTCTTGTTAAACTGTTGAAGTTTTGTGGTTTGCTCCCCAGCCAGCATTATCCCAACTAATAACGAAATAGACGCAAAATCCCAAATAAGATACTAGCAATTTCTAAAACCAAATTTATGAGAGATTGTTTTCCCCTAGAAATTCAAGGAAGATTAGGAAAGGTAGCAATACTACATTACTTGGTCAAAGAAGAAAAGCCACGTCATCATCTTTTGAAATGCTTTGAAAGCATTTAAAAAAACTCAACATCTGTCTTGCAAACTACTCTTATTGCGACAGGAATAGAGAAATACTTCCTTAGAAAATCTATCCTATACCAAAGGTTACATCATATACAGATGTGAGTGACTAGAAAAATCCACATTTAAGAGAGAAACAAAACAAAAATGTATGTAATCATCAATATAACACATTATAACATAATATAAAACATAAGGCAGCACTAATATAATATAATAAATATAATATAATATTACTTTTGAGACACTGGCAAGGTACCAATAATAATAGTATTCTGCTATGTAATATATAATTTAACAATAACTATTAAATTATATATTACCACATTATTGATTGTATAATATAAACATGTGCTTTATGTAATTCATACATATAGTTTTATATATAAGATAAACATCTATATGATATAGATATTTTATATAAGATACATATTATTTGGTTTGTATAATATAGTATATTATACTTTATAATATATAATTTGTATAAAATGTATATAATGTATAAATAATATATTCATAAATAAAATACATAAACATTATATGTAATTTATTTCATTAATGTACTACATAGACTTTTAGAAACTATATTAATTCTATAATATGCTAATCATGTTGTTGTGAAAAAGCACCAGCCAGTGTACCAAGGCAGAAAATAAAAATGAAGTAGAAAACAAATTTCCATTCCCTTAGACCTGGACAACTTAAGATAAACTGAGAAACTATTGGAACTATTAAGATCTTTGACACTGCCCAGTTATAAAATAAATGTGTGAAATTAATAGGTTTCCCATATATGAGCAATAATCAACATGACTTTACTTAAAAACAACAAACTTTGCAAAGGGAAATAAAAAAAGACATGAATAAGTGGAGATAGATACTGTGGAAGAATTTATAAAATTATGTATTTTAAACATATGAATTCACTATAAACTAACACATAAATTCAGTGCAATCCTAAACAAAATTACAATAGAATTGAAGATGACACAAAAAATTGATTCTAATTTTCACTTAAAATATACTTGCAAGAGTAGCCATGAAACATTAGAAAAATCAGACAATTGTAAAGAAACTTGTGAAGACAGATATTAACACAAAATGTAAAACAGATCACAAAATTGTGATAAACAAAAAAAATTAGACCTCTCTCGTAAACCAACTACTTAAATAATTTCAGACACACTAAGGATTTAAATGTAAAAATAAAAGTATATAGATATTACAAGGCAATCTAAGTGCATAAACTCTATATTTTTGACTTAGGAAATACTTTCAATAAACACGAATTCAGAAAATATAATGAAAAAGATGAGGGGATTTGACTATACATTAATTAGGAACTGCTATAGGTAAAATTAACTATATTAAAAAAATCAAAAGTGAAGGACAAACTGGTAAAAGGATGCGAAATACCTGTGACAGATGGAGGATTAGCATTTTTTTCCCTATATAAATAGCATACACAAAGCAGTAAAGCGAGAACATGCTCAGCACGGAAGAAGATAAAAAGCCAAGTATTGCCAATGATACATAATCACAAGGAAAAATATAATCTACTAGAAACCTAAGAATGTAAATTAAAAGGAAACCTTTTGCCTATCGTGTAAAAATAAGTCACAAATGTACGTGCACCCAACAAAAGAAAAATAAATAAATACATGTACAAGCACAGAGCAGAATGCTTTAAGAAACAATAAGAGATGCCCGATGGAGATTTTTACCTGCCCGATGAGCTTATCAGAGTAAAGATGGTGGCAGTGCACTCCTGAATACTCAAGGCCAAGTCCAAAGGCCCCAGATATTTAGTGGGGAGGGAGAGAGTAGAGGAGAGAGAAAATCACAGTGGGATATGTAAGTGGGTACTGACAGACGAGTACATTGCCTCTCCTGGAGTTAATATTTTCATATTTACCAGTTCCAAAGGCAAAATTCATGTGGCCTCTGAATCGCTGGGTGAGAGCAAGATTTTAGAATGTGAATAAACTGGACGACAAGTTTTATAATAAACTTAGTTTTGGATAAAATGCGCTTATACATACTTTTTGACAATGTGTCAAAACATTTAAATGTACTCTGCTTATTAACATCTACCAATAGTTTTCAGAGCGGATTGCGGGCATAGCTGGAGAAAGTTAAGTGTGTCTGTAGGAGAATTAAGCTCCCTTTCTCCCTGTTACCATAGTTTTCCTGGTTTCCAGCCCAAAGCCTCTATGAGTGAATTCAGTACTGGCAGGATGTTTGGGTTCACCTAGTATCAGTTGTTCAAAAAGTCTACAAAATGATTTTATACAGTTTATAACAGAATCAATATTTGTGTCTCCTTTTTGAGTATTTGTCCTTTGACTTCGTGGAGCAAGTGAGAGCTGTCAGAGTTTTTACATGCATTGTTTACCATGAACTTCAGTCCCAGGAGCCTGTGAGCTGGGTAGGGTGGGTACTGTCACCTCCATCTCGAGGTGAAGTGACTGGGGCAACTGGGCCTGAGGTCTGGGTTTTCTAGTCTGAGGCCAGTGCTCTTTCTGCTGATATAGTCTACCTCTCTTTAAACAAGGAAGGCTAAAGAGGACCGTGATTGTGACTCCTAAGTAAAGGACGTCTTATAGGGGAGATGTATTGAGGATTATACCTGGTCAGGTTCTCAACTTGCCTGACTAGAGCAAAATTATCCTGTGTTGACTTGGCCTTGGGGAGTACAAGAATGGGAGTTGCAACCAATGCCCAGGATCCCTGGTTATGGAGAATTAACTGGACTAACAACCCATGGTATGGCTCTTGTCAGGTGAGAGGCCCTCATCCCCAAAGGTCCTAGTATGTCAGAGCTCCAGGCTGCCCTCAGATCTCAAGAGCACCAAGAAGAGACATGCCATGTGTTCTAACTACCTTTTATGGCCTCTTTCACAGCAGAATCCACAGGAAGAATGTTTTTTTCCACCAGCTCCAGTGGCCCTGGTCGTAGAGCAATTTTTTCATTGAGATCATCGGCGAGTCGGGCTCTTTTCAGCTTCATCTGAGCAGTTGGAATGGACCTCTCTGCAGTGGAAGCTAAAGGGTTGAAATGAAAAGGATCAGTTCTAGAATTTGATGTCTCTCTCTCTCTCTCTCTCCGTCTCTTTTGTTTCTTGGCTTGTGGTCACAAAAGATTGTGTCACATTGTGCTCTACCATCCTAATAATTTTTTGATGCAATCATCATCACTTTACAGGGATTATCACCAAAGCCTAGACACTTCCAAATAAAGGCAAATCGAGAGGCACATGGAAAAGTTAGAGACGCTTGCTTTGCGAGGATTTGTGAAAAAAATGTGCAATTAGGAGATTTTTGTAAGCGAGCAGTCTGCAGGCTCTGTATTGCTTGCCTGACCCTAAGCTATGGCACTTGGATACACATTTCGTCTGCATAGTGACCGGCATAGGCTAGGCCTGCAGTAAATGTTATCTGTTGTTATTATTAGTAGTACTAGTATGACTTTTAAAGGATTTTGGACTAGTCAAGGCTGTGACCGACTGAGTCAAATGTCCAGGTCAGTTGCGAAAGAAAAAAAATTCCATTGAAACAGTTATCTAATTAAACAGAGGGATTTTTAAAAGTTGAATTCATCCACAGGCAGTTTCTCATCATTTGGAGGGTGTGAAAGGTCACGTCCAGAGCCTTAAATCCACTTCGATACAGCTGACACCAAACTTCCTTTTTAGGTTGGGCCCTGACTTATTTCTGTGGAAGAACTCAGAGGAGAATCCAGCTTTGTTCTCATGGAGAACTGTAAGTTAAGATTCTATAAGAGTTTGCAACTTCACTCTCAACTTCGTGAATCTAGAAAGTGAGATATTTACAGACAAGTCCCTTAGCCTCATTATTTTATTAGTAACCACCTGCTAACCCCAGACCCTGTGTCTGGCACTGATCTAGAACTCTCCATACAGAAGAGGTCTAGGGATGTCTCATCGGTTGCCACAGGCTTGGCTGTGGAAGCTGCCCCTTCAAAGCATTTCACATTCAATGGAGGGAATGTGGATACTCTAAACCAAAGAATGGTTGTACCAAAGCCCATGTCCTCTCCAAAGGACCCCTTACAGTTCCTTGCAAGGGCAGCTTGCTGGCTCTCTGTCTCAGCCATCTTTCTGACTCATCCTGTGTACCAACTCAGGACTGATGTTCAGAAAGCCCTCCGTTCTTCTGGTGCCTCCGTACAAGATGCTTCCTACCATCCACGTCTCTCAATCCAGTTTTTCAAGACTGCTACAAATTTAATCTACCTCCTGTCATGACCTGTGGCTCTCCAGCCCAAATCCTACCATTCCAGAGGGCCTGGTCCTTCTCCTTCTGTCTTCTATGTCTTGAATTCACCTTTGCACCCTGGCTTATTTCCTTTCCCCACCTTTAACTTCTTCCCCACTCCCCACTACCAACATCGTACTTTTGGGTCCCAGCATAAGGCTTTCCTAACTCTTCCTGTTCTTACAGATCCCTTTCGCTTTGACTGCCTCTAGCAGTTACAAGCACAAACCCTTCACCTTGTTGCTTCTGAAATTGGACAACAAACTCCTGGGCAGCAGGAGTCATTCTGTATCTAGCAGATCTTTTATGTTCCAAGAAGCTAATTCCCAATTTCTGTTGACAAAAGAGGACCCCATGGGAGGCACCAGAGACGTGCAATTGAACTGGGGGTTGGTGCAGTTCACACCCTGATATTTTAATTCAAGACCGTATTGATGGAAGAAATAACATTTCGTATGTTTTTTGATTATAACATTACTGTGTACTCATTGTCATAAATGTGAAAAATGCTAAAAAAGTGTGCAAAAAAATGAAGATTTCAGGAAAATCCCCACTTAGTGTCACCTACTTTTTTTTTTTTTTTTTTTTTTTGAGACAGAGTCTTGCTCTGTTGCCCTCTGCAGTGCAGTGGCGCCATCTCGGCTCACTGCCAGCTTCGCCTCCTGGGTTCACGCCATTCTCCTGCCTCAGCCTCCTGAGTAACCGGGACTACAGGGGCCTGCCACCGCGCCCAGCTAATTGTTTGTATTTTTAGTAGAGACGGGGTTTCACCGTGTTAGCCAGGATGGTCTTGATCTCCTGACCTCACGATCCACCCGCCCTGGCCTCCCAAGGTGCTGGGATTACAGGCGTGAGCCACCGCACCCGGCCTGAAAAGTCTATATGTCATTTAAAATGACATCGCTTGGATTTTTGTGCAGCTGTGATTTTTGTGCTGACACAGCCGCTGCCTCTAAGCTTGTAGACACCACTGCAAAGGAGGTAAGAATTCTGTCACCTCCCTTTGAGGGCCTTTTTCCCCTGTTTTCCAGACACCTGGCATCCTTTGGCTGCCTCGTGCAGATCAAAGCCTTCCATCCCACACAGCCTTCCCTTCAGCTTTGGCCTCTTTCTCTTCCCTACCCTGAAAACAGTTCTCCGTCTTAAAATATCCCACCTACTTTAAGGTTGAAAAAGGGTTAGTCTTGGAAAGCCAGAAAAAAATAACTAATGATGCCAATCAAAGAACCAAGGTTCACAATTTCCAGGATATTTCAGAGCCTTTTGTGTGCTTTAAAGCTAGTGTTCAGTCTTGGAAGGAAATCCACGTTCTAGAGAAATAGCATTCAGGCTTTGTGCAGGCTGTTCCCTCAGACTGCGACACCCTTCCATCTTTTTCTACCTGGCTCAGTCCTCACATTCCAGCCCATTTCCTCACTCCTCCCCTGTCCATTCTGATCCCGATGGCTCTTTTCTCTGATCCTCTTCCATACACCCACCACACCAGGCATTTCCTTTCTTTCCGTGCTGGATTGTAAATGTGATTCTCATGTCCTCTGTTATACTATGAGACCATCTGAGGGCACAAACCTGTGGCTTATTCATCATTGAACCCACTGGCCTGGCAGAACAGCTAACTCCTAGCAGACACCCAATACAGTGTGTGTTCAAGGAACAAATATCTCATAGGTAACCGTCAAATTAGGGGTTGGACCTCTTTTAGGGTGGGTACCAATGGTCTCGGGGATTGTGTCTCAGTTAAGGCAACTTACCAGGCAGGAGTAGAAGCCTCTCCTCCTGCATCCGGATGTCAGAATATGGGGACCAATTAGTTGTTTGTTTGCCTTGTCTCACACGCCCCAGCACAGAGGCGGCACCCTAAAGCAGCACTAGGCCTGCTTTGATCAGTACTAATTTCCTCAGATTGTATTCCCTGCACACCAGAAGGTAAGGGCGTCAGCAAAGTGCAATCAATTACCTGGAGGATACAAAGGCAGTGAGGGGACCGTGATCCCCTGCCAAAGCGAGTGATGATCCAGATTAGTAATAATTGTCAGCACATGCTGGACATGTTCCTTGCACTCCTAGAAGTTATATGATTTGCCGAGGCCTTAGAGTTAGGAGATGGGACAGCTGAGATCAGAGCCGGAGTCTTTAACCCGCTTAACCATTTTATGGCTTCCCAACTTGGTTATCTACGTGGCCTCGAAGGCTTAGATGATTGCTTGAAACTATCACTTTGTAATGACAATGGAGATTTTTAAGAGGGCTCAGCAACTGTACAGACACAAGTAACTCTGGGAAAATGGCCCACCATTCTATAGCATCTCTTGGTGTCTGATTTCTTGCAGGCTTACCTTGGAGTATGTGCATATTAACCAAGTTGGCACTGTTACACCTGTTTCTGGCTTTGCGCTTCAGGGAATTTTTAGCCTGTAGAACCCAAACAAAGAGAATCACCTAGTTTTACCTTTTAAAAAACTCAATTTATCTCACAGGAGAAAATAACCTTTTAAAATAATAAATGAAACATGAAATATTCTTGGTGTCTCACATTTTGATGAAGGAACATTTACAAAGACCTCTCCCATAATTTTTAGATGGGAAAATAAGAAGGTGAAGAGCTTGGGTCCACGTCAGGGCTACAAACCTAAAGCTCTTTCAGGGGCAGGCAGGTTGGTACATGTTAATGAAATGTTACTATAACAGGATACTAGGCTGCTTGTATTATAACCAATCTTATTCCATTGCCTTTTTTTTTTTTTTTTTTTCCTTTGAGACAGGGTCTCTGTCATCCAGGCTGGAACGATCATAGCTCACTGCAGCCTCGACCTCCTGGGCACAAGTGATCCTCCTGCCTTAGTCCCATGAGTAGCTGGGACTACAGGCATGCATCACCAAGCCCAGCTAATTTATTTTTTAATTTTTAATTTTTGGTAGAGACAGGATTTCACCATGTTTCCTAGGCTGGTCTTGAACTCCTGGACTCAAGCAATCTGCCCGCCTCAGCCTCCCAAAGTGCTGGGACAGCCGTGAGCCATAGCACCCAGCCTCCATTTCCTCTGAAAACAGTCACAAAATTAACCAAGATCAGAGCTAAAACATTGCCTAAATCTAAAATAACAGGACAAGCTATGCCTCTTTCCCATTATTCGCCTGACTTCTCTTTTAGGACATGTGAACATGTAAAGCCTACAGATTCAGGCCCACCAGGAGATGGATGGGCATGAAGAGAGAGTTTATTTACCCAGTCTCGTGATCTTCTTGATGGGACTGTCGGTAGGGCTGTTGCAGGCTGTGGGAGGGCCAACACTGGACCCCAGGTTTCTGATGTCTAGTTCTGGATTTTTAATCTCACTGTAGTGGATCTCCCAGTGGCCCCCTGAGAGGGGTCTGGGAATCACTCCCGTTCTGATAAGAGTCGGCTGTTCTTTGTTATTCTCCAGGTAATAGGAATCACAGCCACCTGTGAGCTACTTTGAAGAGTAGCAGATCCCTCCTCTTCCTCTCTACCCACAGACAAGTTGCAAAGCTAGCGCTCTCAGGCAAGGAAACATCGGCAGGCAGATACTCTCTTTGCCTTTCCTTCTCACTCAAAGTGTTGATACTTGCTAAATAGTATTCATTAACATGTTATTGACAAATTCAGGTTGCAGAGATTTGTTATGAAGGTACAGAATATATGCCGAATCTCACCCTCGAATGCTACAAAAAAAGAAGGGAAAAAAAGCAAATAACCTTTTGCCTTTCAGTAGCCACAGATAAGTTCTGTATGCATAAACCATGCCTTAGCATTGAATTGGATTTTTAAAAATCTAGTTGTTAAAAAATGACAGGAATAAAAGGTGAGGCTGCTTGAAAGCCGACTCCACTTCCCTCTCTAAAGTGTTTTTTTTTTTTTTTTTTTTTTTTTTTTTTTTTTTTGAGACGGAGTCTCGCTCTGTCGCCCAGGCTGGAGTGCAGTGGCCGGATCTCAGCTCACTGCAAGCTCCGCCTCCCGGGTTTATGCCGTTCTCCTGCCTCAGCCTCCCGAGTAGCTGGGACTACAAGCGCCCGCCACCTCTCCCGGCTAGTTTTTTGTATTTTTTTTAGTAGAGACGGGGTTTCACCGTGTTAGCCAGGATGGTCTCGATCTCCTGACCTCGTGATCCGCCCGTCTCGGCCTCCCAAAGTGCTGGGATTACAGGCTTGAGCCACCACTCCCGGCCTCTAAAGTGTTTTTGACTCTAGTGCATCCTTACTGTAATTTCTTCCAACATTAGAAAAATGGGAGACTTTTTAAAAAAAAGCTAAAAAATAGGAGTTTCAAAGCTAACATAGTTGATCCCATTTTTATAGTTACTGGTTAATAGGAATCAGATTCCATATGATATGAGGGCAGGGGACTGGCAAATTGACTGAGTTTGTTGTAGGAATTCTACACGCATCCGCCAAGGGTTAGCATTCAGAGATTCATAACCTGTAGCCTAAGCTTGGGTAAAGACATGTGCAAAAATTACCTTGTCGCTCTCCAAATGTTTTCTTTGCTCATGGAATTCAGCTGGACGTTTCAGTGCTGAAACAGACACACAAAACCATGAGTGGAGACTGGGTTATGGGCATCGGTCAGTATCGCAGAATTTGCCGGTGTGCTTGCTGAGTTATGCACAGTAGGGAGGTGATTGCCTTTATTAGGCCACAAGCAATGAGAGAGGACAGGCCTGGAGGACACCAGCGGCCCTGAAGCCATAGGAGACAGAGGAAGTGGAATCGAAGCCTCAAACAGGGGGAGTAGCAGAGGCAGGATGTGCAACAAGAAGAGAAGTGATGGAGGCAGGGCATTCCAAATTCTGGAGGAAACAGAAGGGGTGGTGGATAGCTGAAAACAGAAAGAATGCTCTGGTTTGAGGGAGAGGTGTAGACTTGGGTAACTAACACCCTCTTTGACTTTGCTCTGTCCTAGAGTGCAAAAGGCTTAGGGGATGACTGTGGTCTGTGTCTGTGGGGTGGGGTGGTGCTTTGGAGGAAGGGACTGTACTCTGGATAAAGTGTGTGGCTGGTAGGTCAGGAACATGCAACTGAGGGTGTTGAGTGAGAAGCAGAGAATCAAACTTTGAGGGCTGGAAGGAACCTTGGAGACAGGGAAGTTAACTCCAACAGTGAACAGAATGGGGAAACTGAGGTCCACAGAAATTGATTGACTAGCTCAGGATCAATTAGGGCTGGGAACATAGGTCCTGTGACAACTCTAACCTCTTTCAAGGTGTGGTATGTAAAATATTAACAACCAGTAGACACAGGCACTGGTCAGTCATACAGAACACACGGCAGCTGTGAACAACCTGGACAGAATGCCAGCCTTCACTCTCTTCCCATGACCTCCTCCTCATCACAACTTCATAGCACCTCTTATGGGGGTTTAATAAACTCCTTTGAGCAAAGAAGTAGAACATCATTTTGCAAAACTCTACATTTTGCCTTGATTTTCCTAATCTAGAACAATCTCAATCAGGAGCCACAAATAATCACTTTTCATGATAAGTGATAAGGTGGATTAGCAGTTACAGACTTGCATTGATTTTTCTCCCCCTGAATTGTATGTCTGGACAACTTGAGGAATCACTCGATCCAGAGTTCCAATATGACTTGAACAGTGGTTTACCATAAGCTGCAGGCAATGCAATATTCTTCCAAATCTTGGCCAGCACAAAAATTAGGTTTCTGACCAGATCAGGGTGTGTGTGTGTGTGAGTGTGTGTATGTGCGTGTGCGTGTGCGTGTGTGTGCACACATGCCTCATTCAACCCTTAAGACCATGCTGAATCTGGACATAGTTCTCAGCAGGGTTTGCTGGAGATCAAGCAGACATAGTTGTAGTCACGGTGGCTACCATAATGGTAGTTGGCCCTAGTATCCTCTTTAAGGATGCTGCTTGGGGAGTTAATAAGTCACACTCTCTATAAAGCTCCCTGTTCACCCCCAACATTAACAATGTTGCAGAACTACCCCATCTGGCTTCCTTGTGCCAAAAATAGTTGACAGGCATCCTTCTCACTTTGACCAAAGATTAAGAGACTTCCCTTCTTATAGAAAAAAAAAAATGAACACGCTTCTTGAATACCATTGATCTGGAAACTGTTTTACAGTTGTCTCTGCTTTCTGCTTTGTACTCTTAAAATGAGCTTCTCTGCAAAACCTCCCTTTTTAGATGACCCTTTTCTCCCATTTCTCCCAACTCAGTGATTCTGAGAAATTTATATGCAGTTGTCCTGTGTTGCTCATGCATTTTCTTTGAGTTGGGTCTGGTCATTATCCTTAACAAGGCTTGCCTTTGCCTGCGTTTGATCGCAGGTGGAATTTATGTCGAGGGAGTTCTGCAAAGCAACTCCCTTTCCCCTTAAGCAACCAGATTATGATACAAAGTCTGCTTGAAGTCCAGTGGGCCATTGCGGATCTATACAATCTCTATCAATAGCTCCTTCCTCTGTCCTGTCTCCTGGTAATCATTTAGTTAGGTATTGCATATTGGTGTAGTTTAATTACTTACATAACCCCGAAAAGGAATCGATCTTCGTGTAGTCTTATTAAGTGGTTAAAAAGAATAGCATACCCTTTTCATCTAGAAACTCCCCGAAGGGAATAGCATGAATAGATCTTGGGATATCTCTGACATTCCAAACACAATTGGTTTTAATTGGGCTTGGGGTTTAGGAGGAATTTAACGGGTTCTCATGTCTCTGAGGCTGTTCAATGCTTATTAGCAAAGCGTATTAATTGTTCTAAGAAACACTGTATTTCCTGTATCTCAGCTTCATAGAGCTACAATTCATCACTTCTTGGTGTTAATAACTCCCCTGGGAGATGATTCACACGGTCCAGTTCCCTGATGCCAGGAGCACAAAGGTCTTCTGGGATCTTCTACCACAGGGTGGAAGAAACTATCTCCATTTAGCAAGGACTTGGGAGGAAAGCCAGAGAGGTCCACATGCTGTATTTTACCACATGCTCTTCTCCTCAGAGGTTAAGGGGTGTTCTATGGGGCACTGGCTTGAGGTCACACCATGGAAAACTATCCTGCCATGGACCTGGGCTTGAGGTTTGCCTTCTCAGTGACCGCAGAGACTGTGGGTTTTAGCCACCTCCCATGAAGGCCAACAAAAGCAATGGAGCTCCCCACCTCTCAGTTGGCTTTTTGGAAAATACATAAAAAACCACTTCTGCTGCCAGCCTGGGGAGTATCAAATGGCAACATTCTGTATTTAAAGAACTTTGACATTTAAGATTGAAAAGGAATTTGGATTCTACATTTTTAAAAAACTCCATGTGATTTTGAGTTAAAATACTGTTGTAAATTCAATCAGCCACACATCTAACTCATTCCCCCTGGAGGAAGATTAATGGCTCCTCACGAGGGAATTTGTGTTCTTGCCTCAGAGTTTTGTTGCAGGCTATTCCTATTTCTGTCCCCAAAGCTCTCGCTAATTTGGGTCAGCCGAGCATATAAACATTTGCTTACTTAGAACTTAGAAAAAAGATTCCGAGATAAGAACAGTCTTCCTGCGGTCCTCTGCTCTCCGCCGTAACCTCATGCCTCCAGCAGGATCCCAGTAAAAGGAGAAAACAGGCCGTGGAGCCACAGAGAACTCAGTGAAGGCAGGGGCCTCACTCCTCAGCACAGGGTAGGGTCCCTGGAGTTGGGCAACTCTGGCAGCAGAAGCAGGGCGGTACCTGGTGTTGGGCTGTGCCTGGTGCAGGCCCTGACTTCTCTTAATGGGACCATTCAGCAGCAGGCTTGGAGCAATCCCAGATCCATTGCTACTAACAGGACCAAGAGGCAGAATTAAAGAGCCAGAGACTTCAGGGCATCAATGAGTGCAGCGTTCTCAAAGTGCAGCCTCCGGACCAGCATCTTCAGCAACTGGGAACGTGTTAGAAATCCCAATTCTTGGCTGGGTGTGGTGACTCACCCCTGTAATCCCAGCACTTTGGGAGGCCGAAGCAGGTGGATCACGAGGTCAGGAGTCCAAGACCAGCCTGGCCAAGATGGTGAAACCTTGTCTCTACTAAAAATACAAAAATCAGGTGGGCACGGTGGCAGGAGCCTGTAATTCCAGCTATTCGGGAGGGTGAGGCAGGAGAATCGCTTGAACCCAGGAGGCAGAGGTTGCAGGGAGCCAAGATCGCACCACTGCACTTCAACCTGGGTGACAGAGTGAGACTCTGTCTCAAAAAAAAAAAAAAAAAAAAGAAAAGAAAAAGAGAAATCCCAATTCTTGGGCCCCAACCCAGCCCCACAGAATCAGAAACTCTGCCAGTAGGACCCAGGAATCTGTGTTTTAACAAGCCTTCTGGGTGATTCTGATGCAAAAGCTTCAGAACCGCTGTGATGGGATTTATAAGTCCAGTGGATCTAGATCTAGGGGTGTTGGGAACCTAGGACTTCCAAACGGGAGCAATGAATGACCAGGACTGATTTTCAGCATTTCAAAAAGCTGAAGAGAAAGAGTATGTCTGCCCGGAGAAAGGCTGCTTAGACTCACAAAGCTGTCACTTTTCATTGCTCCTGCCCGGAATCATAGAGACTTGGTTTAGTTACGGTAGTTCTCATCAACAAGCACTAGCTGGTAAATTTATATACCATGAATTAGAAAATTAACTTAAAAACATAACATTAACTATTTAAAAATGCGTGGATTAATAATTAATGTATGTAGGATTCTTTAGGGGGACAGGGAAGACAACGCTATTTTAAACGTAAAACCTATGGCGGTGTTGGGTAGAATTGAAGAAGTCCCGGGTGGCTAAAATTTTGGGAACCATCCATTTGAGCTCTGCTCTTGCTCTACCATCTACTTTTGGTATAACTTGGAGTAGGCCTGAGAGTTTTCCTGTGCTCTCTCTTTCCCACTTATAAAAATGGGCTTATTCATGCTTGTCTTCTCTCCATCTTGCTTTTAAAGACAAATCGGGTCATAAGAACTTTTTTTTTTTCCAAACAGGATACATACTATGCATAATGATAATGCTTTGGAGATTATATTTTCTTTTACGCTTGGAAAAAAATTGCTAGTTCAGTACTCCAATGATAGTCTTAAGGATCTGTTACCCCAATGATAGTCTTAACGGTCTGAAAACAGTGCATTTCCTAGTGTAGCTTTGTAATGTTCAAGACCTGGCTAGCGCACTTGGAGAATTTGATGCAACATCTGTGAACGCTTTGGAATTTCTCAGAAGGAGGGTACAAGGACGAATTCAAAGTGTGCCTGTAATGACTGGTTTTCTAGTTTCTAAGGAACAGGGAAATGGGAAAATTGAAGGAGAGATGGGGGGAAAAGAAGGAAGGTAAGATTTTTGACCCAAATGGGATTGACATGAAAATCCAGGGCACCTTTCTCTATCTCTGAATTTGAGATGTTAGAAAGAAGGGAAGAGGCAGACAGATTCATTCCCTTGCGCCGTGTACTGCTCAAACAGCCGACAGTGTGTGGTAGGGTGTAGGGAAAAGCCAAGTCAAATGAATGCACTGAGAAAAGGAAGAGAGACTTTGTCCGGTCAACTTCTCAAAACTATCGTGAAGCTGCATGTGATAGGGGTGCGGGAATTGCCCCGGTCATTCTTCTTGCTATTCAGAAGTACCACAAAATTCAGGGATTTACCAAGGTTTTGCAGTAAGTATGTGGCTGCTGTAGCTTGGATTAGTCTGCAAAAAAAATAAAGGCAGCACCATTCATAGACAGCTCATTGTATCTTTAAATTCATTTACATTGATCAGATCATGGAACTAGGCTGCCCAGACATTTCATTCTGGCCAGCAGCGGCTTTCTCTGAGACTCTGTGGACACGTAGCAGCCTCTGTGGGCCCCGTGTCCTCTCAAATCCACTTTAGCTCCCTAATCTCATCTTCTGTATTCCAGGAGAATAAATTAAACCTTCTTACATCTCTCCCCTGGGTGAAACACCATAGATTCACTTTAGTAGCAGAGGGAGAGGGAGACGGAGAGGGAGAGGAAAAAGTGATTTTTCTTTCAATCTTCCTGGCTACCCATTCTTCTGTAGTGGTGCAAAGTTGTCCAAAATTATTCAATGAGATGATTAAATGGGGGTGGTTTGGGACCCCTCCTAGACTGGAAGCACTTTGAAACAGAAGTTGAGTCCGACTTCTCTGTGTGTGTTCCCCAGAGCCTTTCTCATAGCAAAGGATTAATAAATATTTATTGAAATGCTCTATGACCAGTTTATTGAGTCTGATTTACATGGCTGGTCATCTTTCCACATCAAGTCTTCTGAAGTGGTTGGAATAAAATGGTGTTATTTAAAATTTTACCCAGGAGAGTGATACCCAGGGAGAAGAGTTGCAGGAGAGAAAATCTGCATAAGAAATAATGAACAGGCCCAACAGATCTAGGGAAGGAGGTGGCCTCTGTCCTAATGCCACAAGAATGTAGAGAACCCTGATGTCCTCTTGCAACCTTGAGCCCAAAAGGGAGGGATAGTGAAACCATTTCCTATGAATCCTGGTTGATGATGGCGAAGTAGGCAATTTGAAATCTCCATATTGAGATTTAGAGGTGAGATTTTGGAGAGAAATCTAAACAATAAGTCCTGTAAGTAATATTTCTAAGTTAACTTTGAGAGGACATTTCATTAAGGTTTCATGCCGATTTTGAAAATGTGAATTTCACAACTGCCATTGTAAATGCACCTGGACTGAGAACCCTTTACCTGCTATTTAAAATTGTTCTGGTGATTCTGTCCTGGCCTCAGAACCCTGCCCGTCATGATTAAAAATCAAGAGATGGTGCCTTTAAATTCATTCAAAGCACATAAAGAGGGAAATTAGCCTAAACTCATAATGCCCACACATAAGAATAAAGCGAATGTTTAAGAGAAGTGATTCACGAGGATTATAAAAAAGAATTTGTTGCTGGTTGCTAACGACTGTTTATTACTCTGCAGCAAGCTCCAAACCTGCAGGATGCATGCCCAGGAAAAGGGAAGGAAGAAAATTTCAATCCATTTGGATTAGTTTCACTAGAATTACACATGATTCACCTCATTAGAGTCAATGGGGGAGGAGCCTCATAATTTAATTATCAATTTGGAATGCCATTGAAGAGAGACCTGCCATACAGGTAAGTCAGTGAAATCTTTCATTCGATGCTCATCACGGCGAAGCATAGATTATGATATAGAACTTGAAGCCATTGCATTTAAATCATCGGTTTATCTTTGGCATTTTCACATGATACACTTTTTAAATTTTCCAAGTTCTAACTGAATTTTTTGGCCGTAAAATGCCTTATGATAGCAATATAAGTAAGTGTTTTTAAAGGCCAAGCGATTCATTTTGAACGTTTGAGAAAAGGAGCCTAGGCAGGGATCAGGAGACACAGGTTCTGGTCTCAGCTCCTCCCCAATAGGAGGGAGTTGCATGTTATCCAGTGGATAAGCCCTGAAGATTTAACCTAATGTAAAACTCACAACTAATTCTCGGCAGGTGCTTCTGTTGATGAGTTAAAAATAGTAAGTCTGGCCAGGTGCGGTGGCTCACGCCTGTAATCCCAGCACTTTGGGAGGCCGAGGCGGGTGGATCACGAGGTCAGGAGATCGAGACCATCCTGGCTAACACGGTGAAACCCATCTCTACTAAAAATACAAAAAATTAGCCAGGCGTGGTGGCAGGCGCCTGTAGTCCCAGCTACTCGGGAGGCTGAGGCAGGAGAATGGTGTGAACCCAGGAGGCGGAGGTTGCAGTGAGTTGAAATCACGCTATTGTACTCCAGCCTGGGCGACAGAGCAAGACTCTGTCCCCCCAAAAAAAAAAAAAAAATAGTATTGCTATTTTATAAGGACAATTAACAGTTCACTTAGCCATCAGCTTTGAGTTTTGACAATTTACGACACGTTTAAAAAGATTGCAACTATTTCAAATTTTATGAATAAAGTGAGAGATTTTATGAATAATTTTATCTGGCATGGGTTTACATTCTCAAAAATGAAACTGTAGAAAATGAGACCACATGAGATCTAGGCTTTGGGACATTGGAAAAATCTCTTAGGCCTCTTCAACCTCAGTTTCATGAACAAGAAAGACAAACAGGGATTGGGATGAGTCAGGGGTTTTCAAACTCTATTCTGAGGAGAACCAGCACTACAGAGAGAATTCTCAGGGGGCTTCTGGAAGGAATGAGGAGGGGCCTAGTAAATGGGGCAGACACCCTTGACACTGCCTCAGCCAGTGCATATATATATGTATATATGTACACACACACACACACATATATATAGTGCATACGATTTAACAATTAAAAAATTAGAAAATCACAGAATTAGGTAGGCTTTAAGGAATATTAACTTTTTTTCTTTCCTCCTTTCCTTTCTCCTTTTCTTTCACTTTCTGTTTCAAAAAATGTAAATAGTAGAATGAAAAAATAAAGTCTTCTTGTGTAAGGTAATGAGTTGCACACTGGATTATGGTTTTGTTTGTTTGTTTGTTTTGTTTTTGGATGGAGTCTCGTGCTGTCGCCCAGGCTGGAGTGCAGTGGTGCGATCTCGGCTCACTGCAAGCTCCGCCTCCTGGGTTCAGGCCATTCTCCTGCCTCAGCCTCCCAAAGTGCTGGGATTACAGGCTTGAGCCACCGTGCCCGGCCTGCTTCTGTGTGCTTTTTATCAGCTTTCTCCCTAATATCTTGACTCTCTCTGAGGGGCCATCTTGCTTGTTATTGTTATCCCTGAAGTGCCTGGCACAGTCCCCTGTATATAGCCTGGTTTATAATAAAATTTGTTGAAATTATATTGAATTGAAAATATCCTGAGGCCCTTGCTGAGGCCCTTGGTTCCTCTTTCCTTCTCCCAATCGTTTGCATTTAGACATGTTTCCTTAGGTGGCAGAGGAAGCACATTGCTCTGCTGAAATGCATGTAGATTGCATGTTTAATCTCTCACTGGGCTGAAGAGGCTAATCATCAGCAGGTGAAGAGACGCATCCTATCTCTAGCTTCCTGAGAAGAGCTAAGTAGAAAAAATCTGTACAGGCGGGGCCTGCGGTGTGCACCTGTCATGACTTGGACACTTTTCTGTAGCAGAATCTACACCCTTGGAAAGCCTGGTTGAGAGGAGGTAGCTGAAGATTGGGGAAAGCCTTCATCATAGTGTGTGATTTTAAAATGCTTTATTATTTCATGATTTGTAGGATTTTTTTTTCTAGAAATTATCTTAATGATGCAATGGACTAAAGATGCAAAATTTCAGTTAAACGGTATTTTGTTAATATGCATATTATTTGATTCTGGAATTCCTGCAGAACGAAATACTATATCTTCATTGGACTCTACTATACAAATGAACATTTGACTTATATAACTTACATGATAGGTGTTATTTTAAAATGTATGATAGTGTGAATTACCATCTTCATTGGGTGTTTTTACTAATTTTCAGATTTAACCCCGTATCCCTCAAAAAATATTTATTCTCAGCCAAATGCCAGCTGCAAGACCCAGGCCCAGAGTATTTAAGCACATGAGTCAAACTTTAAATCAGGTGTTTACAACTTGGGCTTACGGAAAGGTCCTGGGTCCATCTGCTCCATTTGCCTTTCCAGAATTAAGGAGAAAGAAACATCAGTGAAGGGATAGATTATCAGCTTTGAGCGAAATTGTCTTGACCTGATCTGACATCTGCAGACCTTTGGTTTCTCCCTGTCTTTAGCACCTCCAAGGAAAGGCTAAGATGAAACAGGCCACACATTGACTTGCTCCTTTGCTTTCTCAGCATAGTTGTCAACGTTGCTTAAACAGCCTTGAAATAGCAGGCTGAGCTGTTTCTTTTGTACTTCACAAACCTCTGAAAGAGTTGTCCCAGTTTAAGGTCACATACTGTTTACTATTTGTAGAGCTCAGCCACGAACAAAGGATTACTTTTGAATTACAAAACAAGAGGCTTGAAAAATTCTTAGTTTTGTTCTGTCTCTGAAACAAAGACTAAACTTTCAGTGTTCAGCCATGGGTCATAGTGCTTCCACATAACTAACTACGCAACATTTTTTCTAACTAATATAACTAACTACACTATACAGACCTACACATAGGGCTTCCATATAACTAACTACACTACAGTTTTTCAAGGGCAGACTTTTGCTTGTTGTGTACTGAACTCTGAAGTAACAGTCACAACAGCATTTTCCAGGCACCTGAATTTCTGCACAAGTCATTATAGATCTTGATTTTTAAATTTTATTGGAGAGGAAGTTAGAATCTATGGCCTGGTGCAGCTTCACCCATGACTTATTCATCCAGAGTACCCTTTTCTCTGTTTCCACAGATAATCAGGAATTAGCTTTCATTGCTGAATTGGTAGAAAATTTAAAATATATCTTCTAAAATATACAATAATCCTTCTTCTTTTACCCAGATCGTGGCCAGTAATTCAACATTATATCATTTATGCTAAAATGGTATTGCCACTCCACCTTCTAGGGAGGAAATACTTGACCAATGTTCAATTACTTGTGGACTCAAATACCCCAAACAGAACTGAAACTGAGGAGGTGAGAAAAAGACGATGTAATTGATGCTTCTGGAATGAATATTAATTATATCCAATTTTAAAAGTAGATGAGTCAGGGGTGCCCATACTGAATTGTGTTTACCCTGAGAACAAATCCATTACATTGGAATTTTAGGCATAACCAGTATCATTAAAAGGAGCCCCTTGCAGGTGAGTAGGTAGCAGCTGGGGCAAAGCATCCAAGGTCTGGGATTTCTGCTGATACCAATGCTTTGAAGATCTTGGGAGACCATGGCATTGGCTTAAACTAAATGACCTCTGAGGCACTTTCCAGCTCCCAAATGGTGTGGCCCTACGTACATCAGTAATTAAGAGATGCAGGTACTCACGTGGTATTAAGCCTTGGTTAGCCAGCTGTTCCTGAGTCCTTCTTTGTTGAAGTCTTAACTGTAAAACTTAGAAAAGGAAGTGTTAGTTTGTGAGTTGGGCTAAATATCATTATAATCATTATATTTTCATTATACATTCATAGCTCATCTCATTTTATTTCTAAAAGAGTTCTGAAAATTATTATGAAGTTCATTTTAATTTCTGTTGCAGACACAGTGGAAGAAGAAGGAGAGAAGCTGAGAAAGTTACAAGGTTTTGCGGTAAGTCTGTCCCAAACTAGAATTAGAATACTTGTCTCCTCTTTGAAGCACATGTTATTTTCGCAGTGCCACACTCCCTCTCTCCACATTCTGTCATTTGTAAGATAAATATCATCTAATTCCACTTGGGTGGCAACCAGTGATATCAAGAGGGGAGACAGAGTCCCACCTAGGTTCAAATCTCATCTCTACCCCCTTAATAGCTGTGTATCCCTGAGCAAGTTGCTTCACATTGCTTACGCTCAGTTTCCTCATTTGTAAATGAAAACGACGCCTACCTGGTGGTGTTGCTATAAAGTTTGATAAAACAGTGTATGCACATTGCTTAGCAGAATGTCTGGCACTTGTAAAGACATTTTGATAAGTGGTAGTAGTAAGAGAATCTGGAATTCTCCTGGGAATTCAAAGGCCTATTGGGGTTGTGCTTTATCTTAGAAAAATTAAAACACCGTAAAATTGTCAAATTATATATTATAAATAAATATAAGTATGTTCCCAATATGATGTATCTATAGCACAAATAGATTATATGTATCATAGACATGTAATGGTAAAAATTAAAGAATATTGAATTATTAACTTCTGAGGGCAGTATTTACAGTGTTCTCCTTCCCACTGCCCCTCTCCTCCAAACACATTCTATCTTTGGAAATTCAGACTCCTCCTCATGGATATTCCATGTTCTCTGTATATATTGACGGACACCCCTGACTCATCTACTTTTAAAATTGGATATAATTGTATATGTATAATGTATACATATACATTAAAGTTTGAATCCACTTGGATTAATCGTCAGCTAAAATAAAAACCATGTTTTCCAGAGGACTGCAACAGAACTCGGAGTCTGTATATCGTAAGGCTCACAATGTCCAGAATACACTCTAAAATACTCGAACACAAAAAACTGGGAAAATGTGACCAATTCTAAATGGAAAAGACGATGAACAGATGCAAACCTTGAGATGAGTCAGATGTTGAAATGATCAGACAAATACTTTAAAATAGTTATTTCAAACTAGGTTCAATGAAGTAAAAGAAATGGACAAAAAATAGGAAATCTCAGCAGCAAAATAGAACACATAAAGAAACAAAGTAGAAACATTAAAACTTAATATGGTATCTGGAATAAAAAATTATTGAATGGACTTAATAGAAGAATATCAAAGGAGTGAGTCAGTAAACTTGAAGATAGATCAAACTGGAGAAGAGAGAGAAAAAAGATGAAAAAAAGATGAGCAGAGCTTCAGGGACTAGTATGACAATATCTAAAAGTCTAATGTTAGCCTCAGGGACCAGTGTGACAATATCTAAAAGTTTAATGTTAGGTAATTAGGGTACCAGAAGTACAGCAGAGCTATAGAGCAAGTTTTAATTTAATTGAAGTAGAGCAGATTAACGTCACATAAAATGGACATCAAGTCACAGAGTATCATCAGAGATCAAGAATGGAAATTTCATAATTATAAGAGGGAAGATGTAGCAATTATAAATGGATAGGCATTTAAGAACAGAACCTCAAAATACATGAAGCAAAAATGGACAGAATTAAAAGAATAAATAGACAATTTCCAAATCACAAAAGCTTCCTGAAATTGGTGAAAAAATATGTACAGATTCAAAAGGCTCAAAAACCCTACACCAAATGTATACACAGAAAACCACACTTGGATACATAATAATCCATTGACTGAAGCCAAAGATAAAGAGAAAAGTCTTAAAAACAGGTGGGGGAGAAACAACACATTGTATAAAGAAAAGTGTTGATTTAAATAGCCACAGACTTCTCTTCAGAAACGATGAAAGCTAGAAAATAAAAAACTAAAAGAGAAACAAAGAAACACCCCATCCCCCAATCTACCAACTCAGAATAGAAAATGTCCTCTAGGAATGAAGGCAAAATAAAGACATTTTCAGGTAAAGAAAAAATAATATAATTTCTTACTAGAAATGCTTAAGTAAATTCTTCAGGCTAAAGGGAAATGATATCAGAAGATAACACAGATATTCAGGAATGAATAAAGAATGTCAGAAATGGTAACTCTATTAACAAATATTAAAAATATGTATTTTTCTTCTTAATTAAACATACATAACTTTATAAGGAAAAATTATAACTTTGTCTTGCGATGCTCTTAAGGAACATAAATGTAATACAGATTACAGTGATAACATAAAGGACTTCTTATGACTGCCAAATTGCTATAGTTTACATGCAGTGGTATAATACTAACTATAGGTAGATAGTCATAATTAATGATTATACTGTAACCAATAATAAGAACACAAAGGGTATAACTAAAAACACCCTATAAATTGAAATGGAATGCTAAAAGTATCAAGTAATCCAAAGAAGGCAAGAAAGGGGGAATATAGGAACAGAAAGCATAGGGACAAACAAAAATCAAGTAATATAATGGTAGATCCAAATCCAACCATGTCAATAATTACGTCAAATTTTAATAGTTGAAATGCTCAAATAAAACAGAGTTTATCAGAAAGAATTTTTAAAAGCCATATTCAATTATATGTTGTCTGCAGGAGACACACTTTATATATAAACTGTCAGATTGGTTGAAAGTAAGTAGATGGAAAAAAGATATACCATACAGACAGCAAGCATAAGAAAGCTGGAATAACTATATTAATGTCACATAAAATAGACATCAAGTCACAGAGTATTGTTAGAGATAAATAATGGAAATTTTATAAGAGGGAGAATTCATCAGGAAGACATAGCAATTATAAATGGATATGCATTTAAGAAGAGAACCTCAAAATACACGAAACAAAAATGGACAGAATTAAAGGACTAGATAGACAATTTCAAAATGACAGTAGGAGATTTTATGACTCCTCTCTCAACATGACATAATTAGATTTAAAAAATACTAATGACATAGAGGATTTGAGCGATAATATCAAACATCTTGATATAATTAATACTTGTTTAGCACTACAGCCAACAACTGCAGAATAAACATTCTTTTCAAGTGTACATGGTACATTTACCAATATATACTAGGCCATAGAATACGTTTTAATAAATTTGAAATAATTGATATCATGTAGAATACATTTTCTGACCACACTGGAATTAATTATTACTCAAAAGCAATATGCTATTAACAAAAATGTTTGGCAATACATTTCTAGATAATTCATAGTCAAAACAGAATCACAAGAGTAATAAAAAACATTTTAAACTGAATAATAAAAAATACACAACATATTATGACTATTTCATGTTACAATTTCCCATAACCCGTATTACAACTTATGAAATACAGCTAAAGCAGTGATTAGAGGGAAACTTAGAGTTTTAAATACTTATATTAGAAAAAGAGAAAGGTTTGAAATCAATGACCGAAGACTCTACCATAAGAAGATAAAAAAGAAGTATGCTCATAGTAAGTAGAAATAAGAAATAATAAAGATTAAAGCAGAAATCTTTATAATAGAAAACAGACAAGTAGTAGAAAAAATTAACAATACCAAAAGCTGGTTATTTGCAAAGATCAACAAAACTGAAAAACTCCTAACTAGACTGACTTTATTTTATTTTATTTTATTTATTTATTTTGAGACAGAGTCTCACTCTGTCACCCAGGCTGGAGTGCAGTAGCACGATCTCGGCTCACTGCAACCTTTGTCTCCTGGGTTCAAGCAATTCTCCTGCCTCTGCCTCCTGAGTAGCTGGGATTACAAGCGTGTGCTACCATGCCAGGCTAATTTTTGTATTTTTAGTAGAGACGGGTTTCGCCATGTTGGTGAGTTTGGTCTAGAACTCCTAACCTCAAGTGATCCACCTGCCTCGGCCTCCCAAAGTATCTGATTATAAAAGTAGAGAATAAAATTTATCAATAACAGGACTAAAAAATGTGTTATAACCATATATTCTAGACATTAAAGATAATGAGAAAATATCATTAACACATATGTGCTAATAAATTAAACACTTAAAGTGGATACATTTCTTGAAAACTAAAGCTTGCCAAAATTGATACCAAAAAAAACACAGAAAATCTGAATAGCAATATGTTTATTAAATCATTATTGATTATTATAGCCCCTCCCCCCACACAAACACAAAAAAATATTCAGGCCCAGGCAGTTTTACTGGTGAATTTTTATCCAAATGTGATAGGAACAAGTTGTTTTCCAAGTTTTCCATTAAACAACACATTGTATACATTATAACCATTATAAGTAAGAATTCTCAATTACTTTGTCTTTCAATATCATAGATCTTAATCAAATGAAGACAAAAGTTTATAAAGATCTCCCATTGTTAGAGTTAGCCAGTTAGAAGACTCTTCCAGTTCTCTAGCTATTAAGTCATTCTGACTTAGATTGAACTGGACAAAGGCAGTGGAAATGGAAACAAAAGGGGAAAATATTAAAAACACTTTGAACAAAAAGAATTAGGAGATTTTGGTGACGTGAAGGAGGATAGAATTATATGCTTACTGGCTGGGTGCGGTGGCTCACATTTATAATCCCAGCACTTTGGGAGGCCGAGGTGGGCGGATCACGAGGTCAGGAGTCCAAGACCAGCCTGGCCAACATGGTGAAATCCCGTCTCTACTAAAAATACAAAAAATTAGCAGAGTGTGGTGGCATGTGCCTGTAGTCCCACCTAGTCGGGAGGCTGCGGCAGGAGAATTGCTTGAACCTGGGAGGCAGAAGTTGCAGTGAGCTGAGATTGTGCCACTGCACTCCAGCCCGGGTGACAAGAGCAAGACTCCATCTCAAAAAAAAAAAAAAAAAGAAAAAGAAAGAAACAAATACATATTACTATCTTTCAAGGGGTTGTTAGTGTGGGATCTTTGGATATGTTGCAAGAAATACAGCTACTTAATGTATGCAACTATATCTGCATATATGTATTTTTTTTCTTGGGTATGGGTCCATAGTACACATTAGATTCCCAAAGAAAGCCACAGCTTCCAAATTTAAGCTCCTTTAATTTAAAGCTTAAAGATTTAGGGTTCTGAAAACATGTGTTAGAGTTATGCTATAATAAAGTTGACAGAGAACTCTGAAAAAATGATGAGCTTAGTTTTAGACAATCTGAATTTTTGGCGTCCTGGTAAATAAGAAACAAGGTGCCTGATAAACAATTAAGATATAGGGCCGGAGAAAGGCTGAGAGGTCAGGACTGGAACACTGATTTTGGGCATCATCTTTAAGCAAGTGGCCACAAAACCTTTTAGCAGAATTTCTAAAGGAAGAGAGAGATATTATCAAAGGAGGCTAGGCATGGTGGCTCATGCCTGTAATCCCAGCACTTTGAGAGGCCGGGGGGATCACCTGAGGTCAGAGCTCAAGAGGGGCCTGGCTAACATGGCAAAATCCCATCTCTACTAAAAATACAAAACTTAGCTGGGCATGGTGGCGCACATCTGTAATCCCAGCCACTCGGGAGGCTGAGGCATGAGAATCGCTTGAACCTGGGAGGCGGAGGTTGCAATGAGCCGAGATTGAGCCACTGCACTCCAGCCTGGGTAACAAGCGAGACCCTGTTTCAAAAAAAAAAAAAAAAAAAAAAATTATCAGAGGAGATGGGAGATAAGAAAACAGAGAGAAAAATTCCATTACAAATAGTGAAAGAATGACACTAAAAGAGGGTCTGGTAGGAGACAAAATTTCTTTGCTTCGATATGGAGAAATCACTGGACTACTTGACATCACCCATTCGCATACTTCTTTTTTTTTGTTTAATTGCGGATTTTTCAGTTCTCAAGATTGAAGGCATTAATTCATTACATTCATTCAATCATTCATGACATATTAGACTGCCTACTAAGCGAAAGCCTTGCTTGCTGTTGGCATACAGTGGTGAATAGGACAGTTACTATCCTCACGACCGTAACATGCTAGCTGGGGAGATAAACTCAATTTTCCCTGAATACAAAATAAATTCCTCTCCCTCCCACCTCAAGAACTTGGTCTTTAGGGACCCTGTTAAATCTCTGACTCTGTATGCAAAAATGTTGCTTGCATGTGTGTAAATGCGTATTTTTATGGACTGGCTTATGACTTTTATCAGATTTGCGGAAGTCTCTGAGACTTACAAAAGTTAAGAATCGTCAGTTCAGATCTGGACTAAACCATCTCACGTCTTTCTTTTCTTATTTTTATTAGTGGGCTCTCCTCGCAATACACATTACACAGCATTACCAGATCAATTTCCCCAAACTCCTTTTTTATAAGATTACTTGGTATATCATCTTGCAGTGACTCCTTATTCTAGCCCTTGAGGTCTTTTCCTATATGCACATTATTCCCCACACAAACTCTCTTTTCCAGTTCATCCTGCCCCTCTTGAGCCTAACCTATGTGTTCACGTTCTTTGCCTTTGATTATGATATCTCTGCACATGGAATTTGGTATATGGTTTGAGGCTAGGCTGTAACTCTAATTTATTCCAAATAGTTGGGAAACTATATATAACTGCCACTTATTAAAACATTTCCTTTGCTTACTGATGTATAATGTCAACTTCTTCATTTACTTAACTTCTAACATAAGCCACAATCTTGCTCTAGGTGCTAATTTGTAGTAATTTATACTTCCTATTCTATTTTTTTTAGTAGCAAAAATACCAAATATTTTCTGTTTCAAGATGGCAAACTCAGCAAACACCTGATTCCTATAAATAACAGAAATGACAGTTTTAAAAATGTATACCTAGGCTGGGCGCGGTGGCTCACGCCTGCAATCCCAGCACTTTGGGAGGCCAAGGCGGGCAGATCACAAGGTCAGGAGATCGAGACCATCCTGGCTAACACAGACTCCAAACTTAACCAAAGGAAAGAACATGACCTTAAGGGAACAATATGAACAAAGGGAACAGGCCTTTCTCAGAAACAGGCAAGAGAATTCATCAACAGAAAAATAATACATGAATCACTTCACACCCATAGGGATGGCTACCGTCCGTAAAACAGAAAAGTGTTGACGTGGATATGGAGAGATAAAAACCCTTGGGCGCTGTTGATGGGAATGCAAAATGGGCAACTACTGTGGAAAAGAGTATGGCAGCTCCTCAAAATATTAAACACAGTATTGCTGTATGATCCGTCAATTCCACCTGTGGGTATATACTCAAAAGAATCGAAGGCAGACACATGAAGAGATACTTGTACGTCTACCCTCATAGCAGCATTATTCTTAATAGCCAAAAGGGGAAGTGACACAAGCATCCATCAATGGACGAAGGATAAACACAACGTGGTGTATTTAGAAAATGGGGCCGGGTGCGGTGGCTCACACTTGTAATCCCAGCACTTTGGGAGGCTGAGGCGGGCAGATCGCGAGGTCAAGAGATCGAGAGCATCCTGGCCAACATGGTGAAACCCTGTCTCTACTAAAAAAAAAATACAAAAATTAGGTGGGCATGGTGGCGTGCACCTGTAGTCCCAGCTACTGTGGAGGCTGAGGCAGGAGAATCGCTTGGACCCGGGAGGTGGAGGTTGCAGTGTGGTGAGCCTAGATTGCACCACTGCACTCCAGCCTGGTGACAGGGCGAGACTCCGTCATAAAAACAAAACAAAACAAAACAAAACAAAAAAGGAATATTATTCAGCCTTAAAAGGAAGGAAATTCTGACATGCTATGACATGGATGAAACTTGAAGACATTATACTGAGTGAGATAAGCCAATTACAAAAGTAGAAACACTGTATAAATCCACTTATATAAGGTACCTAGAGTAATCAATCTCGTAGAGACAGAAAATAAAAGGGGGGTTCCAGGGGCTGGGAGAAGAGAGAATGGGGAGTTACAGTTTAATGGAAACAGAATTTCAGCTTTGCAAGATCTTAGTGATGATTATACAACAGTGTGAGTGTACTTAATGCCACTGAATTGTACAGTTAAAATGGTTAATAGGTTACATTTTATGTGTATTGTACTACAATTTAAAAAATTAAAATTCAAAAAATAATATCTTTCCTATTAACACTAATCGCAAAGTAAAAATTCATTCATCAGAATAAACTCAACTAAAAATGAATTTGTGAACTAGAAGGTTGAACTAAACTGTCCTCTTAGAATGTAGCACAAAGGAATAAAGGGGTAAGAAGCAAAAACAATATGGGCTTAATGCAGAAACATTGCAAAATATAGAAAAGCTTCTAGGAGAAAACATACTCATCTGCTCTGATCTTAATGTTTGTGTCTCTCCAAAAGTTATACGTTGCAACCTTAATCCTCAAGATGATGGTGTTAAGAAGTTTGAGAGGTCACTAGGTCATGCGAGCAGAGCCCTCATATTTGGGATTGGTGCCCTTGTAAAGGAGGCCCCAGAGAGCTGTCTGGCCCCTTCCACTATGGGAGGAGGCAGTGAGAGAGGGACTTCTATGAACTAGGAAAGGGGCCCTCATCAGACACCAAACCTGCCGGTAACTTTAACTTTCCAGCCTCTGGAACGGTGAGAAATAAATTATTGTGGCTTATAAATTACCCAGTTTATGGCATTTTGTTATGGCAGTCTGAACAGACTAAGATAATCTCTAAACTAGGGATACTTCTTGCTAATATTTCATTCATGAAGTTTAGGTCCCTTTTCCTATATGTTTGTGTGGGATCACATTATAAGGGTTCCTTCATTAGCTGATTTTTATTTGTAATATATCAAAGATACATTCATATGCCATGTAATACCCATCAAATGATGCTATTTTAGTAGCTGTAGAGTATTTCTTTCCTTTCTTTCTTTCTTTGTTTTTTTTTTTTTTTTTGGTTATTCCATAAGTTATTGAACCATTGGCTATTATTAAATGTTTAGATTTTTTAAAGTTTTAACATTAAAAATCACAATGACATTCTTTCCAGTGGATTTTTGGCCACGTCTTTGATATGACATTAAGAAATACTCCTAGAAGTAGAATGACTTGGTCACAGGAAATGTCAAATTTCAAGGCGTTTGGTACGTATGACAATAGCTCACCTAAAAGGTTGTTCTGATCTGCCCACAAAGTATGACCAGGTTGCCCATTTCCCTTAGCCCTGTTGCTTCAATCACATGGAAGCTACTGGAATCTTTCTCTCCTCTGAAGCTGGAGGCCTGGCTGCCCGGTCAGGGTCTAACTCTAAAGGGAGTGGGCAGAGAGCCAAGTCCCGGATGATCTTAGCAGTGGAATTTGTTCCTGGGGTGCCTTCTTCTCCAGGTTCTGCTGAGCTTTGATACGAGAGGTTGAGCTCGAACCCATCCCTCTCTGCAGCTGCTTCCCACTGCAGATAGGAGAGTCCTGACACTTCAGACAGAAACCTTGCTCCAGTGGCCTTATGCTTGGTGAAGCTGCTTTGCTCTCTGAGCACAGCCACCTGCAGCTTTTGCTTGGCCCCTTCCTGGATGCCTTTTTGTGCTTTGCTGAGCAGAGCCTCCCTTCCCTTCCCTGCTTTCAGCTTGCTGCACCCATTCGTGTCCCAGAGCTCTTGGCAAACCTCCATTGATCCATCATAGCTAAAAATACTGTTTGAACAGAAGGTGACTTTTTGGCCCATGCCTTCTTTCCACTCCCAGTTCTACCCACCTCTAAGTGACAGGTATTCATGGAGGTTTCTCTTCATTCATCTTTTTAGGGACCTCATTCTTATCTTTGGAAGGTCGTGGGAAGTGAGTTCTTGGTGTCTTTTCTACATCATCCCAATATGTTTTATCAACAGCAGAAATCTCTCTTATGATTCTGACATTTGGGCGTCAGTCTTTCTAGGCTTCCAGAATCAAAGCAGTATTTTTTCTATTCTTGCTTTCTTTCGGCCATTGTCATCAGAATTGGGAGTCATATGTTTGTGTTTAAGTCGCCTCTTTACTCAGAGGTCTGGGCTTTGGATTCTGATTTCCTCATTTGAATATTCTGTTCCAGTCCTACACCATTTATTTTATTCTAGACTAATGATATATAATGACATATATTTTCATGTCTGGTAGGTAGGGAGCACCTTATTTTATTTATTTATTTATTTTGAGACAGAGTCTCTCTCCGACTCCCAGGCTGGAGTGCAGTGGCACAATCTTGGCTCACTGCCACCTCCGCCTACCAGGTTCAAGCGAATCTCCTGCCTCAGCCTCCTGAGTAGCTGGGATTACAGGCGCCTACCATCATGCCCAGCTAATTTTTGTATTTTTAGTAGAGATGGGGTTTCACCATGTTGGCCAGGCTGGTTTGGAACTCCTGACGTCAGGTGATCCGCCCACCTCGGCCTCTCAAAGTGCTGGGATTACAGGTATGAGCCACCACACCTGGCCTATTTTTTATTTTTAAAAAACATAAATGTTCCATGACTGCTCCACCCTGTGATTTTTCTCCAAAATGAACTTCAGGAACAAGTAGCAAGTTCTACCACCACCCTAAGCACGTACCTTACCAAAGATGGGAAAATTTGTTTCCTTAGTATTCTATAATCATAGAATAGGTGTGAAGCCTATTGAGTCAGAGAAGCAGCCCACTGTTTAATAATTATTTAAAAATGCATAGAAACTTGTGGGTTGAGTATAGTGGAGAACCGGGACCAGATTCCATGCTTGCATCTCGGGGCTGGGACTGGGTTCCAGCTCAAGAATGGGAGCTAAACTATCCTGCACAACACGGGGGCTGCGACCAGAGAGAGTGTAGAGTTTAGAAAGTGATGAACTCACTAATGCCTTCCCAATAATCCTGTGAAATTGTTAACTATTATTTGTTGTTAATATTGAGATTATTGCTATGTACAGATAGGTGGGCCAGGGCTCTTGGACGTTGAGGGTTAGGAAGCTTGGTAGAGTTCACTTACCCGTGTCTGGGAGAGAAAGCAGAGGCACTCAGAAGAGGGAGAACCAGGTGCAGCTGTACAGGTCTCCTTAGAGTTTCAGGTTGAAGAGGAGGGAAATAGGATTGAAGGACATGGTGACATTTTGCTTAGAACTTAGACAGTCACCTCTGCCACATGCCCGCTGGTGGTAGGCAGGTCTTTCTTGATGCCAAAGAGAGGCAACAGGATGGGGCAAGGACATTGGGAATGGAAAACATAGATTTAACTTTGAGTCTGCCAAGCTTCATAATCCTCAATGTCCAAGAGCCCTAGCCTTCTGTATATATAGCATCTGTATACAGCTGTAATCTCAATATTAATAACAAACAATAGTTAACAATTTCAGGATTATTGGGACAGCATTAATGAGTTTACCACTTTCTAAACTCTGCAAGGTTATCAAAGACCTTTATGCTTTGTACTGATAATGGCTGCTTCACAAGAAAGCCCACCTATTTTCTGGATACCGAATCTAAAGAAGAAAAGGGAGCGATGGGAATGCAAGCGTATGCCTTTTAAAAAGTCATTACTGCCTTAAACATTGGCTGTGCCCAGGAGTGATGGTCCCTTAGAAGAAGTTATGCCATGTACATGAAGGGAAAACTGACGGCACAGGAGTAACACATCACATCGAGTGAGATGGAAAAGGCAGAAAATGAGGTGAATAGAAGAAGTTGAGTCATTAATTCACTACAGATCAGCTCTTTCCTATTCCTTTCTTTTATTCCTTTTCCCTGTCCCTCTCGTGTTGATAATTTCTAGTAAGAAAGTTGAAGGGGACTTATTACTAACAGAATTGGAAAGTGCCAGTCTTGGGGACAGAAGTGTTTTACGTAAATCATCTATTGAAATCTCCCAATAATCCTTGAGGAGTGTGTATTATTAACCCCGGTCATAGCTCCTAAGATATAAAAGCTTATCCAAGGCCAGGAAGTTATAAACTTAGGCAGGCAAATTTCCAACCATGATTTTGGACTCTAAACTTTTATCTCACGAGTGTAAGTTCCAAATGGAACTATTAATATTTGGATGAGAAAACAGTAACTTTAGTCATGTTATACCTTGTGTTTTAATGTATTTCCTCCATTTGGTGCAACGGTGAAGGGCATATCTTTTTCAATGAAGAATCAGAAGCCATTAGAACATGAGGCACGTTTCATGCTACCTGCCCCCTAGTAACTCAACATAAGGGATGCTAAGCTCAGAATCACTGCCATAGTGTCTCCATGGCAACAGTCAGGTAGGGTACCGTTTTCTTTCTGAAGCCAACAGGCAGCTAGGTGACTGTTCTGACCAACACAGGTGATGGCCCCGACCAAGTCTCCAATTAGAATGAGGCTCCTGAATGATCCCAGACTCTGATGGCATCACGTGGAGTCGTTGCCATGGTTTTGGTGAGAAGTATTGCTTTTCTGAGGATTGCAAAACACTTTATGTTCCAACCCCATGCTCGCTCATTCTTGACAGAGTGGAAAATGTGTCTCCTTGGCTGAAATGTTCCTCTTGAGTCCAGCCCAAAGATGACATTTTTAGGAAAGTTTGAGAAGAATCCTGTGGCTGTTACTGAGTCACGATAGAGTAGAAATGGATCTTTTCTATTTAAAGAGTTTTGAGCTACTGTTTGAAAATGTCACATTGCTAGGGAACGGTGAAAATGGAAAACTTTCCATTTGCTATCAACAAAGAAAGGTCATTACCGAATGTGCAACAATAGAGCTAAGAACTCCTGCCACCTGTCTACAAAGGGATTAGGAAGTTGTTGGGAGTTAAATTTAAGAATATTAGTGAATATGCTTGGGGCTTTAAAAAGGGATTGCTCATCTGGGATTGGACACACGTGATTCTAGATCCCATTCCGCAGCTAAATAGCTATTGCTTTTGACAGCTCCCAGAGCCTTGCTGGCGCTCAGTCTCAATATTAATTAAAGAAAGAGTTTACATTAGATTTGATCAGGATTTCCCCAATTTATCTGATATAACAACCACCTGGGGAGACTTGATAAACACAAATTCCCCTGGTCCCCTTCCTGGAGACTATTGCCTAGTACGTCTGGGGTAGACTGGGAATACATTTTCACAAACATTCCAGGAAATTCTGAGAAAAAAGTACGTTTGAGAAATAGAAATAAGCAAATACGCTACATGCAAAAGTGAGACCATGTTTTTATACTATTTTGTGCCTTGCTTTTCCATTTTTTTCCAATATATTCTTACTTTTTGTGTGGTTATGTATACATGAACTCTCATTTTTTATGGCCACATAGTATTTCATTATGCTTCAATATCCAGTTAATCCCTTTCGACTGTAAACTTAATTTTCTTTCCTTCAGTAAAGATGAGTCATTTTGCACTCTTACCAGGACTATGGGAGTGCCTTAACTTCACTACAACCTTGTTAACAGTGGTTGATGCTACTGAAGAAGAAGAAAAAAGCTTTGCTAATCTGATAAGTAACAATGGTATCTCATCATGCTTTTTAATGAGTCAAACATGTTTTCTTAGATTTTTTTACTATTAGTATCTTTTCTTTTGCAAACTGTCTGATAACATTCTTTGACAGATTTTCCACTGGGATTTTTTTTTCCTTATAGACTTGGGATATCTATTTATATCTGAAGTACATTAAACATAGTCAGTCATCGATGTTGTAAATTTCCACTGGTTTTTTTTAGTTTGCCTTTCAATCTTGTGATGATTTTTGGCATTTAACATCTCTATATGCAATCCCTTAGAATATTCTTTTATGAGTTCTATCTTTGATGTATACTTAGACCTTCTCCATCTCCAGATTATGTATCACTGAAATGTTCTTATATATTTATATTTTGGTTTTTACATTTGCATTTAACTTTCCAGTGCATCTGGAATTAATTTTAGTGTATAGTGTTACAAAAGGCTCTAATTATTTTTTCAAAATTTTTTTTTGAGACTGAGTCTTGCTCAGGCTGGAGTGCAGTGGTGTGATCTCGGCCCACTGCAACATTTGCCTCCCGGGTTCAAGCGATTCTCCTGCCTCAGCCTCCTGAGTAGCTGGGATTACAGTTGCCTGCCACCATGCCCGGCTAATTTTTGTATTTTAGTAGAGATGGGGTTTCACCATGTTGGCCAGGCTGGTCTTGACCTCCTGACCTTAAGTGATCCTCCTGCCTCAAACTCCCAAAGTGCTGGGATCACAGGTGTGACCCACTGTGCCTGGCCTCAACTTGTTAATTAGTTGTTCTAATATCATTCACTTCTATATCCAATGGATTTTAGATATATTGTTTGTCATATAATATATGCTTATATAACATCAAATCTGTCTCTACTTTTTCTTTATATCCTGACCTAAATATTTTGTTTTGTTTGGTGTCAGACTAGGTTTATATCTGACAAAATATATACTTTATACGGTGTGGGAGTCTAAGTTCCAAAATCAAGGCTTCAGGATTATTTCCAAGAAGTTACAAGATTTCAAGAGACCAAAAATTATACCTATACCAGCAATAGAAGTAATATATGAGATTCTGATAGTAGTGCTATGTATTCCTGTAAGTGTTCATGTGCAGCAGGTAGGAAAATTTCATCTGATTAAATCTGAGTGTGAGTCAATTCTAAATGTACTGAGGATTTTAGCGAAGAAAGGAGCAGACAAAAGAAGACAAAGCAAGGATAAGGGAAAGGGTAGAAAGAAGAAGAAATAAAAAAAGATAATGGGAATAGGAAAACCAAGTTTATTCTGTAATTTTAAGAACAAGGTATGCATGTGTGTGTGTACATGGGTGTGAATATCTATTCCACTGACAACAACTAATTAATTCACATGTATTTAATAGAAAATGAAAGATGTGTTAAACCAGGGATACACTAGGCCTTGCTCCAGAAGGGAAACAAGAAATAGGCCAAGTGTCCTAGCAGAACTCTGATTTGTAAGGCAATACTTTTGCCCACATCATGGATTGCCACCCAGGGCCCAAGACGGAAATGATCTGGAAGGAAGGAAGGAAGGAAGGAAGGAAGGAAGGAAGGAAGGAAGGAAGGGAGGGAGGAAGGGAAAGAAAGGAAGGAAGGAAAGAAGGAAAGACAGAAAGAGGGGGGAGGGAGGCAGCAAAGGACTGAAGGAGAGAAAGAAAGGAAGAAGATGGAAGAAAATAAGGAAGGGAGGAGAGAAGGAAGGAAGGAAGGAGATGGAAAGAAGGAAGGAGATGGAAAGAAGGAAGGAGATGGAAGGAAGGAGATGGGAGGAAGGGAGGAGATGGGAGGAAGGAAGGAGATGAAAGGAAGGAAGGAGGTGGAAGGAAGGAAAGAAGAAGATGGAAGGAAGGAAAGAAGAAGATGGAAGGAAGGAAGGAAGAAGATGGAAGGAAGGAATGAGATGGAAGGAAGGAAAGGAAGGAAGAAACATTTTTTAACATAAATGATTTGCTGTAAGAGTTTCAGAATGAATCTGGCTATCTGCTCAACTGTTTAGATAATTTGGAAGCAGCAAAGCGGGGCCCAGGATCATTCCTATAAGTGATCTGTTCTGCTCTAATAAGCAGGGTAATTGCACATCCATGCTTCAGTTCAGGTTGTACTGACAAAGCTGGGGGGTCAACTGAAACCCAGAAGCCTCCTGTTGACATTCAAGGTGGAGAACAGCTGCCTTATCCTCCATTGGGTGTAGGAGACTTTCCAATGCTTTCAGCAACACTGTTGTCCCAAACCAATAACACTAGGTATCTTAGTGCATCTCAACTCTTTGGGAATCGTTAGTTCTTGTCCATTTTCCATTCAGTATACAATATGGGCCCATGAAGTTTTATTATCCAAAGAATCACAGAGAAGTTACTGGAATCTGTGCGTTAATCTTCTGTTTCATCCACCCAAAGAAATCATCCTTGCTAAGAGCATCATCCTTACCCATTTCTTCTCCCATGTTGCCATGGATACACTGCTTCCTTAACACCATCGTATTATTCAAATGTGATTGATTTTCTTTCTGCCCCCTCTCCACTGACTATTTGGTTTTTGCCTACCCAACTACTCCATTTATCTTAAGTAAATTCCCCCTAGCCTTGCTTGACCTACTTTTGCCCCCTACTTGCCGCGACCTCTTCAGCCCCAAAGAATGGTTGTGTTTTCTAAAAGAACACAGAATACATGGTTTGACCAGATATTTTTTTTTGAACATAAGTTAATTTATATTTAAACTTTTAACGAAATGATAAAATGGTTTCTGTTTATTGTATACTTAATAAGTTATCCTTTGGGGAAAGAAAAAATAAACATTTATTTCAAAAGCGTGACCAATAAAAAAATTAAAAGATGAGGACTCACTGTTACAGCCATACATCCCTCACCCACAAAGTCATCTTCCTCTATTTCTTCTAAATGTTCCACGAATTCTAGTCCCTCTAGGAATGGCTCTGCCTTGACTATGTGGGAAGGTGAAAATAACCCCCCAGAATTTACTGAGTAAACCCACGTGTCTTTTTCTAGCAACACATCAAAATAATAATAATGCAAGAAATTCATCTCTCTGGGCTCCAGACTCTTTACTCACGAAGGGAAGGACTTAGTTAGAATTAGGTGGTTTCAAATTTTTAAAAACGTATTACCGAAAGTGGAGTGTTTTTTAACTAAAAATCTTACATGGAAAGAAAAAAAAAATAGCATGGAGGTGAACAACAAAAGCAAAACCTCTCCCAAAATGTTAAAACTCTATGAAGCAGAGTTTTCAAATCATTGGTTTGCATGGTCCCCTAAACGCCTTCCAACTTCAGTATGTTATTTTTACGATTTGGTTCTAAAAATCTCAAACCTCCTATGAGATATTACTTGGGAATAGATGAACGATTTTATTCAGGAGCAAAGAGCGGGTGTAGATTACAGTGCCATTACACCAACATGGCTGTTTCTCCCAACCCATCTGGGTCCTTTGAAGCTTCCTTGCAGGATACTGAAGGCTCCAGAGCACTGGAAAGCTCTCAAATCCAGGAGAGAGCCAGCTCCCTTGGCAACAGCAGAGAGGGAAGCCTTCCTTTTCCATCAGCAGATGGTGGTGGGCTTTTGCCACTTCTGCAGCACCTTTTCTTACAATGGACTCTTGGCTACTGTTAGACTCTTCTGTACCCTGCCTAGCAACCAGTGCCCTTGGCAACTACAAGAGCTATCATTTCATCAGATCCATGATGCTGCTTGTACTCCCATGCCTCTAGACTGTGTCCATGTTCTGCAGATACGATAAGCCCTGTGTCTAAATGGAAACCTTCTTTATAACTTGAGTGTTGTACAGTTAGATGCCAAATTCCAGAATTTTGTGAAAAATTAAAGTGCCTTAAAAAGAAAACTGGGCCTACATTCAACTCCTGCCTTGCACAGAGGTGAAATACCTACAAGCGTTGACTAGAAGTTGACCCAAAGTTCTATCTGCCCTGATATATCGGCAGGCTGTCTTGCAAGTCACACAAGAACTTGGGAGAAGAGCCCTTGATCCACCCACTAAATAGCCATATGACCTTGGCCGAGACACCTCTGCAGCTTCAGTTTCCTCCTCTGTAAAGCAAAAGAGATGAGTTGATGAGGTCAAAGGCTCCTTGGAGGGCTAATATTTCATGACATTTGGCTTCATTTTTGACCAAGGTCTGTTTTTGTAAGTCTCCAAATTCACGGTTCTGAGATTCCTCTTAATCTCAAGTTTTTCCCATGAGATTACAGTATGTCTTGTAATAGTTCTTAGTGTTATGTTCAAAGGACAGGAAAAGGCTGCAAGATTGTAAAGCAGATCTCACCACGGGGTCTAAGAGGTTAAGGTGAAATGCAGGGTCTCAAAGTGATGCTTGAGAGGGAAATGTCAACTAGAACAGCTATTACTTCTATGGTGACTCCAGAAGGCTTTGGGTAAGGTAAGGCCAGCCTGGTGCTCATGCATTCGTGTGTGTATCTTCCAATTCGAGTTCTCAAATAGTATTGAATAATTCCTTGCTATCTGTTGAGGTACCTCTAAGCACCAGGAATTATACAAAGCAATTTAAGTCATAAATACTCTGATGAAGAAAAAGATACACACGCTTGAGTTAACTAAACCAAGTGTTAGGCAACATGTTCTTAAATAATCCATATATGTAGAAGGCTACCAAGGGCAGAAGAACTGAACCTTTAACTCTTCAAGTGAGAAATTTATGGGTAAGATGTAAAAAGGGTATTCTTGACCAACAAAATAAAATAAATAAAACTTTTTTTTTTTTTTTTTTAAGCCAGTCTCAATCTGTCTCCCAGGATGGCGTGCAGTGGCATGATCTCGGCTCACTGCAACCTCCGCCTCCTGGGTTCAAGTGATTCTCCTGCCTCAGCCTCCTGAGTAGCTGGTATTACAGGCATGCACCACCACACCTGGCTAATCTTTTGTATTTTTAGTACAGACCGGGTTTCACCCTGTTGCCCAGGCTGGTCTTGAACTCCTGACCTCAAGTGATCCACCGACCTCGGCCTCCCAGATTGCTGGGATTACAGGCGTGAGCCACCGCGCCCAGACCCCCTGCTTTTTTTTTTTTTGTTGAGACAGGGTCTTACTCTGTCACCCAGACTGGAGTGCAGTAGTGTGATCCTGGCTCACTGCCAACCTCTGTCTCTTGGGTTTAAGCATTTCTTGTGCCTTGGCCTCCCAAGTAGCTGGGATTACAGGCGTGTGCTACCATGTCTGGCTAATATTTTTTCTATTTTTAATAGAGATGGGGTTTCACCATGTTGGCCAGGCTAGTCTCGAACTCCTGACCTCAAGTTATCCACCTGACGGCCTCCCAAAGTGCCGGGATTACAGGCATGAGCCACTATGCCTGGCCCAAAATGAATACAATCTTAAATCTGAAATAAACATGGCACTTCCTACCCGGGGCTGGCTTCATAAGCATATAACTTGTGCTGTGACTGAGTCCTATTTTTAGAAGGACCCTGTGTTTGGTTTGATGAGGTGCTATCACCATTGTGAAATTCTTTTTTTTTTTTGAGACGAATTCTCACTCTGTTTCCCTAGCTGGAGTGAAGTGGTGCCATCTAGGCTCACTGCAACCTCCACCTCCCCAGTTCAAGCGATTCTCCTGCCTCAGCCTCCCGAGTAGCTGGGACTACCGGCACGTGCCACCATGCCCGGATAATTTTTGTATGTTTTAGTAGAGACGGGGTTTCACTATGTTGGCCAGGCTGGTCTTGAATTCCTGACCTCGTCCTCCACCCACCTCGGCCTCCCAAAGTGCTGGGATTACAGGCGTGAGCCACCGCGCTCGGTCACCGTTGTGAAATTGTTAATCATTTTCGAACAAGGGATCCTGCACTGTCATTTTGCACAGGGCTCCATAAAATATGTAGTGTTCCTCTAGACATTGCCTGATTCAAGGAAAATGTTTCTATTCGGGAGTGCTAAGAGATAACACTGTAACAGGAGTTAGGAATTCAGAAACAGAGAGCCATGGATGCTGCTTCGTACTTTATCCTGTAGAAAGCGGGCTACACTGGCATTTTTTTTTGAGCAGCAGAGTAATTCAGTGAGGCTGACATTTTAGGAGGACTCATCTGATGCGAGGATGATGGGAAGAGACAGGGTTGGTTTAGAGACTCTCATTATGATCCATGGATAAGGCAAGAAAGTCCACTTGGGAATAAAACAAAGAGGCAACTTTGAGAAACAAGTGGGAAAAAAGAATTGCTATGTCTTAATAATAAATTAATGAAAAATGGAGAGAGAGAGGATGAGAGAAAGAGAGAGATGCGAATTAAACTCACTTATATGACACACTCTTTGATCAGACTTTTGAAAAAAACCAAAAGCACTATTACTATGATTATTGGTAGCCAAATTGGTAGGGCTGCCAGGAGCCTTTGAATGTCTTCATCTGGGAATTTGCCAGTAAGGTGAACATGCTAATGTCATTCATTTCTCCATTCATTCGTTTCATTCATTCAATATTTACTGATCACGTACTGTATGTCCAAACACTCTCTTGGACATGAGGGATCCAGCTATGAATAAAACTGTCACAAGTTTTGCCTATGGAGAGATTACAGCCTAGGGAGGTAGAAAGATGGTAAATAATTACAATTTGGGGAGTGTCATGCCAGGAGCTTCGCGTAGTTTGGGAATTAGGGAAGGCTTTTCTGGCCTTTTCTCTCAGAAAACTTAAACAAATAAATAAATGGAGTCGTCAGGCCCATCGCATTTAATTTGCCTCCTTCCAGTTCTACCTAACAACAGCTTGTGTGTGTATGTGTGTGTGTCTGTGTATGTGTGGGTAATTTTCATTCCCAAAAGACTTGACAGGCCTGATAAGAGAGAAAGAATGAGAGAGAGAGAGAGAAGGAGCAGGGCGGGGTGGGGGAGAGAGAGGGGGAGAGAGAGAGAGAGAGAAACTGACAGAGGAAGACAGGGAGAGACAGGTACTGACGGTAAAGTTGTTGGTGGCAGTGACAAAAGAAAGAAAGGAGGGGAAGCCAGAGTCTCTTTCATTCTCGTCTGAAATGGTTTTCCACTGCGTTTAATAGGAAATGCTTTTCTCCTCTGCCATCCACACAGTTTTTGTCTCTCTTCCTAGTCCCAGTTTTTGTTCTGAGGATGGGCATCCCCCCAGCCAGACTGAGCTTCTCCCTAGGAATTTTGGAAATGGGGCTGAAAGAGAAAATTCAATAGCAGTCGGAGGTGGCCATTTTCACCCATGTGAATTGAGAAACAAAGCCAGCCTATATTGCGGGAGAAGACGGAGCATAGAAGACAGCCAAGAAAGTGGCCTGAAAGTGTTCAAATCCCCAATTGCAGCTTATTTCCACCCAAGTCGCAAACACATTTCTGTCGTTCAGTTTGATGAGACACCCCGGTTTGTTTATAATAAGTGTTCCTTTTTGCTTAAGCTTGTTCAGGGTTTCTAGTGTTTGATTCTCTATTATTTGCAAACCAAGAGGCTCCATATGATCATTGTTGAAGAGGGGCAACCTGTGGTGGCAGAAAGCTGTCAGCACAGCCAGGTAAAGCTTTGAGATCTACTTCTAAATCCTGTTCTACAGGTCGGGCGCGGGGGCTCAAGCCTGTAATCCCAGCACTTTGGGAGGCCGAGACAGGCGGATCACGAGGTCAGGGGATCGAGACCATCCTGGCTAACACGGTGAAACCCCGTCTCTACTAAAAAATACAAAAAACTAGCTGGGCGTGGTGGCGGGCGCCTGTAGTCCCAGCTACTCGGGAGGCTGAGGCAGGAGAATGGTGTGAACCCAGGAGGCAGAGCTTGCAGTGAGCTGAGACCCGGCCACTGCACTCCAGCCTGGGCGACAGAGCGAGACTCCGTCTCAAAAAAAATAAAAAATAAATCCTGTTCTACCAATCAAAGATTTCTGGGTATATGGATGCACGTTTGTAAAAGTGAGCAGAACGTACACTCCTGACAGAATGCACGTGGCAGTTATCATACATAGGATCTCAGTTAAGCAGGTGGTGAACAGTAGCTTGAATGGCTATTTATGTTGCATCCTCTCCATAAGATGCCAGGTCAAGATCACAAACCCTGGATACAACAGAGCATGAGCCCACTGAAAACTCTCTCCACGAAAAGGACAGTGGTGCCTGTTTATAATTTAGTCTTTTACCTTCCCTTTTCTGTTGAATCCTACCCCAGGTTTAGTTGGAAGCATCTTCATATGTAATCTTTGACCTTGACATTATTGCCTTCAAGGACACTACCAGGCATAGGTCTTTGGGAAAGCTGTTGACTGATGAATGCATAACTTCCTGGAAAGTAACAAGCAGGACCACCATCAGAGGCTTCTGGTCTCCTCCAGAGCTGGAAGCTGATACTGTGTGGCACGTATCATAGATACAACTCTCCTGTTCTCTTCCTATGCGTGGTTCACCACCAAATTCTTTTCTTTGCCTGGCATTATCTGACTCTAGGACAAAGCCACTCTTCCCCACCAGTGGCCTGTGTCACCTGTGGGTCTGACATGTTCCTCCTTGGCATACAGAAGCATCGAATTTCCCGGTAAAATGAAGAGGGTGGCTGACAGAATGCTGGGAGACGGTGAAATGAGAGACCCGGTTATCCGCATCGGTCTTGCCCCAATTCTGGCCACGTTTCCCAAACAAGGCTGAGAGCCAGGGATTATTTTTGTGTGGAGTGCTAATGCCTGAGTACACTCTGCTCCTTGCCTTCTGATTCCAGGTACCGATGATAACTGTTCCCTAGCCAAATGTTGCCCTGCGTGCTGTTGTTGGTTGTATTCACTGACCAAGAATCACATAGGCCCGACTGTCTGCTCATCTACTGCAGGGAGTACCCAGAGAGGAGGAGGTGAAAATGATGGTCTCAAGGAACAAGGTGTGCTCTGGCGGGTGCTGGGCTGGCCTCAGTGACCCTTACAGGAGAGCACTCAAGCAGGGGGGCTGAGACCAGGCACACACTGTTCTTTCTTCATCCTAAGGGATGTCCTGGCTGTGCTTCCTTTAGGGAGATTAAGAGACGTGAATTCAGGCCAGCATCTAGTGCTGGGCATTTGGCGAGTCAAAACCAACAGAATACTGAAAGCCAAAACGCTTGGTCTCAGAATTACCATGCAGTGATTTGTGATTTCAATGATTGAGCCTCATGCATGGGCTCAAGTTGTTTTAGCAAGGTGTCTGTTCACACGAACACTGCGAAGCTATTCTTTCCCTAAGCACCACACTCTCAGCTTGTCAAAACATTTGAAGAAGACTAATTCATGCCTCAAAAGGAATTCTCTCTCACTCACAAAGCTGCCAGGTTTGTGAGCTTGAGGCTTTCATGTTAAAATAACTCAAGACACTAGAGGAATAGGGAACAAAAACCTCAAGTGGAAATGCCTCGGGGCTTATGATGTCACTTAGAGGGCAGAATTCACAGTTCACATGCTCACCGGGAGGATGGGATGGCAAAGTCAGATGGCTCAAGCCAGCTCTGACTGGTTTGGGTGCTTGTGAGAAGCAGTACAGGGTAGCAGTCACAAGCATGGACTTACAAACCAAAGGTGCGTGAGACCAAGCCCCAGCTTTTCCATTTACAAGGCATGGGATTTTGTGACAGTTCCTTCAGTGCTGGGGGCTTGGTTTCTTCTTCTATGGATGGGAGGACTGAAACAACAGTACCTCCTTACAGGATTGTTGTGAGGATTAAATTAGTTAGCACATACAGCAGGCATGTGAGCATCAGAGAGTCCCTGGGGTGCTCTGTTGGGGTGTAGGGAACCTCATCAAACCCCTCTCTAAGTCAGGGAGGACTGGGAAGCAGCTGACAACACTGTCACTTCAAGTGTCCAGCTAGCATGGCTGTTCCGTGGCGGGGAAATTTTCCTTCCATCACAAACAGGTCCCTGAAGTACAGAACAGAAACTCGGCAACTGACATAAACAATTTCAAACAATAATTGCAGAAGACAAATTGCTCCATTTGGGCACCAAGATTCCTCTCTGAGGCTTTCCCCACTTGTTTATGTATTCTGTGGCACAGAGCCATGAGCGAATTAAGCAGACAGCGTGCACACACGCCTGGGGCCGGCGGGAGGGGCCTCCGGGAAAAGGACCTGCCATTTGACCCGCGTTCCTTGAAAGCTATTGCTGCAGAGATGCCTGAGACAAAGGGACTCAGATTTACGCCTTCTGGTGTTCACTTGTTCATTGAGAGAGGCCACAAGATTTAGTGCCAGGAGATCTGAGTTCAAGTGCTGCTTCACCATACTGTATGTGTAAATTTGGGCAGGTCATTCCCCTTTCTGTACCTTAGTTTCCCATCCCTGTAAGAGGGACATCATTATACTCACCTCTAGGGTAATTATAGTGGTCAAATTAAGAGCCCTTTAGCCCTAGTAAATTACCATATGAAGATTAATGAGGTTAACTGTGGGTATCCACTAAGTAGCTGAATAAGAGTTAGGGGAATTAGAGTTTGGAAGAAAGGGTGTATTTTATGAGGCAAAGCAGTTCTTCTAAAATAAAGAGTCTTCATTCCATGGGGCTGTGGTTCTTGAATATAGGTTTAAGTTCTTTTGAGAGCCTAAGTTAAGCTTGTGATATATACTATTCTATTATAGCGTTTAAAGCATATATTACCTTTTCTGACTATAAAACAAGTGCATGTTCATTATAGAAAATTTGAAAAATGTATAAAAGTTTCAGGATGAAAGGCAAAATTAATAGGAATTCAAGTCTGCAGCGATAAGCAGCATCTGCTAATACTTTGCCTTTTTTCTTCTGATTCATATGCCTGAACATAGATATAAAAGGGCACCTACCTACCCTACAAGTTCTCAAGAATTGGGATCGTATCACATGCAACTCTGAAACCTCCTTCTTGCATTGTAAACAGCTTTGCATCTCATGATCCTTTGAAAACACCACATTTAATGCGCATGGTAAATCCCATTTTTGATGTATTTAAATATTTTCTTTTTGTTAAGCATCTCCAGTTTTCCCTCAGTTTTACTGTAGCATATATATCATTGCAAAGAGCATGTTCAAAGATAAATCTCTAACTCTCTCATACTATCTATATGTTATATATCATATACAAACATATGCTTATACATATATCTAAATATAGGTCTATGAACCATTCTTTAAATGTTAGAAAATAATCCTGGCTCTACTGTTAGACACGAGGTTTTGAAACAACGAAACATGATGCTTGAGAATACTTTCTGTCTCTGGGACATTCTCTAGTGCCAGGTTCTAATCTATGTGTTAAGAACACAATCCTGGCCGGGCGCGGTGGCTCAAGCCTGTAATCCCAGCACTTTGGGAGGCCGAGGCGGGCGGATCACAAGGTCAGGAGATCGAGACCACAGTGAAACCCCGTCTCTACTAAAGATACAAAAAATTAGCCGGGCGCGGTGGCGGGCGCCTGTAGTCCCAGCTACTCGGGAGGCTGAGGCAGGAGAATGGCCTGAACCCAGGAGGCGGAGCTTGCAGTGAGCCGAGATCGCGCCACTGCACTCCAGCCTGGGAGACAGCGTGAGACACCGTCTCAAAAAAAAAAAAAAAAAAAAAAAAGAGAACACAATCCTTTGTGAAGGCTGCATTTCTACTAAGCCAAGGATTCCTTTGCTATCCCTATGCCTCATTCTGTCCTCCTCTCCCAGCCAACCCTGAGTTACACTTGCTGAATTTTCCATCTCTCCTTCTCATCTCATTCTTTCAATCTTGAAGCCAGTGCAGATGGCTACCATGTTTAAAAAAAATAAAAAATAAATAAAAAAAGCTTTAAGCAGACGGACTGTTAGGTTGAGAGAGGAAATGGGTTAAATGCCAGGCATCTGCCTATCTGAAAAGACCATATTCCCCTGGGCTGCCCATTTCTCTGGGGGACCATGTGGTAAATTTGATTTTGTAAGCCCTGAGATGAGAGTTCTAGGTCTGAATCTATTGGGTGACCTTGGGCCAATTTCTTAATGTCTCTGGAAACTCAGTAATCTCATGTGTACAATCAAACTTGTAATCTTACAGAATTGGTAGAAAAATATCACGAGGTCAGGAGATCGAGACCATCCTGGCTAACACGGTGAAACCCCGTCTCTACTAAAAAAATACAAAAAATTAGCGGGGCGTGGTGGTGGGCGCCTGTAGTCCCAGCTACTTGGGAGGCTGAGGCAGGAGAATGGCCTGAACCCGGGAAGCAGAGCTTGCAGTGAGCCGAGATGGCGCCACTGCACTCCAGTTTGGGCAACAGAGAGAGACTCCATCTCAAACAACAACAACAACAACAACAACAACAACCCAAACATTAGCTAGGCATGGCGACGCGTGCCTGTAATCCCAGCTACTCAGGAGGCTGAGGCAGGAGAATGGCGTGAATTCGGGAGGCAGAGCTTGCAGTGAGTCGAGATCGTGCACTCCAGCCTGGGTGACAGAGTGAGACTCAGTCTCAAATAATAATAATAATAATAAATAAAAATATTAATGAATATGATCTTTTTTGAATACATCAAAGAAATATGAGGTGCTATAATTTGGAAGCCTGCCCCCAGCTGTCTATCCTCAAAACTGTTCTCTAGATCTCTCTCCAGCTCTCTCTCTTTGGTTTTATATTTAGACAGAACAGCATTCTCAATTATCAGAGAAGAGGATCTGGGCTCAGCCATGAGCCTTTGCTGGTCCTCATAGCATGTAGCGATCTTGCTGAGACCCAGACAAGGCTTGGCACTGTCTTCAGAGGCATCAAAGGACCAGATCCAGAATAAAAACCACACCTCACTGGAGAATAAGTATAATTATTATGCCTTTTCAGTTTTTTTTTGGAAAGGAAAAAAAATAAGTGATGATAGATACATAAAACACTTTGCAAAATACAATATAAGTTATATAACGACAATAATTACCTTCATAACTCTTAAGCACAATCTAGGGTAAAAAGAAATGATAGGCTGGGCACGGTGGCACATGCCTGTAATATCAGCACTTTGGGAGGCTGAGGCAGGCAAATCACGAGGTCAGGAGATGGAGACCATCCTGGCCAACACGGTGAAACCCCGCCTCTACTAAAAATACAAAACTTAGCCGGACATGGTGGTGCGTGCCTGTAATCCCAGCTACTAGGGAGGCTGAGGCAGGAGAATCGCTGGAACCTGCGAGGCAGAGGTTGCAGTGAGCCGAGATAGTGCCACTGCACTCCAGCCTGGGGACAGAGTGAGACTCCATCTCAAAAAAAAAAAGAAAGAAAGAAAGAAAGAGAAATGATAATAACTGGGCAGCGAATCTTTTTTTTTTTTTTTTTTTTTTTTTGAGATGGAGTCTAGCTTTGTCACCCAGGCTGGAGTGCAGTGGCCGGATCTCAGCTCACTGCAAGCTCCGCCTCCCGGGTTCACACCATTCTCCTGCCTCAGCCTCCCGAGTAGCTGGGACTACAGGCGCCCGCCACCTCGCCCAGCTAGTTTTTTGTATTTTTTAGTAGAGACGGGGTTTCACCGCGTTAGCCATGATGGTTTCGATCTCCTGACCTCGTGATCCGCCCGTCTCGGCCTCCCAAAGTGCTGGGATTACAGGCTTGAGCCACCGCGCCCGGCCAGGCAGCGAATCTTAAGAGAAATTCATGAGAGGCTGGTCGTTGTTAATTTAGAATCAATATGATATCTTATTATAACAAATCATTTTAAAACATTGTAAATTAACATATCATAGCATATTGATATAAACATTGATAATATACACTTTTTTTTAACTTTTAAGTTTAGGGGCACATGTGCAGGATGTGCAGGTTTGTTACATAGGTAAATGTGTGTCATGGGGGTTTGTTGTACAGATTATTTCATCACCGAGGTATTAAGCCTAGTACCCATTAGTTATTTTTTCTGATCCTCTCCCTCCTCCCACCCTCCACCCTCCAACAGGCCCCAGTATGTATCATTCCCCTCTGTGGGTCCATGTGTTCTCATCATTGAGCTCCCACTTGTAAGTGAGAACATGTGGTATCTGGTTGTCTGTTCTTGCATTAGTTTGCTAAAGAAAATGGCCTCCAGCTCCATTCATGTCCCTGCAAAGAACATGATCTCGTTCTTTTTTATGGCTGCATAGTGTGAATTAAAATATAATTAATATTCATGTGTGGATAAAATTGCTACCATTTATCGAGTACATCAGCACATCCCTGCACTATGTCAAGCACTTTTTATATACTTTTCCACTAAAGCCTCCAAGATTTCCAATGAAGGAGGCATTCTTGTTTCCACATTTACACATAGAAAAGTAGAAGATTGAGAGCTTGAAGGCATGCACTCGAGTTCATATCATACGACCAATAAGGATGGAGGCCAGGATTTGAAACCAAGTCAGTCAGATGGCATACCTATACCACAGATATACATTAAGATTTTCCAACAAAAATTAATAGCAGAGTTGTGGGTTTTCAGTCCCTTAGTTGAGAAGCAAGTTTCATTTGTTGTAGTTTGTTGCAGTTTGAGTTGTGAGCATGATCCAGGATTAATGAGAATTGGAGAACAACTTAAACCTCTCAGGGACTCAGCCAACTCCTGACTGAGCTGCTACGCAAATATGGTATCCTTAACCCGCTCCCCATCACTCCATATCTTAAAAAACAAATAATACTCTGTATAGGAGATACTGGATAATCATAATCAAGAATATAAGAAAGAACGTAAGAAAATTTAAAAATTACTCATAATCTCACCACCCAGAGCTAATCATTTTGAGAATGAGTCTTTCCAGGCTTTTTTTTTCCATGCGTGTGCTTTAGCACCTTCGGTATATTTTAATTCGCAACTTGTTGGGATTAAAGTTTTTTAACTTTTAAAAGAAATTTCTTTCTTTACTGTCTTATGGTCTTCTTTCTGTGTGTGCATGTGTGTATGTGCAGGGGGAGGGTGCTAAGTCTAAAATTGTATTCTATATCAAGTAAGAGGATTAAAATATGTCATCAAATATTATTTAGTGTTCACATCCTCTAAATCTTCACTTAAATCTTTGCCTACTTTATTAAAGACTTACAGATATGCTATTTTTCCCCCACCGCTATTAGGATGTCAATTTCTTCTTATGTTTTAGGCGTATTTAAAAATTAGGTAGACACGAATACAGTTTTATTTTAAAAGATGCAAATGGCAAAGGAAAGATAAGGTCTGGCTGTCTGTATCTGTGGATACCATAATCAACAGTTCTACTTATATCTTTGAAACTTTTTTTTTTCTGTGTACTTATATATAAATACTATTTATTTACTTATTTATTTTTTGAGATGGAGACTTGCTCTGTCACCCAGGCTGGAGTGCAGTGGTGCGATCTCGGCTCACTGCAACCTCCGCCTCCTGGGTTCAACTAATTCTCCTGCCTCAGCCTTCCGAGTAGCTGGGACTACAGGCTGGCACCACCAATGCTGGGCTAATTTTTTGTACTTTTAGTAGAGACGGGGTTTCACCGTGTTACCCAGGATGGTCTCAATCCCCTGATCTCATGATCCGCCTGCCTTGGCCTCCCAAAGTGCTGCGATTACAGGTGTGAGCCACCAAGCCCAGCCAATACTTTTTAAAAAACATAAATGAAAATATGTTGCCGGATTGTTTAATAACCTGAATTTTAAAAAATTAAGTATATGTTTTGGAGATCTTTTCACATCAGTTCATATAGAATTTTATCATTTATTTTTGCTTTGCATTGTGTTTTATTGTATTCTACACTGTGAATATATTGTAATTTAATGACTCATTCCCTTACAGATGACGTTTATGCTGTTTCCATCTTTTTTAGGTTAGGCATTATAAACTGTAATAAAATTGTATCTGTTAAGACTTTACAGTATGGATTGCTCACTAACATGATAGGTGTATTGTGTCTTCATGCTTATTCAATACTTAATATTATAAACATTTTAAAATTTTGTTAATTTGAAGTTTCTAAAAAGTAGTAGTCCAGGCGTGGTGACTGATGCCTGTAATCCCAGCACTTTGGGAGGCTGAGGCCAGCAGATCATGAGGTCAGGAGATCAAGACCATCTGGCTAACACAGTGACTCTGTCTCTACTAAAAACACAAAAAATTAGCCGGACATGGTGGCGGGCGCCGGTAGTCCCAGCTACTTGGGAGGTTGAGGCAGGAGAATGGCGTGAACCCGGGAGGCGGAGCTTGCAGTGAGCCCAGATCGCACCACTGCACCACTGCCTGGGCAACAGAGTGAGACTCCATCTCAAAAACAAACAAACAAACAAAAATCGTATCTAGATCTTTCACTTTGCATTTTCTTGAATGCTAGTGAGTTGAGTATATTTCATGTGCTGACTGATTATTTTTCCCCTTGAATTGTCATTGCCTTAGGTTGTTTGCTTTAAATCTTATTGTTCATATAAGTCCTTTTAATAATTTTGTCTCATGTATATTTTCAAGTATTTTTTTCAATTTACAGTTTGACTTAAAATTTATTTTGATATTTTACTGTGGAATTTCAAAATGTTTAAGTGACCAAATATGTCCATTTTTATTTCTAACCTGGCCGTGGCCACAAGTTTGGGAAGGCTTGTCCTGCTCTGAGATGATAAAATTATTCTCCTCTGTTTTCTTCAAATATTTTATAGGTTTCCTTAGCTCTTTAATCCATATGGAGTTTATTTTAAGGTATATTATAAAATATCTCAAAGTATTTATTTCCAAAGAGATAGTCAATTTTCTCAACAAATCCATTACCTATTTTGTTGTAGATTTGAACAGTCACTGTTATCAGAGGTTAAATCTATGCATATATCCATAAATGTATATATGTATATGCATGCACATACACACAATTCTGATCCACTGATAATAATTGTTTTACTTCTGGTATTAACTGTTAGATATTTCTTTTATAACTATGTTTGATGTCTTAGAGCAAATCTCCTCTTGCTGTTGCCTTTCAAAAATTTCTTAATTTTTTTTCTCAAATAAACTGAGGTTTAAAAAGTCAAGTTTTATTAAAACCCCTGGGACTTTGTAGGAATGGCATGTGTAATTTATAGGTTAAGTACTAGAAACAACTAGCTTGATAAATCACTATTTAGGAAATCAAAGACGATAGCAGTAATTGGGTATATGCCTGGAGTTGTAGCCCAGAAAGAGGCATATGAAATCTACTGGGTCAAGTACATGTGTATGGTTATGGGGTGGGGCGGGGCAAGAAAGAAAGGAGCTGTAGGTTATAATAAAGATAATCTTCATGGGACAGTGGAACAAACATGTTTATACCTGGCCTCCAAGTTGTCTAACATCTTTGAGCCTCAGCTTCTTCATCTCTAAGATAGGAATAATCACATTTTTGTAAGGATTAAATGAGATGATAAACATGCCCACAGATAATAGGTTCAGTAACTCCTAGTCCTCTTCTCTTCCCTTTTGATGAGGCATGAGTCATATTTGGTAACAGGTGGTCCCTAAATAGCAGACCACATGGAAGTTTCCAAAGCCATTAGGCAACTGTTACTCATTTTCCTGTTCAATCTCTACTGAAAAGGTATGAAAGGCTCATCAGATACCAGCCAACAGTGGGTAAGTACCCAAGGTTACTCTGAGTTAGTTGTACAGTAGGGACAAGCATTCATCGCCAAATAGAAATAGGCCTAAAGTTAAGTTTGTTACATTGTAAGTGCTCCAAAAACACTAGGCATCATTACAGCTTATAAATATTCAAATCCATTATTCCCACACTTAGGCATTTACTCTAAATAATGAGTAGCTTCCAAAACAATCCAAAGGAAGGAAAATATGTTCTTTCTTTACATGAAGGATTTCACAGTAGTGTTATGCATACAGATTTTCTTTTTTTTTTTTTTTTTTTTTTTTTTGAGACGGAGTCTCGCTCTGTCGCCCAGGCTGGAGTGCAGTGGCCGGATCTTGGCTCACTGCAAGCTCCGCCTCCCGGGTTCACGCCATTCTCCTGCCTCAGCCTCCGGAGTAGCTGGGACTACAGGCGCCCGCCACCTCGCCCAGCTAGTCTTTTTTTGTATTTTTTAGTAGAGATGGGGTTTCACCGTGTTAGCCAGGATGGTCTCGATCTCCTGACCTCGTGATCCACCCGTCTCGGCCTCCCAAAGTGATGGGATTACAGGCGTGAGCCACCACGCCCGGCCAATGCATACAGATTTTCATAGTCATGTTATTTATAATATAAAGATTATAACTGGCTTAATTTTCCAATACAAGTAGAAAAGGTTTATATTACTATACTATATTGTATAGTAAATTACTATAGTAATACAATATAGTATAGTAAATTACTATACACTCACTTGGGGGAATATTATACAGTCTTTAAAGCAAAAACTATGCTGCTATGTAGCCTCTTGAAAAATATTTATGCTATTACACCAACTGATAAAAAGGCTGAGTATAAACTTATGTATAGACTCTGATTATCACATTGTAAAAATCTTTATGCACCTGGACAAGGATGGAAAGAGAACACAAATGATAAAGATAAATGATGGAGGAGAACAATTGAACTATCATTCGATTAATGTTGAACAGCATTTTCTGGATTTAACTTTTTTGGAATCATTTTTTAGAAGCTCCAGACAGAGCAATAAGTCTCAAACAAATAACAAAAAGTTCCTTGTGGAACTTTACCCAGGACTGAAAAACCAGCGCAACCAGTCAGGAAGAAACAAGATTGGCTTCCTAAAGAGAGTGTCTCTGGAAATACAAAAGGCAAAATAGTTTATGGGGTATTTTCCAGTCATTTCACATCATCTGTGAAATGGGGATATTGCCTGGGGTTACTTGACCATTTTGATGAGAATTAACTGATTGATTGATGCTTTTGTACCACTTAAGAGGCCAAGGGGAAGGAGATACAAGTTGAGGATACTCAATGCAGTAGTTCAAACTGAGGTGTCAGAAGGGATTGCTGATAAAGACATATACTAAGTATTTGAGGGTCTGTGTATCCATTAATCATTGCTGCACAAACTAAGTGAGAGCTAGGAGAACCCAATACATACATTTTACAATATTACAGTGGCTTAATTCACTTTGAATTCAACTTCTTCTCTAGTGATCTAAGGTAGCTGAATACAGCAAACATCAATCAGTCAGAGGGATTGTACTCATAAGAGAAGTACTCCAATAGTGAAACGAAAGAACTTATCTTCCCTCAGCAGCAGGAGAAAAGAAGGACATTATTCTCCCTTCATTGGTTCCAGAGAACCTTTTGCTATGCTCTGGAAAAATAAAAGTCACAAAACAGTTTTATTTATTCTAAATTTCTGGGGATAAATGATACATTTTATTTTAACAAAAATTGGACACCTCTTTCTGTTTTATCTAAGAATAATGATCCAAATCTCGTTAAGTAAAGCTTGACTTACTAGCTATTCTGAAACATATAAGCATTATCGGCCTAATAAAATAGAAATTCAAAGTGCTAAAATCATAAGGCTGCAAAACTATTATTGGGCTAATGGTTGTTGTTGTTCTTATTAATCCTATTTGTGTTTATCAAAAACTTTTAACTACTCCACACACAAGCGAGAACTCTCATGCAACTCACATGCCACCAGATCCAGTAGTAATCCATTTCCACATAGTGAATACAAGTTCACTAATTTCTTTCTTTTCAGAAAGAAGCTCTTAATAATTCTACAAAGATCTTTCCCTCATAGAGGTATGAGGACGTGAAGACCATGAGTCATCTTACCAATGTGGAAACAGAGGCCCAGAGAGCCCTGGGAATATAAACATGTTCCCAAGATCACAGAGTCCCAGATGAGCTCCCACTGTGACTCGGCCCACAGGACAGAAGGAATGGAACCAGGAAAGCAGAGACCTGTGAAATGCACCTGCTAGGTCCTCCCCCTTCATCTGGACAGAGATGTGGGATACCCGTTCACCATTCATTAGATGCTCTGGAAGCCTTGCTAATTAGATGAAAATAAAGGAAATGAAAAACAGTCTGTTCCAACATCTCCTATTCAGGTTTGGCTTTTTTGAAGCATGTAAAATTCTAACCCTGGGTGGAGCTATTTGCTTCTGCCCTGCGCTTCTGTTATTCTTCAATTTAATCCAATTAGAGTAGAGCACATTCAATCTGGTTCAAGTCAACTTGACACAATCTTGCTAACTGTTTCTGTCGTATGCTGTAGCAGATAAAAGACAAATGCCACGCTTCCTGGTCTTAAATAATTTATATATTTTTTTTAAAGTACCTTGAGTACACAGAATTGAATTAATCACAATCCTTGGTTCATGACACACTGTCACACCATCGTCATTGAGCCTTTGTTTAATTAATTTGCTTAACAACACATGGACACAACTACTGACTAACCTAAGAAAAATGGGGATAACCTGGTTCTTACCTTTGGGCTACACCCCTACCTCCTCATTTAGCATCTTCCACTGTGCTATGACTTTGACTTTTGTATTTATATTCACTCCTCTCTTTTTGTTCTAGTTTCAGTACACACAAACACACACCTAACAGTAAACCTATGTTGTTTGCTTTTAATGTTTTTGAATAGACTTTGGAGGAAGAATAAAACATATTTATTCAACATATATTTAATGGGTACCTTCTCCATGCCCAGCAGTGTTAGGTGCTAGAGAATAAAAAATAAAAAACAAACACAAACAAACAAGTAATAATTTCTGCCGTTATGGACAAATAATAAGCAAATAAGCAAGTAAAACGGTTTAGTCTGTCCAATGGTGATAAGAGCTATGAATAAAACTAGGGCAGGGAAGGTGGGGGTTGCGGTTCTTGCTATAGTGGTTAAGATGGTGAGGGAAGGGCGTGAGGGCTGTGAGTGAATTGAATACAGCTGAATTTGAGGAGAAAGGAATGGTCTCAAGCAGGTGGCTTTAGCCAGACCCCAAATGTTCCTTTAACTTTTAAATTCCATGTAGAAATTAAAATATGTTCATTTCTAAAGGTGCATTAAATTATATTCTCATATGTAATGCTTTGATCAAGCATTTACAAAAATATTTAGGGCCATTCCCTTGGAAAAGTATTGAATCTTACAGCTAAAAGCAACTTGAAATATGAACCAGTCAAAACCTTCCATTTTGTAGAAGGTAAAAATGAGGTCTAAAAAGGTGAATTAAATTATATATACATACATAAATATTACAGATCATGGGAAAGGCACTCTTGTAGGTTAAATTATTTGTTCTAAATGAGAAAACTAATTGCTAATGAAGGTAGATAGTCTGGGCTTCTCTCAAGCTCATGGTGAAAATGTCTTCAATAGTGTCCATAATGATAAAAATCTCAGGGGCCGACCTCTCAGGCTAACCTCAAATCCCGAGAGAGAAAATTCCGTGCCAGAGGTATTGAGGATTTAGCTTAAAGTAGGAATCAGTCGTCATTTTAGGTTGTCTGAAGGATGGAGAATAGAGAAACGACAGAGAGAGATGACTGCAGCTTCCTGCTGAGATGTCCCTCTCTGAAAGGACAAGCAACCAGTAATAGGCACCGGAGGCCCGATCCTGAGTCTATTGGAGAAGAACACAGTGGGGTGGGTCGCACTACCTGAGTTCAGCCACAGCCTCACGAGTGCCTGCTTTGCGTGTTCCTTGCCTTCTTTTAACTACAGTTACAACCCCTGGATACTCTGCTGCCTGTGCACCGGCCTGCCTGCTGAGCTTACCTTCCACCTTCCCAGACGACCAGACACCGGAGGTGAAGCTCCCACGTTCTTCCTCACCCATAACCTGGCTGTACTCCAGAGGACCTAGGGTTCATTCTCATGGTACCCCCTCCCCACTTGGAGTTTTCTCCTTTCATGCCTAAAACACAAGTTTTGCATTTTGAGGAGTCCTTGGGAATCCAGAGAATCTCAAGAGCTTGATAGGATACTGGATGGGGTAGCAGAAAGTGTTTATCGAAGACCACTCAGACTGTAGGTAGGGTTGCCAAAAAGAATACAGAGGGCCCAGTGAAATTTGGATTTCAGAGAAAAGTATGTCCCAAGTACTGCTATATAGTAAAAATTAATCATTATTGCTTGGAAATTCACACTGAACTGGGCATTCTGTATTTTTATTTGCTAAACTGAACAAGTTTATATTTGTGGGAGTGGGGTCAAGGTCATGGCAGTTGCCAGACTTTGCCTCTGTTTGGGCGGTTTAAGATGGGGAAGTGGGAAAGAGAGAGAGAGAGAAGCAAAAGAAACACAATGATTCTTTAGAAGCAACATCCATTCACGGACCTCTCTCTCCACTTCCAATCCTTTGTGTTCGAGGGCTGTGTGTGTCTGTGTGTGGCACACATACGTACCTCCCTGTGTGTTTTGTAGGACACAAGGATTGATATTGAAGAGAACTGCTGATAGTGACACTGATTAGATATTGAATAAACAACATAAGATTAAAAACTGTAAAAATGCAGTTAGTTTAAAATCAGCACAAATGATTCCATTCATGTAAACTGCCTCTCCTTCATGCACAATTGCCATACAGCGCAGTCACAACTACACTTGTTCTCAGCCAATTTTTACATGTTTTCAGAGAATGATAAAATGTTACCAAAGGGGTCTAAGACATTGCATAATCCAATCTCAGCATTTACCTATTAGATAACTGAGACTTAGAGAAAGTGACCAACTGGGGGTCCAACTGCACTTCAATATTAATAATAGAAAAATATTTTGTAGGAGCCTTCTGAGGGCTGGGCATTTTCGAAGTTCTCTACTTCACATTTAATTCTCACAATGACCCTATAGTCATCCTCATTATTCAGGTGAGGCAAGTTGAGGCACAGAGAATTATGTAATTTACCTAACGTTCAGGATCATGTAGCTAATAAGTAGAGACGACTATTAAAAACCCAGCTAGTCTGGTCCCCAAGACCCACCCACTCAACCAGGACACCCTTTGGCTTCTCAAATGAGTTTATGTCACTAAACATGTTCATACATGTAAACTTTCAGAGCTTCCTGCTGCTGTAGCATAATTTCGTCCTTAATCACGGGGTCACTCAAATACAGCTTATAGAAAGTTGGTCGGCCATGGTTGACATCGATGACGATTTGAGAGTAAAAGCAGTTATCTCCTCACTTAAAAACAAACCCTGTCACAGCGAGTCTCTTGCTGTAATCACAGAACCATTCTGTTGCATTTATTTTTTGAAATATGTTTAACGGAATACATAATACCACGATCTACTATCAGAGCAAATATTCACAGTGAGAAACAGTTTTATGAGTTTACAGTTTGAGCTGTTTCTGAAAGAGGAGGAGGAGAAGAAGATGATGAGGGAGAAGGGAAAACAGCAAAAGAGAGAAATCAGAATAAAGTCAAGGCCCTTGTTCATTGTTGGTGACAAAATAAAAGGCATTCTCTTAAGGAGAGACCCTCTCGTTAGCATGCCTCCACCTCAGTGCTGGCACAGCTGTAGGAGTAATTACCTCCGGAAAGAATAACCACCATTCAAACATGACATTTTCTAAGTTTTACATTCCATTTGTTTTTTTTTTTTCTCCTGTCTGTCAAGAGACTATCAATGCTTGCATCTCAGACTCCAGATTCCCTGTTTATCAACGACGGGAGGATTAAGGATGCCCGCGTCTGCTTTCATATCATGTTTTCCCGAAGCTACCTTTCCTTATGACACAAGGGCCTGCACAACTTTAAAAAAAGTGAGGCTGGAATTCTCTGAAACTCCAGGATCAGGGTCTTCAGGGTCTACTTAGGAGACACCAGGACTCCACAAATCCACTGAGATGGAAGTTGGGACTGTTGCAAAAATTGTCTTCCCTCTCCACTGCGCTTTAGCTGAAGGAGAGATTGATGAGCATTTAGCAAGTCTACTATCAAGTATATCACCAAATCCTGTTAGAGAAAACCCAGCACCACCAGACCCTCCACATTTAAACTGGCCAGTAAGCATTTGAACGCAGCTTCATACAAAACAAATCTACATCCTCTCTTCTTCAGAAAGGTGGCAGTGTTGCCTTAGAGTTTTGACCAAATACAAAGCAGTGGTGAGGTCTCTAGCTAATTAATAGATCAACTGCCTCACCTCACCATGAAAAGGAAAGGAAGGACTTAATCCACTGCTGACCCCGGTGGCTGGCAGACTCATCCTAGAGCTTCAGGGGCAGTGAGGCTTGTGACCGCCTAAGCTCTTGAGTTTTCAACTTGCGTCAACAGTGAAGATCCTAAGAAAATCTCCAGCTGACCCCACAGGCGTCTAAAAACCAAGGGCATCTAAGAAAGTCATAGATGAACCTTCCCTCCCAGCATCTACATTTTTCCTTTTTGAACCATCCATCCCAAGTGAAACAACTGAGTTGGCCCCAATGTAGAAGGGCTAAGGAAACTTAGCTTAGCAAACTATGCCAGCATCTTTCTCACACCTGTTATGTCTAATGCTCACATCGGAGTTCTCATAAAAGTAATCAATCTAAGTAGAAGTCCTACATTATTGAGTGTGTTGTTAACCAGTTTTCTAAAATCAACATCATACACAGAGCTACTGAAAAATAACTTCAGAAGTCAAGTGTTGCTTTGTCCAAACGTGGAGACCCACGCAGACACCTTCCATGGGCGCGTGTACCAGCCCTCTGGAGAAGCGGTCAGAGCTCCCATCTCTCCCTTCCACTCACCTCCACTCAGCGTCCTTTGAGAAGTTTCTCCATGTGCCACTAACACAGAAATTTTAGGGGAAATTCTCTATTTATAAACATCAGATGGTTTGGGAAAAAATATTTGTGGCACTGGGCTTTCTTTTTTTTCCTACAGTGATGTCATTTTAAATACTTGGTGTGCTCCAAATTTGCTATTTTTACTTCCCCCAAGTGACTTTTTTTGGGAAATACATTTGTTTGGATTAGCTACATTTTAAGTGACCCCTGCACCTAACACACAACATCAGGTTCATCTTCTCAGCGATTATAACTGATACTACGCAGCTTCCAAACTTGAAATCCCTTATTTGTTCATTTCCAAAGTTGCTCCCTCCGAATGTACCCCTCCAAAATTTCTATTCATAGATGCAGATAAAATAAGATAAAATAAAATAAAAAAGGATTGGCCTTTTCACAGATGAACAACCACACTCAACCACCCAAAGCACTTAAAACGGAAGACACGAAAGGCCCCCAAAGTCAAATAAAATTCTTCGCTTCCACAATGTGCTTTTGGGGAACAAAGTTGCGGGAGACCTGGCAGGCTTTGAAACATTTATTGGAAAGCAGTTCTAGAGTTGAGAATTGCAGAAGAGGAAAGTTTAAGAAGGAATGCTAAATGCCTTCGCCCTACCTGATCTGAACTTGCTCCTAATCAGCAAGGAATGCTCAGACCCCAGGAGTGTCATGTTGAGTCTCAGCAAGCCGCTGGTCCCTTGGCCAGGCGCCCCCTGTTCTCCACCAGCAACAGGCTCCCGGGAGCCCAGCTGACCGCAGCTAACAACCCAGAATTCATCCAACTCTCCGTGAGCTCCCCTGGGTAGGAGTACAGTGGCAGCCAGTGTCCCCAGAAAACTGGCGCCTCCCCCCTCGCAGTGCGGGGCTAATTAACTCTTAGCCGGCGGGACCCTCCTCCTCCTCGGAGGTTGGCCAGGAGCAGCGGCATCCCAGGCGTTCCTGGCTGATGTCATAGGCTGCCGGCGATTGCGGAGAATCGCCACCACGCCTTTATGAAGGTCCCAACTTTGCCATCTGATACTCTTTACTACTGACAGGCGCTCAGCCAATCAGGAGCGGCGAGCGGGGCCTGGGGACCTGGAGCCGCCGGAGCCGTCTCGGGAACCGGCTCTTAACTCTTTGCAGCGGGCCCAGCAGCTGCCGAGGCGCAGAGGGCGGGAGCAGGGCCGGGGGTCGGGAATCTGGGAGAAGGGCGCGAGCTAAGGAGCGATGCCCAGAGGAAAGACGGAAGGGCTGCGACGCCACGGGGCTTGCAGGTGGTGCGCGGGGCTGCGGCGGCCGCTGGGAGCTCCGGGGGCCTGGGGATGGGCGTGCGCAGCCGGGGCTTCCCCGGCCGGGCTTCTGCCTGCAAAAGGGAAGCGGCCGGGATCTCCCGCCAGCAGGCTTCAAAGGCTGCGCGAAAGGGCGTGCGCGCCCGCGGGACGGCTCGCTCGGGGCAATTTGGAAATACGCTGGACCCCTCAGAAGAAAAGCTTCCGACGGACCGGAGCCCACGCATTCCCCTGGGTTGGAGGGGGCTCAGGGCACTGGCAGAGACGATTTTGTATCTCGCAGCTCCAATACGGGACTTAGATGACTTTCCACGGGGAAAATGGAAAAACTTTCATTTTTCTAGGATATGCTTTTTTGGGAGACAAATGTGACTCGGTGCATCTGGAGATCCAGCTGCGACACAGCGCTCACACCTCATAACCCCGAGGGAATGGGAAAAGATACCTGGGTCGGAGTGAAAAACTTACCGGGCTCTAAACAGGGAGGGGCTCCGGAGCAGGGGGCAAGTCAGACCTCGGATTGGGCTTAGCTTGGGAAGGCTCAAGAACTCTGCCTACGAATGAATCTGTCGTTAGGGGAAAATCCATTCCGTAACCGACCCAGAGTTACTTGTGCATCTGGCCGAGGTGTTATAGGCACATGGATCAATGAAATAAAACAAAGACCCATCTCTCAAGAAGCTGGTTTAATAGTTGGTGGCTCAGAACATAAAAACCACTCTATATACGTATATAATTAGGGTTTATTTGCAACTTCATATGCACGTGGGCCCCGGCCGTCGTCTATTACACACAAGCCTGCCTATGTCTCTACTGTGAGTCCTTAAAAAATCAGTCGGTGGCAGATGGAGACCCGAGGTGACAATAGCTCATGGGGACAACCTCTAATGTCCTGAGTCCCGGCCTCTGCCCCATGCCCTGTTGCTGAAAACACATTAGAGGGGTTAACCCTTGAGCTTACTCTCTGGATCTGAGTGGGTCGTTTTCGTAAATAAGGTCTTCAGGGATAGACACCTTCTTGCTGATGTGTCAAAGACGAGAAAGAACAAGCCATCCATGTTCCCTTTGGGGATCTAGTCCTGGCCTAGGCGCCTGACTCTAGGCTGATTTGGGGTGCAGGAGCATCTCAGCGGTTATGTAACATCATTTTCCCATTCCTGCTATAACAAATTACCACGAATTTAGTGGCTTAAAACAACACACATTTATTATCCTGCCGTTATGGAGGTCAGAAGTCCAAAGTGGGTCTCAGTGGGTCAAAATCAAGGTGTCGACAGGGCTGCATCCGTTTCTGGAGGCTCTAGGGGAAAATCGATTTCCTCACTTTTTCCAGCTTCTAGAGGCTGCCCGAGTTCTTGGCTCGTGGCCCCTTCCACCATTTTCGAAGCCAGCAATCATGGGTCAAGTTCTTATTGCATCTTATTGCTTTAACGCTCCCTTCCCCACCTTCTGCTTCCCTCTTCTACATTCACCTTACTGCAAAACTAAACTCTATCATAAAGTCAGTTTATTATCCTCCCTAATCTCATCTACTGCCTGGATTCCCTTTGCCGTATAATGTAACCTATTCACAGATTCCTGGGATTAGGACATGAACATGGGGGGAGAGGGCATGATTCCGCCTGAGCTCTTTCTTTCTCTTCTACCTCTCCTGGTCTTCAGTCAACCCCTAGCCCCCTGGTCTTCAGTGGAGGGAGGTTTGGGAACGGGTGCACACAGGAGTCTGGAAGGGCTCCGAACCGGCTTTGAGATGTGTGTGGCAGGGAGGTACTCTGCGGGGAAGAGATTGGTGGGATAAGGAATATTGCAAAATTATCTGAGCAGGGAAAACTATTTTGAGCAACATTAAAAAAAGAAAAAAGAAAACGCCAAACAGATTTTTATCCCGAAGGCTTTGGGGCTGAGAAGAGATACATGGCAACTTGGCAGAGAATTATTTTTTCAGTGCAAGTTGGGGTGAAATTAGCTGAAGCCAGCATTGAATGTAGGGTCTGCATGACCTAGATGAGTTGGCCAGGAGTAGGTTGTTTTTTCTCTCTGCAGGCCTGGGAGTGTGCGTGTGTATGTGTGGAGTGTGTGTGTGTGTGTGCACGTGTATGTGCGTGTGTAGGGAAGCACAGTTTCTTTTTTTCAGTGAGTTTGGGAAATGCCAGTAACCACAGACCCCCTCAATTTTCCCACCACAGTGTGGAGTTACTGACATAGGTCCTGAAATTTACACCCCCTATGGCTTGGAACATCTATGGTTATAAATATGCTCATATAGAAGTTCATCATTTCTCCTCTCTAGCCAAGCACTTTTGGTTTAAAAAAAAAAAAAAAAAATGGAGAGGGATGGAATCTGGAGAAGATGTTCCCAAGGAAAACGAAACTCCTAAGCTGCTGTGCTCAGAAGCAGCAGGGCTAACGCAGCAGTGGCATGCCGCCAGGCTCTGTCCTGCAATGTCACCACCTTGGAGTGTGTTCCCCTTGCCAGGCTACTCCATGGCCTTCTTTCCTGGGGCCTGGAGTAAGCCCGTGGTGTGACGCAGAGGCAAGACATGAGCCTCCAGTGTGAGAAAGATCTTTGAATCAGGATACCCCTGTACTTTGGAGTGAAGTACTGGGGTTCTCTGGGATGCTCAACATCTTATCTATAAAATGGAGTTAGAAATATTGACTTCCGGGAAGAGTTGGGATGTTTAAATGAAACAATACATGTGGGGTGCCCAGAACAATTCTTCTTGGTGTGTTTTATTTTTTTATTATTTTGAGACAGAGTCTTGCTCTGTTACACAGGCTGGAGTACAGTGGTGCGATCTGGGCTCACTGCAACCTTGCCTCCCGGGTTCAAGAGACTCTCCCTGCCTCAGCCTCCCGAGTAGCTGGGATTATAGATGCGTGCCACTGAGCCCAGATAATTTTGTATATTTAGTAGAGATGGGACTTCACTCCATCAAGACCAACCAAGCTGGTCTTGAACTCCTGAGCTCAGGTGATCCGCCTGCCTTGGCCTCCCAAAGCACTGGGATTACAGGTATAAGGCACCGTGCCTGGACCTGGTGTGTTTTAGACCCTTCTTTTTACTTCCCTTGCCCCAACCACCTCCGATCACTCATGAAGATTCCAAGCAGTTCTGTCTCCTTCCCCTTCATTTTATCTTTCTCTCCTTTGCTGTTAGTTACCTGTGTAATAAGTTGCTAGACATTCAGCAGCTTAAAACAATGCACCTATTTACTATCTCACAGTTTTCATGGTCAGGAGTCCAGGCATGGATTATCTGGGACCTCTGCTTAGGGTCTAACAATGCTGCACTCAAGGCACTGGCTGGGGTGGTAGTCCCATGAGAAGCTCCGTGTCCCCCTCCGAGCTTACTGGTTGTTGATAGAATTCAGGTGTTTGCAGTGTTAGAACTCACAATGGCTGGCTTTTTTTCCAAGGCCAGCAGGAGAATGTCTTTTTTTTTTTTCTTTTTTCCTTTTCTGAGCCGGAGTTTCACCCTTGTTGCCCAGGCTGGAGTGTAATGGCGCAATCTCGGCTCACTGCAACCTCCGCCACCCTAGCTCAAGCGATTCTCCTGCCTCAGCCTCCTGAGTAGCTGAGATTACAGGCATGTGCCACCACCCTGGCTAATTTTTGCATTTTTAATAGAGAAGGGGTTTCTCCATGTTGGTCAGGCTAGTCTCGAACTCCCGACCTCAGGTGATCTGCCCTCCTTGGCCTCCCAGAGTGTTGGGATTACACGCGTTAGCCACCACGCCTGGCTGAGAATGTCCTCTTTTAAAGGGTTCACCTGATTAGGTCAGGCTCACCCAGGATCATCTTTCTTTTAATCCAAAGTCATAGTAATTAGGAACTTTAATTATGTCTGAAAAACCTCTTCATCTTTGCCAAATAATGTAACTAATCATAACAGTGCCTCCATCACAGTCACTGGTCTCTCCCATATTGAAGAGGAGAAGATTATCCAAGGGGATAGCTCATTGAGAGGTCACCTTTCAATTCTGCCTTCTGAAGCTGTGGTCCTCAGCCTTCAGCCACAATGGAAGTGATTATGTCCATTGGTGTGAGTCCAAAGTACAGTGCAGAGTCATTAGCTTAAATCTTGACCCCTTACACATCTCCTTTCCTAGGAGCACCATGAGGTCAGTGGCTGGGTCACAGACAGGGGACAGTGTGGTGAGCAGAGGGACAGCTCACCTATGTTGGCCTCAGGACCTCGAATTCTCCCTGTGGTCCTCTCTTAGCAAATCCCCTTCCTCCACCAAGGTCATTATTGTGTGAATGGATCTCATGAACAGTTCTTAGGACCTCTCTCCAGTATCACCTCTTGTCTATTTTCTCTTTTTCTCTCTCACACATCGGTGAATAAGTAACTTCAGGGAAGCATTTGTTCATCTTTCATTAGTTCATTTAAGATGCATTTAGGGGGCCAGGCATGGTGGCTCACACCTGTAATCCCAGCACTTTGGGAGATCAAGGCAGGTGGATCACTTGAGCCCAGGAGTTTGAGAGCAGCCTGGGAAACATGATGAAACTCCATCTCTACTAAACACACACACACACACACACACACACACACACAAAAGTCAGGCGTGGTGGCACATGCCTGTAGTCCCAGCTACATGGGAAGCTGAGATGGGAGAATCACATAATCACCTGAGCCCAGGAAGTTGAGGCTGCAGTGAGCCATGATTGTGTCACTGCACTCCAGCCTGGGTGACAGAGTGAGACCTTGTCTCAAAAAAAGAAAAAGGAAAAGCAAATGCATTTAGGGTTGTGAGCAAGTCACTGTGGCAAGTGCCTGGCAGGCATGCATAGAGAGACAGGTTTGCAAACTCAAATGAGTCGAGTGACCCAGAGGTAAGAGAAAATGTAGGCAGAAGGGGGATTCCTGAAACCAGCTGGACAGCAGATGGCTCATCCAAGGAGGGCAGCCATGATCTAGCTCTAGGTGACTGTAGCCATGAGGGAAGGAACACAGGCCCTCACTGCTATACTCCTTTACTGTTCAAAGACACTGGAAATCCAGGTTGTAATGTTAAAGGTATTGGCTTTTAAAAATATGAACAACTAGGCCGGGCGCGGTGGCTCATGCCTGTAATCCCAGCACTTTGGGAGGCTGAGGCGGGTGGATCACAAGGTCAGGAGTTCGAGACCAGCCTGACCAATATGGTGAAATCCGGTCTCTACTAAAAATATAAAAATCACTTGGGAGGCTGAGGCAGGAGAATTGCTTGAACCTGGGAGGTAGAGGTTGCAGTGAGCCGAGATCACGCCACTGCACTCCAGCCTGGATGACAAAGCCAGACTCTGTCTCTAAAAAAAAAAAAAAAAAAAAAGAACTATCTGTAATTTTAAAAAATGTATTAAAACACTATAGGTCAGCCAGGAGTCTCATAAAATTTGAGGGTTCTTTAAAAAATGAATGCAAAATTATAAATGTGATTTTAAGTGCAAGGTTGACTTTTTACATAGAAAAAGCAATGAAATCACAACCTAACAGTAGCATGGAAGATTTAGTATTTTTTTATTTCTAAGATTCTTTAGTCAATTTGACCAGAAATGGTAATGTAGAGATGCTTTCTAATTGCATCCTGCTTTCTCTCCTTTCCACCTTGAACTCTCTAAAACCCCCAGTTACTCCCAGCACCCACAAGGCCCATGCAAGAGACTGTGTGTCTGTGTGTGTGTGGAGGGGGCGGTGGGGAGGAAGGGTCAGTCCAGCTCTGGAGCCAATAGAGCAGGTCTGCACACTGAGTCAGACCCTTATGAACCTTCTTGGTGAACTCTGTTCTGAAATTTATCCTCTGCTTTCCAAGAGCTTGACTGCAGTAGGGAGAATGAAGTATGTACCATCAAGTTACCTACTTAAAGAATTACCTATTTAAGAAATGCAGCCTCAGCCTTTCAATTTCTTTCCATTCCAGAAATATTTATTAAGCACGGACTGTGTTCTAGCACTCTAAGGAATATAAAGATAAAGCAGATATGGTCTGGAACCTCTAGGGGCTAAGAATATCGTGGTAGGGGTCATCCACAAACTCTCAACAAACTAGAAATCCGGTGTCATTATTCTATGAGTTAATGTCACGAAAGCACAGATGGAACTCGTGTCAGCCACACTATTAACATAACCTGCTTTCTTTCATAAAAGTGAATGTAAAAGGATTTTTGCCTAATTTAAACAAAGATTTAAACAACGTAAAGAAAGCAGTCTCCGTTGCAGGATCGGTCATAGCCCCTTCTGAGTCTGCCTGACAGTCAGCAATGCTTTTCACCCTTCCTCTCTCTCTTTGCACTTCTCCATCCTAGTTGCTGCCCAAGAAAAGGGAATACAATTGGCTCATCCCAATTTGGAGCCACTGGGTTGGGCCACATTTACTAGATAGCAGGGTCACCGTGCTGAAAGTCATGCACCCCTGTGTGGCCTCTTCTTTGTCTTCCTGGTTCCTTGCTACTCTCACTTTAAGAGGGGTGAAGAGGAGTGTAGAATAGAAACGGTGAGCGTTCCGGCAGTGTGTAAACGCAAACCATTCGTGATTCCAGCTCCGTTCTTGCCTTTAGATTATATGACACAGAGATATTGCCCAAGCTTGTTTGCATTGGACCCATGTAATGATAGTGTCCTTGGGCTCCAAGTTATATCTGAGAGGACTGTCTCACTGCTGTGACTTGTTTGTCATAGAGAATAGGGACAATGGAGAAGTGTGTTGCATGGAGATGAACTCATAGTTGTCATTCATTACTGGGTAGGTGCAATTTTCAGGGTGCAAATTCTTCAACTTTACTTGTTTTTTTTTTTCCCTCTATTTTAACAGTGTCAATGTGAGTAATGACCACTCAGTCTTCCAGTAGACACTTATCCATCTTTGTTTTTCCAAGTTCTATTAAAATTGATCATTGCTGCTTCTTTTCTTCCTCTTAGAACTCCTTCCGAAGCTGTATATCTTTCTGAAATTCTTCTCTTTTGCTCTAGACCCATATATCCGAATGCTTTCTCCACTTGATTTCCCAAAAGCTCTTTGACAATAACAGGTGCAAAACCAAGTTTAACCACTTCTTCTCATTAAGCTTCCCTTCAGACCTAATCCTTTTCCCCACACTTTCTTTCTTGAACTTTCCTGCTCATTCCAATGAATCGGAAAAAGTGTCCACATAATTACTAGTTTGGGGACAATGGCCACAATCTGTGTTTCTGCGTTCTCTCTATCCTCAATCGATCACCATGCCATATCCATTCTCCTCCCAAAATATCTATGGAATGTACCTCCTTTATTTATCGCTAATGCCTCTTCCTTATTTCAAGCTCTTGTTGATTTTTCCCCTGGTTTATTACATATGTCTCTTGAGTGGTCTTCTTCCTCTTAGGCTTTCCCTGCTCCAGTCCATCTTCCACATTGTCACCAAAGGGATAATCCTAAATCATAAGGCGGATCATGTTGCTTCCTGCCTAAACTCCTTTTTGGCTCTCTTGTGCCAAAGAATTATGTCCATGCTCCTAAGTGTGACATAGAAAGCTCCACATACTATGGCCCTTGTCAATTTCTCCTACTTTATTTCCTCCCCTTTCTTCCCAACCTTGTTCTTTCCCTCCCTCCCTCCCTCCCACCCTCCCTCCCTCCCTCCCTCCCTCCCTTCCTTCCTTCCTTCCTTCCTTCCTTCCTTCCTTCCTTCCTTCCTTCCTTCCTTCCTTCCTTCCTTTCCTTCGTTCTATGAAGTTTTGCTCTTGTCACCCAGGCTGCAGTGCAGTGGTGCGATCTCAGCTCATTGGAACCTCCATCTCCCGCGATGCTCCTGCCTTAGCCTCCTGAGCAGCAGGGATTACAGGCACCTGCCAGCATGCCAGCTAATGTTTTTTATTTTTAGTAGAGATGGGCTTTCACCATGTTGGCCAGGCTGGTCTCGAACTCCTGAACTCAAGTGAGCTCCTGAACTCCACCTGCCTTGGCCTCCTAAAGTGCTGGGATTACAAGTGTGAGCCACCGTGCCCGGCCTGTTATTGCATTTTCAAAGTATCATCAATTATTTTTATTTTTAACTTTACTTTTTATTTTATTTTATTATTTTATTTTATTTGAGACAGGGTCTTACTCTGTTGCCCAGGTTGGAGTGCAATGGTGTGATCTTGGCTCACTGTAGCTTCCGCCTCCTAGGCTCAAGGGATCCTCCCACCTCATCCCCATACCCTGCTAATTTTTGTATTTTTTGTAGAGAAGGGATTTTGCCATGTTGCCCAAGCTGGTCTCAAACTCTTGGGCTCAAGCAATCTGAGTGCCTCGGCTTCTCAAAGTGTTGGGATTGTAGTCATGAGCCACGTGCCTGGGACATCTACTATTTTTTAGCATAACAATTCCTTCACTGGTTTGAAGGCTCCTGGAGCATAGGAATATAGTTTTCATTTATGTTTATAACCCATTATCTATATTTCCTTTTATTACTATTTTGCTAATTTTCTATTATTCTTTCCATAATAAACTGCCCTTTGACATAATTTGTATTTGAATTATTATATACAGAATAGTGTTTGTTGTCTTTTGTCTTTTCTTCCGCGAATAGATTACACACTTCTTGAGAGCTTTGGCTGGTCCTGTATCCTTTGATTCTACCAAGGCATGATATATTGAGGCTTTCAAAAAGCAGCTGCCCAACAGGGGTTTGTTGTGTGATGCTCGGGTGTAGCAACTGTTTTGTTCTGATTCACTCTGTTCAGGGCCTAATACAACGCTATACACTTAAACCTCTTCTGGTTCGTAAAGTGTGATCTGGGAGTTTACTTTCTCTTCTAAATGTTTTTCTTTTCTTTCTTTCTTTTTTTGCAACTGGTTGCATTCTGTTTCCTAACTCCTCCCTTCTCTCAGTTTGCTTACTATCTCCCCCGCTTTGCAGAAAACAGAATGGAGGCCCATAAATCCCTGACCTGCTTCAGGTGACCTTACAAATCATGCATGCCTCATCTCATTAACTCAGGATGCCTATTATGGCTAAGGAATGGTGAAGCACCACCCTGTATGCAACGGGACTGAGGAGGGGGCGGAGGAAGTCCGGCAGTACTATTTAGTGGACAGAAATTCCTCAAGAGCTTTCCTTTTTTTTTTCTTTTTAATTATACTTTAAGTTCTATGGTACATGTGTACAACGTGCAGGTTTGTTACATATATATACATGTGCCATGTTGGTGTGCTGTACCCATTAACTCGTCATTTACATTAGGTATATCTCCTAATGCTGTCCCTCCCCCCACCCCTAAGGCATGTCTTTTTTTTTTTTTTTTTTTTGGTAGATGGAGTCTTGCTCTGTCGCCCAGGCTGGAGTGCAGTGGCGCGATCTTGGCTCACTGCAAGCTCCGCCTCCCGGGTTCAGGCAATCTCTGCCTCAGCCTCCCGAGTAGCTGGGATTACAGGTGCCTGCCACCACGTCTGGCTAATTTTTGTATTTTTAGTAGACGTGGGGTTTCACCATCTTGGCCAGGTTGGTCTTGAACTCCTGACCTCATGATCCACCCATCTCGGCCTCCCAAAGTGCCGGGATTACAGGCATGAGCCACTGTGCCCAGCCCTCCTCAAGAGCTTTCTAAGTCTCTTCACCTCCCCCAGCATCTCCAGGGCTGTGCGTCAGGAAGGGGGGCTTTTCATTTTAGGGGACACTGGGAAAGATATTTTTCTCTCTCTGATAATAGCATGGCCCATTCAGAGAGTTACAACAAATTAGCTAAAACCAACATCTGACTATGAAAATTAGTACATTCCAAGTGAGAATGTCTGAAAAGGAAAAATTCCAGATGCTATTAAAACCAGCTATAATAACAGCAAAGAAAATTCACGGTGGGAGGCTTGTCCACCAGCGATACTCTCAGGAAGCCGGTCTCAGGAACCCGGTGTTCACTCAAAGAAAACTTAATCATTAAATCCAGCAAATGGCCAAGGGACATTCAGATCCACTGAAGGTTTTTGGAGCAAAATTCCTTTTTGCGCCTAAGATTTGAGCAGATATGCTAGTTTTATAGAAACTGACTCAAGCGGTCCTCAGACTTTAACCTGCCCAATATCCCAGGAGCAGTTCACAGCCCTTAGCTGTCATACGCCTGTCTTGACAAGGACCTTCCTGTTTCACAGTTGCACTGTTTTTATGCTTCTTTTCTCCAACGTCATATGTAATTGTAACTTTTTAAAGCCCGTTTGTGTGCATTTTCCTTTGTGATTTTTCATCACAATCCTTTGAGAGACTTAAGAAACTTTTGTACCATTGAAAAAATGGACACAGGACAAAGAGTCACTGATTCACCAACAGTGGCCTCTCTAGCTGGAGACAGACCTAAGACGAGGTCTTGGTCGCAAGGCTTCTGTGTGACTCATGGACACATGGGGCCTCTAATGTGACAGATGACTCAGAAGCCTGCCCAGGTTTCCCTCTCTGGGTATCTACATGCCCTGCCTGAATCCCTGCCTGCCTGGGACAGGTGGTTTTTTTATTCCCCTGGGTGGCCAGCCTTCATGTCAGGGAAAATTTAAACATCTCTAAGTTGCTTCCTGGCTCATGCAGTCTTTTCTTACAGTACGTTGCCAATTCCTTTTTTTTCTTTTTTTTCTGGAAAATTCTTTATTACGAACTGACCTTGGTACTGACCCATTCCATTAATAAAACCAGGATTTTGTTACATTATCATTTAAAACTAAAGAACAGTAACTGCGTCTATGGCTTTCAAGACACGCGTCTAGGATATCTTCCAGTGTGTTTGACAGAAAATTTGTTCAAAATGACCAAATAAGAATCCTAGAAGATCCGATAAAATTTATGTGGCTGTAGATGGCTTCAGTTGGGAGAGAAGATTAATGAAACACCTAGTCATTGGTAGCTTTGTATGTCTTCATCTTTGGCTATAGCAGCACAGAGGCTAGTTAAGGCAAAGGATACGGGTTCTGGAGCCTGGCACCAGAATGCAATTCCGTAACTCCACCTTTTGTCACCTGTGTGACCTTGGGCAACTAACTTAACCTCTCTGTTCTTTGTGCCTTGGTTTCTTCATCTGTAAGCAAGGATATCTAGCTCATAGGTTATGGAGAGAATTCAGTGGGTAAACAGATATAAAGAAAACACTCAGGACAAAGCCTGGTACATGATAGATTTCCTACAAATGAGAGCCATGACGATGATGTTGACGATGATTATGATGATAATGGTGGTGATGGCAATGATGATGATAATGCTAGAATCCCTACGCACCAATCCATCCATTTACAGGCAAAGCTAAAGAGCAAAGAAACACCTCATCTATTCTAAAGTACTCTACAAATGCCACATATTCAGACTCTGTAATGGTGATCCTTTGGGAAATAACTATTTTTTGTGGTAAAATAGTCAGACCAATTACAAACCAGGGGAAAGTTCAATATCATTTAAACGGCATCCAGTTCCATCAGACCAGGCTGGCATTGCATGAAATCAGTGCCTTGTGGCTGCCGTGGTGCCCCTGCAAGGTGGGGTGGGACAATCTCCAGGGATGCTGCCATCAGACCCCCTGAGATGTCGGCCTGGGTTGGCGGACTTCTGAGTTTTCTGAAGCCTTCACTCAAAATACAAATGAGGAATGCTTCATGCTTAAATTAATTATAACAATGGAAACAATTATATTCAGTTTTGAGGCATTTCATTTTGGAAGTGTTGTTTCTGCCCTATTTGAAAGGAAAAAAAATAAACCCTGCAGACGAATATCTGCTTGGGCAGAACTCTGTGAAACTAAAGCTAATCGTTCCATAAGATTTTTGTGTCCTCTCTTTCTTTCCTTTGGCTGTATTTGAGCTTGCTCCCCAGTGGTTTTTGAAGACAGGCATATCACACCTGCTGGGGAATAGAGTCCGATGTTAAATGCTGATGAACATATCCGTTTTCTGAAATTGGGCTACAACACCCTTATTTATGTGTATGTATTTATATATACACATGAGTACAACATTAGCCAATATTGAGTGAATGCTTACTATGTGCTAGGAATCTGAATGGTGGTATTATCTCACTTAATACTTAACAATAACCTTAGCAAGTAGGTACAATTTTTATTCCCATCCTACGGATAGGGAAACTGAGGTTCAGAGAGAGTACCATCCTTAGATCAATGCAAGTAGGGCCTCCATCCCAGATGCCACATCTCAGGGATCCTCCCATACTTTGGAGTGCCTCTCTTGAAATCTTTTAAGTCTTCCTGTGGTACCTGGGAACTGTGGAGGCGAGAGGCAGCATCTCGGCTAGGTGTTCTGACCCCATGTCACATAAGGTAGGACCCTCTCCCTAGTTCCTGTTGTTTTCCCTCAGGGTACTCTCCAACCCTCTGTCCTGTGGTGGGATCAACCAGATGCCCAAACGAGCTCTGAAACTTGAGCCTCCTGAACTGTCCTGGGTCCCCATGATCACACCTGGTTTTGGGAGGGTAGCCTAGTGAGCTGATAACTTCCTTTGGCTTGTGCATTATTTCTTCTGTGGAATCAGCACAAGACTGGGCCTCGAGGATGGAGCTGATATGCTGATTTTCTGTGACTCAAATTATTTATACAGATGGGATCCCTGCTATATATATTTATATATATATACACACACACACACACACACACATATATGCAAAGCCCTTGCATCTTCTAGGGGTAGCCCTGCTTACAGAGGAGAAGCAATTTGGTGAGCATAGGGGCTGACATTTGACCTCAGATGTGTCTGAAGTACTCACGTATTTATTCTTTGTTTTTAAAAATACTAGGAGTTTTGACCCTTATACGTAAATTTTGCAAAAACCGATCAGTTCTCTAAACAATATTTATTACATCTTTTATGTGCAGAGTGACCAAACCACCTTTCCACGGTTCCCTTTGCTCTGTGACCTCATTCTATGCTAGGCTTACCTCACCTGAGAATATAACTTTAATAGTCTACATAGGTTTATTACGGGACACTGGAACTTGCCAGGAGTGAATTAATGTCTCGGGATTGGGACAGGAGCCATTAAGCTGCCATCATTGGTATAGACTGGTCCTTGAAGAAGCATTGATGAAATTTAGAAACAGCCTCACGACTCTATAGTTGGAAATGACACCTCACGTCTGGGGACACAGCAAAAGCATTTCTGATGTCTGACAAAAGCATCACCAGAGAGAGAGAGAGAGAAGACAATTCTACAGACATCCATGACTATGAAATGAAAAAAACATCGATGTTATTTGTTTATTAAAGATTATAACTCACTTCAACATCACACAGAAAGAACCCCCTTTAACCAGATAATAAGCACAGCCTGTTCTTTATGATAACACCAACAATAAAACTGGAAGACTTTACTATTTGTTATTTGCCGGGTTGACTGAACAAATCATCTTTCTACATGCCGGGCTTGGAAAATTCTTTTATTTTCTTTCTCCTTATTATAAATAAAAATGGCATAGAGCTGATAAATTTATCTCAATGCTCTTTGCACCGTAAAAGCAACATGAGTTGGTATTGGCCAGAAGTTCCAGGGTTTGCAGCAGGCACGGTGCACATATGTTCTTATTTTCCATTAGGGCTGCATGAAAGCTTCACTTTAGCTCACGGCAATGGTAGAACTTGGGATTTTTTTTTTTTAATTTTTATACCAATGTGTGTTATAAATCCATTTCTTTCTCTTTATGTTCAGCCATCATGCTGAACCATATTAGCATGCATTTCTTACTTAGATGGTGTAATTGCCTCCTGAATATTCTCCCAACTTCTGATCTAGCCTCTCTAAGTCTGGCTCCACACAGCAACCAGAAAGATCTTTTAACATAAATCATGTCCAAGTATTCCCTTGCTTAAAACTCTCCTGCAGCTTTGCCAGTGCCATTAGCATAAAGCGAACACCTTATCACAGCAGCTCTATCTCCTGACAGCTTTGCTTTGCCCCTCTGTATCTTCCTCCTTCTTCTCTAGTCCCACTCTTCACCCTGGGGGGTCCCCAGGGAGGCTGCTCAATAGGACCTGCATTAGTAGACTCCCTTGCCCTTTGGCTTCTGGGTGTGTTCAGCTAATGGGGAGTTCTACTGGGGATTGGAGGGAGACAAAGGGTGAGGTCAGGGCATTTATTTCCCAGGGTCCCCGCCAGCACTCCAGCCAAGAAGTTCTCTCTATTTGACTCCCTCCCTGTGGTCCCAGTGACCACTCTCTCCTATTTCTTCGGTCCTAAGAGTGGTCAGGGGTCTGCTGTCCTACCTACTATGTTTGGTGGTTTTCCTATCCCACCCGCAACTTTGTGAATATCCCTTTTTGTCAGAATCACCTCCATTTGCCCGATTTTTACATGCCCTCTGCTCCTTGCTAACTTAGAATCCCCGCAAGCCTGGCACCTGCCTGCCCTGCTAACCTCATTCCAGGCTCTCCTTCTTTGCTGGTCTCTGGCCACACCAGCCCCCTCTCCTTCTGCACACACCCCATGGCCATTTGCAGTCTACACTGCCTGGAACGTCCAGCCGCTAGATCTTTGCATGCCTGGACTCCATTCACAGAAGCCTCACAGAAACGAGTTTTCTGACTTTTCTATCTTAAGCAGTCCACTCCTCCCAAATAATTACAATCCAATTAATTTTCTATAAGTTCCTGATTATTCAAATTATTCCATTTAGTTATCTGCTTTTTTCTGTCTCTACTACTGGAATATGGGCAGGAAGCTTAATTCTCTTGTGCTCCTTGGAAACCTCAGTGCCTAGAACTTGTCCAGAGTAGGCGATCAGTGAGTAGTTGCTAGGCGTTTGTCCAATGAATCTGGTTATATCATCTCATTTCAGAGATGAGGAAGCTGAGGCCCGTGCAATGGACCCTGGACCCATTCGCTCAGGTACTCACTTGGGGACTCGAACCAGGGTTTCTGTGACCCAGGAGCTCTTCCCTGTTTTTGGGTTCCTATCTCATTTATGTCTCATTTCTCTCGTAGAAAGGGACCTTTATTCTTTACTTTCTGAGTTTATATTCAGTAAAAATTTGTGCTTTACTGAATTTGTATTCCTAAAATTATGAATACTTGGCTGGGTGCGGTGGCTCAAGCCTGTAATCCCAGCACTTTGGGAGGCTGTGGCAGGTGGATCGTCTGAGGTCAGAAGTTCGAGACCAGCCTGACCAACATGGTGAAACCCTGTCTCTACTAAAAATACAAAATTAGCCGGGCGTGGTGGCGCATGCCTGTAATCTCACCTACTCAGGAGGCTCAGGCAGGAAAATTGCATGAACCTGGGAGGCGCACTCCAGCCTGGGCAAAAAGAGCAAAACTCCGTCTCAAAAAAAAAAAAAAAAAAAAAAAATATATATATATATATATATGAATACTTTATTCTAAAGCATGGATTTTCTAACTTGCATTTTCCGCCAATCTTTTCTCATTCTTTCTCACTTTCTTTTATTTTCTTTCACCCATCTATCTTCCACATCATCTTGTAGTTATGAATCACTGATTAAGAGTTAATGTTTAGGTAATGACTTAGAGAAACCATGTCAGTATCAGGAAGAAATTGAGGAACAGGCCTGGGGGAGGCTTTACGGAAATCCGGGCATTTGTACCACAAACAGTAGGAGTAATAGTTACCACTACTTGGCTGATGAGTCTTCACTCTGGACCAAACACAGTATGAGGTTCTTTACACATAAACCACATTTATTCCTTACATCAATCCTACTATTCGCGCTTCATTCCTCTATAGTAGGGGAAAAAGCTGATGCTCAGGGAGGTTAGGAGTTTGCCTAAGGCTACTGACAGAAGCATCCATTCTGACACAGGTGTTACTTGCCCTAAATCCATACACCACCTTCCGCCAGTCTAAGGAAGCTTCTGGTAAGGAAGAAACCCCCAGGGGGCAGAAGGTTATCAGCCTTCACCCTTAGGGTAAGACAGATGTAAGACTGACTGGTAGTGGAGTTAAAGGTTAGGAAATTGGGTGAAGCAAGAACGCCCAAGAAATAGCCCAGAAGAACCAGGTTAAGGGTAAGGGGCAGAAATTAGGTCTTCAGCACCTCAGGTCAGAGGCTGGGGACCAAGGCCCGTCGGAGGATGGTGCTTTCTGGCCCTCTGAAGTTCTGACCCCTTCCTTATGTGAGTGTTCTTTGGAAGTGGTATGTAAAAGAAGAAGGAGCGGCTGTTGCGTTGGCTCACGCCTGTAATCCCAGCACTTTGGGAGGCCGAAGCGGGCAGATCACGAGGTCAGGAGATCAAGACAATCCTGGCCAACACAGTGAAACCCCGTCTCTACTAAAAATACAAAAAATTAGCCAGGTGTGGTGGGCACCTGTAGTCCCAGCTACTCGGGCAACTGAGGCAGAAGAATCACTTGAACCCAGGAGGCGGAGGTTGCAGTGAGCTGAGATTGTACCACTGCAACCAGCCTGGGGGACAGAGTGAGACTTTGTCCCCCCCCCAAAAAAAAAGGAAGAATGAGGGTCTTTCTCTCTAACTCAGTGATAAGAGGAGATACTGGTTGGAGATACTCAGTGATAAGAGGAGATACTCTCTCCGGGGAAGAGATAAGTGCATGGGACTAGCTCTTGAAATCTAGTAAAGCAACCATACAGGACAGAATTAGGGGGAAGCACTCAGAAGTTAGAAATATCTGGCAAGAAAGGAGGAGACCAAGCTGAAAACTTAGTGACCATTAACTACCAACAGGACACTTCAGACCATAGGCTGTCAACTCTTACTTTCGACCCAAGATTCAGTATTAAATATATTTCCCTGATTGGAGTCACCTGCAAATGCTGCCTCATTGCCCCAGGAGAGTTTCTCTCTATTGCAGAAAAGAATGAATGGCCAGAAAGAATTGCTAGATGTATCCAGGTACATCCTGCCATCAGGGGATCAGGCAGGCAGAGACAGCGTCTAGTCATGAAGGATTTAACCACCATACTTCAGGCATCCCATAGACATTTCTTAATTTATTACCATGCAGCGGCTGTTGTGCAATTGATACTGGCAAAAAATACTTCTGCATTTCACTAAGTCTACTTTTGAGCCGCCCTGTGTTTTCATCATAATATTTACTTCTGGGTAAATAGGCTAAATTCTCTGATTCTGATACAAAACAGAAAGATCAGAGAATGAAAATAAATAGATGACATGGCTGTTTAAAGATAACGTAAAATGTTTTCTAGCCGCATAAATATTTGATTGTAAAACTTTCAATATGTTGTGTCTATTAACTAGTAATGTACAACATTTAAATAATTCAGCAAGCCAAAGTGGGCTAAGGTCATGCAGGAGGACAGAGTGAAGGCCCAGCCAGGCGAGATGCCAACTTGCAGTCATAATACAACACCACGCCGACCCCAGACTCTCTATCCGTTCCATCTGGAGCTCTTTGGTCCGGATCAAGCCATAGACCAGGGCAGAGGATTAAACAGGACACTTTGGGAACATTTAAAATTTTCCTATCATTTTCTCTGGCTAATTGGGTTTGCACAGAAGTCTCTACATGTCATTTATGTGTGATCCTTTTGATACCCCCATTCTTTTGGTACTCTTTGAAATGATTCTTTCATTTTTGTGTTTGGGATGAAAGGTATGAATGATGTTTCTGGAATAATATGCATAATTTCTGTGGATTCACTTTAAAATTCCCTCCAGCTCACCATATCCCTGTCTCTTCACAGGCATTGTCTTTCAAAGAGTGTTGGATTTGCAGTTAAGAGGCCTGAGTTTGAGAGACCTGTTTTCCGATTTGAATTTTGGCAATTCGCCTCACCTCTTTGGGCCTCACTTTTATCATCTGTTAAATGAGACTAGTAAGATGTACCCTACCTACCCTTTCTCCATGTGAGGATACATATAATGCGCCATCTATGAGGAACAAGCCCTCACCAGACCCTGAATCTGCTGGCACCTTGATCTTGGACTTCCCAGCCTCTAGAGTTGACTCTGGTGAGGATTAACGGTAAAGACATTGTAACATAGTTAACACAGTCCCTGACCCATTAGGGCAGTTTTCGATTTAGCCACATCCAGCAATCTACAAATCAGTCCACAAGGCACTATGAGGAAGATGGTTTTAACATTTTGGGCTCACATCACAAGACTCATTTTAAATTGTGGGAAGACATGAGGCAAGTGCAATATTTATTTCCTTATTGCATGCAATTAAAAGTCCATTAAAAAGATGTATAACATAGAAATAATCTGTAAATTCTGGTGATCTTTAAAAATGGCAAAACAAAAATATTTATACACACACACACACACACACACAAAGATATCCCCTAGCTATTACACTGGATGGTTGTGACTATCAAAACCAAAAACCAGATAGAACAATTAAAAGCATAAAAATCCTAGTTTAAGAGAGTACTGAAAATAGTTTGCCTCTTTTTGTAGGTACTCCAATATTTAACACCAAGCCTAGCACACTGCAAATCTCTTTCTTTCTTTGTTTGTTTGTTTTTTATTATACTTTAAGTTCTAGGGTACTTGTGCACAAAGTGCAGGTTTGTTACATATGTATATATGTGCCATGTTGGTGTGCTGCACCCATTATCTCATCATTTACATTAGGTATATCTTCTAATGCTATCCCTCCCTTCCCCCAACCCCACGACAGGCCCCAGTGTGTGATGTTCCCCTTCCTGTGTCCAAGTGTTCTCATTGTTCAATTCCCACCTATGAGTGAGAACATGTGTTGTTTGGTTTTCTGTCCTTGTGATAGTTTGCTTAGAATGATGGTTTCCGGCTTCATCCATGTCACTACAAAGGACATGAACTCATCTTTTTTTATGGCTACATAGTATTCCATGGTGTATATGTGCCACATTTTCTTAATCCAGTCTATCACTGATGGACATTTGGGTTTGTTCCAAGTATTTGCTATTGTGAATAGTGCCGCAATAGACATACATGTGCATGTGTCTTTATAGCAGCATGATTTGTAATCCTTTGGGTATATACCCAGTAATGGGATGGCTGGGTCATATGGTACATCTAGTTCTAGATCCTTGAGGAATCGCCACACTGTTTTCCACAATGGTTGAACTAGTTTATAGTCCCACCAACAGTGTAAAAGTGTTCCTATTTCTCCACATCCTCTCCAGCACCTGTTGTTTCCTGACTTTTTAATGATCGCCATTCTAACTGGTGTGAGATGGTATCTCATTGTGGTTTTGATTTGCATTTCTCTGATGGCCAGTGATGATGAGCAGTTTTTCATGTGTCTGTTGGCTGCATAAATGTCTTCTTTTGAGAAGTGTCTGTTCTTATCTTTTGCCCACTTTTTGATGGGGTTGTTTGATTTTTTTCTCGTAAATTTGTTTAAGTTCTTTGTAGATTCTGGATATTAGCCCGTTACGGAATGAGCACCAACAGCAGCCTAAGAGATTTCCTTTCACCCAGTTCTCCAAGAAGTGTGCTCAAAGAGGATGAACTTCCAGAATGAGGAAACCCAGCTAATCAAGACTCACAATGTGCCCTTGCTGTTTTCAAGGGATACATCCTGCAACCTCAGGAAGCCCCAAATTCCTGAATAATGTTGAAGGGGAGACAAAACTGCATTGAGATGTGACTGCGGGGTGACAGTCTGCACCCACTCCTACCTAGGCAGCTCACTTCTGTGTGTCCACTAACCACCCCATTGATTGAATTCCCAAGAAAAAGGCTAATTTCTAGACATCATGGACTCTAGGCTCATCGACAGTAAAAAAACCCAGAAATCTTAAGACAGCCAGTGACAAGGGCCTGTTGGTTTGCTATTTTAATTAACTGAGAAGAAAGCAATTTCATAAATCAGTGTGAATAATGCACGAATTATAATTCTCTCTATTCATTTGATTCACTCAGAGACTCTCTGAGGCCTCCCGCAGTCACATCTATGTAACAGGATTGCTTCAACCCACTCGTGTGGAAACTTTTTCTTCCTTCCTATTTTATGAAGTAGTGTAAAGGCATTCATATTGAAAGGTCTACAATCTAACTACTTTTAACAAATTGTGTTTTCTCCTGTACCTGAGTTTAGAATAGAGTGTGTGTGTGTGTATATATATATATATATATAATATACATATATATCCTGTGTCCCTTTTTCTTTTTTTTTTTTTTTGAGACGGAGTCTCGCTGTGTCTCCCAGACTGAAGTGCAGTGGGGTGATCTCGGCTCACTGCAAGCTCCACCTCCCAGGTTCACGCCATTCTCCTGCCTCAGCCTCCCGAGTAGCTGGGACTACAGGCACCCGCCACCACACCCGGCTAATTTTTTGTATTTTTAGTAGAGACGAGGTTTCACCGTGTTAGCCAGGATGGTCTCGATCTCCTGACCTCGTGATCCACCCGCCTCAGCCTCCCAAAGTGCTGGGATTGCAGGAGTGAGCCACCACGCCCGGCCCTGTGTCCCTTTTTCTTATTCATTGTCTCAGTAAATCTTTAGGGTGTTTACTATGTGCAAAACAGAGAAATGTTGCATTCTGTGGGTGATAAAGTACAAGACATTATTTGTACTTTGTCTCTGAAGATCTTACAATCCATGGGAAGGGGCTGGTAAAAGTCAATTTTTTTTCTTCTGTTACAACCATTTTTAATAAAATGTATACTATAGATAAAGAGACAGATTAGTAAACTAATGGAATATTCACAGTGGTGGGATTGTAAATGATTTGTTTTTCTTTTCTGTCACTCAGGCAGAAGTATAGTGGCATGATCATGGCTCACTGCAGCCTCAACCTCCTGGGCTCAAGCAATCCTCCTGCCTCATTAAAAAAATTTTTTGTAGAGACAAGGTCTCACTATGTTGCCCAGGCTGGTCTTGAATTCCTGAGCTCAAGCAATCCTCCCACCTTGGCCTTGTAAAGTGCTGGCATTACAGGTTTGAGCCACAGCACCCGACCCTTATTGGTATTTTCTACATTTTCAGTCAATGCTTTACTTTTATGGGACTAAAAATGCAATTTTCAAATGACTATAGCTGCAGTGGCTACTATTACATACATTTTTAGGAATATAATTTCATGCTACATTTTAAAATACATTCCTACCATTTTTGTTTGTTTGTTTGTTCTTTTTTTTATTATTGTAAGTTCTAGGGTACATGTGCACAACGTGCAGATTTGTTACATATGTATACATGTGCCATGTTGGTGTGCTGCACCCATTAACTCGTCATTTACATTAGGTATATCTCCTAATGCTATCCCTCCCTCCTCCCCACTCCCCACAGTAGGACCCAGTGTGTGATGTTCCCCTTCCTGTGTCCAAGTGATCTTATTGTTCAATTCCCACTTATGAGTGAGAACATGCGGTATTTGGTTTTCTGTTCTTGTGATAGTTTGCTGAGAATGATGGTTTCCAGAATGATGGTTTCTGTTGGCTGTATGAATGTCTTCTTTTGAGAAGTGTCTGTTCATATTCTTTGCCCATACTTTTGATGGGGTTGTTTGTTCTTTTCTTGTAAATTTGATTGAGTTATTTATAGGTTCTGGATATTAGCCCTTTGTCTGACGAGTAGATTGCAAAAATTTTCTCCCATTCTGTAGGTTGCCTGTTCACTCTGATGGTAGTTTCTTTTGCTGTGCAGAAGCTCTTTAGTTTAATTAGATCCCATTTGTCAATTTTGGCTTTTGTTGCCATTGCTTTTGGTGTTTTTGACATGAAGTCCTTGCCCATGCCTATGTCCTGAATGGTATTACCTAGGTTTTCTTCTAGGGTGTTTATGGTTTTAGGTCTAACATTTAAGTCTCTAATCCATCGTGAATTAATTTTCATATAAGCAGTAAGGAAAGGATCCAGTTTCAGCTTTCTACTTATGGCTAGCCACTTTTCCCAGCACCATTTATTAAATAGGGAATCCTTTCCCCATTTCTTGTTTTTGTCAGGTTTGCCAAAGATCAGATGGCTGTAGATGTGTAGTATTATTTCTGAGGGCTCTGTTCTGTTCCATTGGTCTATATCTCTGTTTTGGTACCAGTACCATGCTATTTTGGTTACTGTAGCCTTGTAGTATAGTTTGAAGTCAGGTAGCGTGATGCCTCCAGCTTTGTTCTTTTGGCTTAGGATTGTCTTGGCAATGCAAGGTCTTTTTTGGTTCCATATGAACTTTAAAGCAGTTTTTTCCAATTACGTGAAGAAAGTCATTGGTAGCTTAATGGGGATGGCATTGAATCTATGAATTACCTTGGGCAGTATGGCCATTTTCACAATATTGATTCCTCCTATCCATGAGTATGGTATGTTCTTCCATGTGTTTGTGTAAAAGTCATTTTTTTTTTTGGCAGAATATGAGCTTGAGTGCAGAGGCCTTGTCAGCGTTGTTTGCTGATACAATGTGAACAGTGCTGAGCACACAGTAGGCAACAAAGAGATATTTAGTGAGTGAACAGAGGAATGATGTAACACCTACTGTGTCTTATGGAACCTAAGATGCACATATTTTCATCTTTTACTATCGCTAAAAAACTAAAGCCTCTTAAAACCAATGGAATGTCACACTGTACTTTGCAATGGTTTTTTTTTTTTTCTTTTTTAGTCTTACATAAAGTAATGGTTTATCTCACAATCAATAGTGTTAAATTTGATGATATATGGCAAATAATGATACAAGGTAGGGTTTATTGATTAGGTATTAGAATACAACACCTAATTCCTTGGATATTCTGAAGGGGAAAATTTCTTTGTGGACTGGGCTAGACCACATTTAAAGAGAATAAAGGAATGACTTGTTGAAACTGGAGGTTGGAGCAGGGAAGGTAGAAGTGGAAGGAGGTGAAACGAGGCTTCAAGTGTGTACACAGAAAGATACAAAGGGAGACATGGTTAAAATATGTCTCACGCCTGTATTCCCAGCACTTTGGGAGGCCGAGGTGGGTGGATCATGAGGTCAAGAGATTGAGACCATCCTGGCCAACATGTTGAAACACCGTCTCTACGAAAAATACAAAAATTAGCTGGGCGTGGTGGCGCATGCCTGTAATCCCAGCTACTTGGGAGGCTGAGGCAGGAGAATCACTTGAACCTGGGAGGCAGGGGTTGTAGTGACCCAAGATTGTGCCACTGCACTCCAGCCTGGTGACAGAGTGACACTCAGTCTCTTAAAAAAAAAAAAAAAAAACTGTTTCAGGGCTATTGGAAAGGTAGACAGTATTGGAATGGAGAGTTCATTTTGAGAAGTAGTACAGCATAAGCCTGTAAATAAAGGTAGGATCATGGCAGACTTTAGAGGGCTTTGAATAACAAGCTGGCAAGTTTGAATTTCATCTTGTATATACATTTTGAGCCAACAAATGACATACTAAAAATAGTGTTCTAAGAAGATTAATCTGTGCAGGGTGGATTGAAGTGTGTAAAACTGGAGACTGGGAGAGAAGTCAGGAAATTATCTTTGTAATTTAGCTGAAATGTAATGAGGGACTGTACTGGGGTGTTAGAAATAAGAACGGAGAACAGAGGTGAGAGATGGGTGAAATTTTGAAGGAATTGGTTAATGATGTCTCTTAAGTGTGTTGAAATGACCAAAAATATTAAATCCAGATGAAAATAATTAGGCTTTAAAAATTTATTTTTCCATTATAGAGTATTTTTGGCAAGAATTATCCTTACATTTGCATTTCGTCTCAAAAGCATTTTAACAAAAACCATGAAGCTTTACTCTAGTCTAAATATTACTGTTCTTATTTACACTTTGCCTTCTTCAATCTTGCATTATCATTTTAGATTTTGCTTACCTGTTTATTTTGGGGCCAGCACCTTCTCTGGTCTATTTTGCAGGGATTGAGGTACTGGTGAAGACGGAAAGTCTCTGCATGTCTGAGAGCGTCTCCCCCTGCCATGGTTTTTTCTTATCTAAAATTTGTAGAGTTGACTTCTGGTGTTTGTATTGTGAAGAAGAAGTTTGATGTGGAATTGACTTTTTTCTTTTGTGGGTAAATATTAAACATATTTGGATGCTTGTGGGATTTCTTTTCTCCCTAAAACTTGAATTTTTAAAAAAAGGGGGAAACAAAAGATGTCTGGATGTGTGTTTCAGTTCATTCATTGTGTAATACTCGGTGAATCCTTTACACTGAAGAGTCATATGTTTATTAGTTCAGGAATAATTTTCTTCTATTTCTTTGACTGTTAATCTTTTGAATACTTTGATCACTCAGGAATTCTTGTTACACATAACTACTAGATCTTCTGGATCATTCTCCTTGGGTTCCTCGTCTTCTTAATACTTTATTGTGTTGATCTCATATGCCAAGTTATAGGGAAACTTTTGAACTTGCACTGTAATTAAATTATTCCACTTTAGACAGAATCCATTTGGTATATACTGCATTTTAAAGGTATTTGTCATTTTTAAATTGCTAATAAATACTTTCTGATGTCAGATTGCTTCCTTTATGGGACTATTTTTATAAATGTAAAATCTTCCTGATGAGTTTTGAAAATATGTATTAGAAATAAAGTTGCCCATGATTATTTTAATAACTACTATTAAAATGGGGTAATTTCTTTGATTTATCAAATCAGTTCCCTTTTTGAGGGTTGATGGATATTTTCACATCCTGCTGCTTTGCTTCACAATCATTTGAACAGATGATTTGTCTGGTATTCAGAGATGAGATGGTCTCTATCAAGGATTTTGAGTATTGGTACTCAAATATTTCAGGTCCAAATGAAGGGAAAGGGGAAATGTTTAGATTTATAGATCTTTAGTTTACCAGATTAGAGATCCAGTATCTCATAGAGAATAGGTGGAGACTTCACCCTAGAGGCATCTGTGGGAAGGGAGAGCCAGGCCAGGGCACCGTGACATCACTCTGCATTTTAATTATCAGCAGGTATGCTGGAGCCAGCTCCCACTGGTTTGTGAGATTCAACTACTTCAGTCTCTGTGAATCTGTGTTCCCAACTCTGTGTTCAGTGACGCCACATTGCTAACTGAAAATAGATGGTGGTGGGAGTATTTACACCACTGAAATTGGCAAACACTACAAATCATGGCTCCCCCCTCCGCCACTGACTGATGCTTGTTAAACATTTACCAGCATATGACTGCTCATAGAAAACATACTTAGCTTTCCATTTTCCTGTGTCCAATGTCTAAATATGTCTTGAGAAAAGTTTGTGCTGAAGTTGAAGCTTGATTTTGGTATTTTTGATGCTTCCTCCCTGTTCTGGGCTGCATTGTGCCCCCTCTCCAAATTCATATGTTGAAGTCTTAACCCCTGGTACATCAGAATATGACTGTATTTGAAGACAGGGCATTTAAAGAGGTAATGAAGTTAAATGAAACTGTTAAGGTCATTGTATTGAGTCCCTACTCCAACCTGACTGGTGTCCTTATAAGAAGCGGGAATTTGGACATACAGAGTCACCAGGGTTGCACATACACAGAGGAAAGACCATGTGAGGACACAGTGAGAAGGTGACCATCTGCAAGCCAAGGAGAGAGGCCTCAGGAGATACCAATCCTGTGATGCTTTGATTTTGCATTTGAAGCCTCCAGAACCATGAGAAAACAAATTTGTTTTTTTGAGCCACCCAGTCTGTAATACTTTATTATGGCAACCCTAGCAAACTAATATACCCCTCTAATGATTCTGATGATTCAATACCTTCTCATTTTCCATCTTCCCCCTTTTCCCACTAGAATGTCAATCAGGGACTTTTGTAATTCTTTACAGAATGGCATAGAATCAGGAAATGAAACTACATCTTATTTATCAACTTGCATGTTTAGTGATGGGGTTAAAGATCCCATGCTTGGTCCGGCGCGGGGGCTCACGCCTGTAATCCCAGCACTTTGGGAGGCTGAGACAGGTGGATCACGAGGTCAGGAGATCGAGACCATCCTGGCCAACATGGTGAAACCCCGTCTCTACTAAAAATACAAAAAAATTAGCCAGGCGTAGTGGCGGACACCTGTAGTCCCAGCTACTCTGGAGGCTGAAGCAGGAGAATGGCGTGTACCCGGGAGGCGGAGCTTGCAGTGAGCCGAGATCGCGCCACTGCACTCCAGCCTGGGCGACAGAGCGAGACTCCGTCTCAAAAAAAATTAAAATAAAAAAAGATCCCATGCTCAAGGGCCAGGTCAGCTGTTTCATGCTGCAAAACTGCTGATCCCTTTCTCCACCTCGTCTTCCCACACTTGCTCCCAGAGTCTTGTGTTCACAGAGAGTGAGGCAGGTGAGAGAATGGAGCAGTGTGAAGAATCACACATAGGTGCAAATACAAGTCAAGGGTGAAGGGCTCAAAGATGACGGACAGACAGAGTTAAATTCATATAAGGAACAAAAGACCTTTTTTGGCCACAAAGAACTGCCTTTGTCCAAAATATGCTATCTTAGAAAACTATGGCATCATGGACTGAGGGCTGTTCACAGATGAAATTCTGAAATTGGCATATTTAATTCCAAAAACATCCCCAGTTGATTCAACTCCTTATCAGGTTCCCACCTAATTATGTCAAATGTATCTCACTCTGCAAAAAAGGCCACTGGATGAAGCAACTTCAATTTTTCATGAAGAATTATAATTCAGGCAGACCTCTTGATTATGTTTGATACCAGGCTTACAACTGATTTTTCAATGGTTGAGAAAATTGTGATTATGTAAGAACATTTGTATGGAAAGACTGTCTTTAATATGGCTAAATAAATATTTGTCTCACTAACTTATACTTGGCTCGGTTTGTGATCATAGAGATTTTCTGAGGTAACATGCTCTGTGAGATAAAAAGATGATTTATAACACTGGACTTACTCAAATACATGCATGGTAGCACAATATGTAAGAGATTAATTCCTCCAGCAACTGCTTACCGAAGCCCTGTTGTCTGCTAGACACTAAGGATGCACAGATGAATGAGATATAGCTCCTGTCCTAAAACAGTTACAAGGCATATGAATGGTTCCATATGGTAAAGCAGGTTCTAACAGCTCTACCATTACATGCTGTGTACACTTGGAGAAGTTATTTTACCTCCTTGAGCCTCAATTTCCTTATCTATAAAATGGGGTTACTAAATCTTGTCTGATCATTCCTAAATCTCTACTAAGGTCAAAAAAATGACAGTTAAAGAACACGCTAATGGCAAACTTTTGGCTTTCTCAGGTCTCATCTCAAAGGTAGAAACATGGATGCTCATTGGTTTGTCTTTTCTGGGCAGAATGATCCTCCTCTTTGCATTGGCTGGGCAACTTTGGTCAACCTCGGTCTACCTGAGCCTGGGCACTCAGAAGAGAAGTCCCTAGGGTTGCTTCATTTCCTGCTTCTTTCCTTTCACACATTCCCTGCCCACTATGTCACAATTTCCACTCTTACATCTGATTGTGGGACAGAAAAGTATAGGTCTTGAGTTTGAGGGGCAGGAAGGATAGATCTTACTTTCCTTTCCATGCTAATTTATTGATTTCTCTTCCATCTATTGCATTCGTTTAGAAGGCAGATACTTTGGACACCCGCCAGTAAATCACCAAATCAATAAATCTAATCAATAAATCACTCAACAGGAGCCAGATTCAGTCACAGGGACTGAATCTGACCATTCGTTTGCATTGAGCCACAGGAACAAGACCATCCATTTGCACTGAGGCTTTTCCAGGCCAGATGCTTCTATGCACACCATGAATTCTCACAGTAATTGAATTTTGCAGTTGAGAAAAAACCAAGAGAGTTTAAGTAATGTGTCCACAATCACACAGGTCGGCCTGCCCCCATGGTTCAGCTCCGTCTACTCTGCACAAATTGCCTCTCCACTGTCTCCAGGTTCCTAATGAGTTGTCAGAAGACAGGTATTCACGGAAGCCCAGCTTCTGGGCTTAGAACAGATTTGCCCATCTACCATTTTCTGTCTCTCATAATTGGGTCCATACTTTGAATTATATGCAAACATCTCTTTGTCTCAGCTATCGGCCATTACTGACTTTGGAGCTGTCTGACGTTAAAATCGGAAAGAATTTATATTGAAAAAAGAGGAGGTTAAGGGGCCTCGATTCTGAATTCCATTTCTCTACTACTTTGCCGTGTGATCTTGGCCAAGATACCTCACAACCCGATCTTAATTCCTCATCAGTAAAAAGAGGGTTGAGTTGGGTTTTACATTAGAGAGCAGTGGAGAGTCAGCCGGAGCCCAGGTGCCATATTTCCACCCCAGGTCTTTCACCAGCGGCTCTGTAGACCGTACATAGCCCTTTTATTGGAGGGGAGAAGGGAGATCAAGCTGGCACTCTTCTTAGTTCCCTTCTGCCCATTAGTTGGCACACCCTCAGAGAATAAAAATGCCTTTTTGTGTAACTCTAATCAAAACACACTTTGAAAGGGGTGCCTGTTGCCAAAAATTTATATTTATCCCAAGAAAAATTAGAAACTATTTTTGGATTATCTGCACATGACTTGACTGCCTTGCTGCAGAGAAACAGAAATTACTTGTAGGCAGACCCCTGTGCTGCTCAGGACACGTGTCATGAAACACGTGTCGCATCTCACCCTGCAATTCTGCCTGTGGAAATGAACGTTCTACGCACCTGCTTGCCTCCCTGGCAATTCCAAATTGTGAGAAGATTAAGGGTATGGGAAGCACTCAGATCTATGTTTGAATTCCTGTTTCCCATGCTTCCCAGCTCTTGAAGCTTTGGGCAAGTTATTTCACTTTTCTGAGCCTCAGTTTACTCATATGTAAAATGGGTATGAAAATGCCAAATTTCAAGGTCGTTGTGAGGATTAATTGGAATAAAGCCTTGTTATTTGGTTGTCCCTCAATGATTGCTACGTTTTTCCCCCAGATTTGGTATCGGCCTAGAAATAAAAGGTCTTAATGTACATTTAAGAAGATGACTAGAGGGCCGAGGCAGACGGATCACCTGAGGTCAGGGGTTTGAGACCAGCCTGACCAACATAGTGAATCCCCGTCTCTGCTAAAAATACAAAAATTAGTCGAGTGTGGTGGTGGGCACCTGTAATTCCAGCTACTTGGGAGGCTGAGGCAGGAGAATCACTTGAACCTCGGAGGTGGAGGCCACAGTGAATAGAGATCACACCACTGGACTGCAGCCTGGGTGACACAGTGAGACTCTGTCTGAAGAAGAAGAAAGAAGGAAGTAGGAAGAAGAAGAAGAATGAGGAGGAGGAGGAGAAGGAGCAAGAGGATGAGAAGAAGAAGGAGAAGACTAGAGAAATTAGAGAAACACTCACACGTTTACATAATCCTCAACATGCTTTGGCCAGGGAGAACTTACTCTGGAGAGGGAAATGCTATAGACAGCAGGCTGCAGAGCCGGAACTCAAATTCAAATGGCCTGTGAGTCAGGGATGTGCCATAGATGCTGAGAGCAGCATGAGGTGATGGAAATGCAGCTTAGTGTGGAATGCATATGTTATCTACAAGTATTCAGAGTTGAAAATTTCAAAACACTCTGTCAGTGCCGCAACCACGTGGATAGGCTGAATGAGGCCCTTAGAGGTCCAATTTGTAACTCCTGCTCCAGAAGAGCACGTTACTCCATTCCTTCAAAAGCTGTCTAAAAAGATGAAAATGAAAAAAAAAAATCACCTCCCCTGGAACTTGTCCTTTCTTTCTTTATTCATAGCTATTGGACTTTCTTGGTGCAGGCATTCATTTACAAGCATTTGTTAAACACTTATCTTGCACAAAACATTGCAGAATAGCAAAAGAAACTATCAACAGAGTAAACAGACATCCCACAGAACGGGAGAAAATTTTTGCAAACTATGCATCTGACAAAGGTCTAATATCCAGCATCTATAATGAACTTAAATAAATTTACAAGAAAAAAAAAAAACAACCACATAAAGAAGTGGGCAAAGGACATGAACACTTTTCAAAAGAAGACATACATGTGGCTGAAATCACATGAGAAAAAGCTCAGTATCACTGGTCATTAGAAAAATGCAAATCAAAACCACAATAAGACACCATCTAACGCCAGTCAGAATGGCTATTATTAAAAAGTCAAAAAATAACAGGCACTGGTGAGGTTCTGGAGAAAAAGGAATACTTAGACACTGTTGGTGGGAGTGTAAATCAGTTCAGCCACTGTGGAAGACAGTGTGGCGATCCCTCAGATACCTACAGACAGAAATGCCATTCGACCCAGCAATCCCATTACTGGGTATATGCCCAAAGGAATATAAATAATTCTATGATAAAGACACCTATACATGTATGTTCATTGCAGCACTATTCACAATAGCAAAGAAATAGAATCAACCTAAATGCCCATTGATGGTAGACTGGATAAAGCAAATTTGGTACATATACAGCACGGAATACTATGCAGCCATAAAAAAGGACAAGAACATGTCCTTTGCGGGGAGATGGATGAAGCTGGAGCGCATCATCCTTTGCAAACTAATGTAGGGACAGAAAACCAGACACCGCATGTTCTCACTTATAAGTGGGCGCTAAATGATGAGAACACATGGACACATAGAGGGGTACAACACATACTGGGGCCTTTTGGAAGGTGGTGGGTGGGAGAAGAAAGAGGTAACTAATGGGTACTAGGCTTAATACCTGGGCGATGAAATAATCTGTACAACAAACCCCCATGACACAAGTTTACCTATGGAACAAACCTGCACTTGTACCCCTAAACTTAAAAGTTAAAACAAAAAACACTGTGGAAAAGATAGAAAGGAAAAAATATACAACAATGTGGATGCAGGCATCAAATCTAGAGGCAAAGCATCTAGAACCAAAAATAGCATTTTAAGCTATGGAAATATAAAGAGATGGCTTCTGACCAGGGTGAGGCGAGGTGCTGGTGTAGGAGGGATGAAGATTAATTAATAGTTAAGGTGTCACATGAGCCCTCACGGGTTTTGACAGGCAGCAAAGGAGGGGTGATGAGTACATCCTTCATAAGTGATGGTTCTGGGTTTTGCTTGTCTCTTACATGTATGTTTCTTCTCTTTTGTCTATTGTCAGGTTGGAAGCCCCATGAAGGGGGTCCTCTATTTGGTTTTCCTGGTCCCCTCAACGTTCCGTAACACCTATCTTAGTTTCTTGCTATGTAAGAATCTTTGTCTGGACATTGAGAAAATGAGATGCCAGGTTTCCCTATCAGTGGGAAGCAAATAGTCTAAGGCATTTGGGGAACACAGATAAAGTTAGTGAGATTGGAGTTGTGACTGAACGAACCTGTAGATTCCTGAGACTGCAGTTGACAGATAATGTCTCATTCGAGATAACAGTGCATGAGGATTTCCTCCTCAGCTGAAAGGAGAAGAATGACAGGCACACCAGTCCCTAATTGTCCCTAATCACTGATGTTTGCCAACAACTAAGAAGGAAGACCTCACGCATTACAGATCTTACCAGGAAGCCTTTAGTGAGATTATCAGCAGCCTAAGGATAAAGAGTGTTGATTTAACTGTAGGAGGATGGAGCTTGGGAAACTCGGCAAAACCAATGAAAGGGGATCTCCGTCCTTCTCCTGAGGCTTCTTGTCTTGTAGTGACAGGTCATGGTGCTTTTCACTTCAGCCTGTTTAGGGGCTCCAAGAAAGGCAAAGCTGAAACACAGGAAGGGATAATACAATTTCCTGAACACCTGTTATTTGCTACAAACCACTAAATGGAGTTCTTTGCCTGGGATAGCTCATTGACTCCTCTTAGCGTTCCAGGATTAAATGAGAGGGAGGAATTGCTTTTCTCATTTGACAATAGAGGAAAACTGAGATTCAGAAACTGCATTTAGCTTTGTCTAAAACATAAACTTTCTAAACTACCAAGTCATCTCCCTGTCTTCGGCGGGGGCCTCTAGAGAACCGACTCTGCCAATGTTGGGTTTTGGGGTAGGAGGCTTTCTGGGGAACGGCTCGGAAATAATTTCTACAAAGGAGTGAGGAAAGCAGGATAGAGCATGAGAAGTTAAACTGTGATGTGTTTCCCTTCGAGGTCTCAGCAGATTCAAGCAGGGTAAGACATGTTAGGCACTCGCCTCAGGGCAAAATTTCAGGGGGGCCAGAAAACTTAGTAATCAAGATACATATTTTAATGCAGTATGCAAACATTTAAACTAATGTAAAAAACATTCATGATGATCAAAGAACCAAAATTTCAAATAAAAGGCAAAATCCAACCCTGTATTTACATGGCTGACCTCACTTGCCCCGCCCTAATCTCCACCTTGTCAGGGTTTGCCTTTACAACATGTTTTAAAAATGTATGATTATATTTTTTTAGAGACAGGGTCTCACTCTGTTGCTCAGGCTGGAGTGCAATGATAAGATCACAGCTCACTGCAGCCTAGAACTCCTGGGCTCAAGCCATGCTCCAATTTTGGCTTCCTGAGTAGCTGGAACTACAGGCACACTCCACCATGCCCAGCCAATTTTTGATTTGATTTGATTTTTTTCATTTACAGCGATGGAGTCTCACTGTGTTGCCCAGGCTGGTTTCAAACACCTGTTCTCAAGCCATGTTCCCTCCTTGGTCTCCAAAGATGCTGGGATTGCGGGAGAAAGCCACCATGCCCACAGCCCTATAAAATATTTTGGGCCGGGTGTGGTGGCTCACGCCTGTAATCCCAGCACTTTGGGAAGCCGAGGTGGGCAGATCACGAGGTCAGGAGATCGAGACCATCTTGGCCAACATGGTGAAACCCCGTCTCTACTAAAAATACAAAAAATAGCTGGGCATGGTGGTGCGTGCCTGTAATCCCAGCTACTTAGGAGGCTGAGGCAGGAGAATCGCTTGAACCAGGGAATCGGAGGTTGCAATGAGCAGAGATCACGCCATTGCACTCTAGCCTGGCGACGGAGTGAGACTCTGTCACACACACACACACACACAAATTATAATACTTTATTATAAACTTTTTGCATTAAGCTTTTAAAATATTGATTTAAATATTTGTGTTGTTTATTGAGATTTTTTTGGTTCTCCCTTAAATTTCACATCTCAGTCAAGTTCTTCACTTGCCTCACCCTAGTTCTTCTGACCCTGAATCCCAGGGAACTCTGGATCTGGGATAATCCTTCAGAGTTGTCCTGCCTTAAGGAGATGAGATCAGGCCTTGTTTTCCTCCCATCCCCAGAACCAGTTATTGGATAGATGTGCACCTAGGAAGAAGATGTAAGCTTGGGTGATTCCCATTAGCTGAAAGCAGATCTCTGAATAGGGTTCAGCTGAGAGCCGGAAGCCCCCAACACCCCCAGAAGCTGGTCGGCTCTGGGAGTTACAGCCTTGTATCCATTACACTTCCCAATGCAACAAACCTCAAGTCCAGGGCTTTCCCTGCTGTCCCCTTCCCTGAACTAGGGGCAAATCTTGTCATTAGGTTAGCACTCCTATGGCGGGAAATTTGCTTGCAGTGTATTGTTTACAAAATAAAAATTTCCAGTATCATGTGGTTTTATCAAGGAGGATAATTCAGGGTTGGAACTATTTATGCGTCAATTCAAGAGTTGTGTGCTGTTATTTCCATCTGCAAAGGTCATTCTACTAAGGCTAGAACTTAAGCCCCAGGGAGTTTCTTGGCTTAGCGAAGACTTGTAGTTTTCAACAGAGATGAGACCAGGAGTGTCTGAAGTCATTCACCATCAGCCTCCAACTCCACCACACATGCGTCCTCTGATAAGCGCCTCAATTACATGTGACTTTCTGCATGTTCTCTCATAGTAGTTGTCTGTCGAACCCCTGGACGCTGACATTGAGGTTCAGACATGTTCATCTTGCCACATTCTATGTGGGACTCCATCAGCTTGGAACGAAAATGGGATGAATTGGTGAGAAACAGGCCAGAGGTGCTCTTGCAGGTGCCATGGTCAGAGGGAAAACAATGCTTTGGCTTGGCCACTGGAGACCGTGTCATGAAAGGTGTCAGACCCAATAGGGACAGGACTTGAGATCTCATAGGTTAGGGGATTTAGGCAGGGGTTATACCTGGAGGAGGGGTGACCAGCCAAGCTGGGCATTCAGAAATGCTTCAATAAGAGCTTGCAGGCATGAGCAGAGGGGTAGAAAGTACAGAGAAGGGATCTGAGTAGTGGGGATCTGAGGACTCTAAATGGGATTTGGAACAGGGGTTCTGTGGACAGGAGAGGTTGGCTATCCCAGTCCCTCAGTCACAACTGCCATCACATTGTCTTTAATGACACAGACTCTGAAGCCTGACTGCTTCAGTCTGAATTCCAGTTTCTCTACATACTTGCTGTGTTGACCTTGGATAAGTTACTTAACCTCTCTGTGCTTTACTTCTTCAGAAAAGGCAATAATATGGGCTTTGTGAATTCTCATAATGTAAAAGAGTTAATAAGTGTAAAGCACTTAAAACAGTGCCTGGCACACAGAAAGTGCTGATTTTTTTTTTTCTTTTCTTTTTGAGACGGAGTTTTGCTCTTGTTGCCCAGGCTGGAGTGCAGTGGCGCGATCTCAGCTCACCGCAACCTCCGCCTCCTGGGTACAAGTGATTCTCCTGCCTCAGCCTCCCGAGTAGCTGGGATTACAGGCATGTGCCACCAAGCCCGGCTAATTTTGTATTTTTAGTAGAGACAGGGTTTCTCCATGTTGGTCAAGCTAGTCTCGAACTCCCAACCTCAGGTGATCTGCCCACTTCGGCCTCCCAAAGTGCTGGGATTACAGGCGTGAGCCACTGCACCTGGCCTGGTTATTTTTTTTTTTTTCCAGACATCTTGTCAACTCTTCTTTTACCTGTCCTCTCCCCTACTTACCTTCTCCCTTTCTTTCTTTCCTTCTTTTTTTCTCTTTTTTCCTTAACAGATCCTCATGTGAAGCTGACATATGTATATTAATTTGTTATCCAAAACGTGGTACCCTTTGTGTTTAATTTAAAATCAGGTAAAGGAAGTTCTATTTCAATTGCTCCTTTCTGGTTCTCAAGTGAGATTTTCCCATGGCTATGAGGCTCCAAATAGAAAACCTGTTTCCTACCCTTGACCTCTATGCTCATTACCTCATCATTAAGCCTCTATTAGCTTTTCCTGGACCCTAATGTTACCTAGATTAGATTTAACGTGGCATGGCCAAGTACACAAGGAACCATTCAGGCCATCAGAAAGCTTTCTCCGTTTCATGAGAAATCTTGAATTCATTTTGAGATGACTTCAGGAGAGTGCAGAGATGTTCTTTTTTTAAAAAGTTATTTTTGCCTGTGGAACACACCATTTCCACAAATAATGAGTCTCATCCAAAACGCCGCTGTGGGCAGGCAGACTCACGGCTCGCGAGACAGTAACTCTTTCCTCCCCCGCTCCTCCACTCTCCCATGGCCGGCTCCATCAAACACGGAAGAGAAAATTCATCAGCTCTGGAGAGTGGTCTCAGAGATACGCAGATTTAAAATACGCAAGACAGCACTGCAAAGTTAAAAATCAGTAACATCCCGTAAGGGGAACCGAATGGACAGTTTTTAGTATCTTCTTACTGTTGAGGGTGGAGATAGGAAATTAACAGAGAACCGCATAAAGTAGCTTGAAGCAAAAACAACTTGTGAAAAGTGGTGCTAGATTCAGATAAGCCTGAGAATGGAAGTTGTTTTCCTTCTACAGAAAGGCAGAAGCATGAAACAGCTCCCGTGAAAGAGAAGACAGCATTTGTACTCAGGATGTGAACAAGGCCCACATATTGAATACGGTTGCAGCACTTGGAATCTGCACAGACAAAAGAGAAAGAGATGGATCAAAGTTCAATGAATTAGAATTGTTTAGTTTGAAGCATAAACATTCCACAACTTCAGGCGCTGCAATTAATATTTACCCCAAATTGAGCAAAAGACTAATCTTATTCAGAAGAGAAGTAGATCTGTGAATAATGCAAAATTGGCAACCAAAAGGAGAGGCTCTATCTGTTCATTCGTCTATGTCTGGAACGTCAATGTGAGCTTCAGAGAATTCACAGACAAGTAGGGAGAAAGCTTTACAGAAAAGACAGATTTGGTGCTGGGATAATAAGTCTAAGCAGGAGTTTACCAGGTAGACAAGGTGTTCTGTCTACCCAGGACACCTCCTCTCCTTGTCCCCTGGCAGATAGGGAGGAAACAGGCAACCTTCTTGTTTCCTCTTTAGGAGATCTGCATTGGCTGAAATATACAATGTTACGGCAGCAATTTTAAGAACCACAGGCCTCTCTGGGACTCTCACGAGCATCCTGCTCCCAAAGCAAACACACAAATACACATAACTTAACACACGATTTCAGGAGGTTCCTAAACCTGTTTGTTGGCATGAGATTGGATGGCTCTAGGCTTAGGAGGAGGCGGAGAAGACCAGAATGGAAACACCTTCCCGTTAACTGAATCAACAACCTGCCTACTGAAGCCGTTGTGGTAGATAACACTAGTACCGTGTTATTGGTAGTTTGTGTAGATCAAAGTTTAAGTGAACAGCCCTGTGCCTGGTACACAGTTCCTCCCATAGTGTAGAAATAACAGGCACAGTTATTCTCAAATAAGCCCTTTATTTTGATGATTATATATTTTGGTGTAAAGAACCCCTTATTTTGTGTTAAAAGGGAAAGAAATAGTTAAAGCCGGAAGACCCACTTAACATTATCCGTCAAGATCTTGGAACCTGCTAGGAATCTTTCACGCTGCCAGGAAAAACCAGCCCTCTCATAGAATGGGGTCTGAATACGGCTCAGTTCTGTTGGTGGCACCTTCTCCATAAACATTTATCGTATAGCACCACGGGGAAAGCTGCCAGCACAAGGCTACCTTTTGTGGCAAAGCTGCTTCCTCATGGGAGGGGCAGTTACTAAGTTTGGGAGACATTTCTTGAAATTAACAGATTTTGGACAAGTCATGGGCACCGTGCTATAGACATGCAACCTCAAGAAGAATTTTACTACCTCTAACTCCCCCTAACTTCTGCCCTCCCAACCAGACTGTTACCCCTTGAACTCTTCTATATAGAATTATGGAGACCTTAGGATCTCTGGTGATGAATGCTGAAAGCATGTCACAGCGAGCGTGGGTTCTCTGGAAAACTAGTGGTTTTCTTACTTTCCTGCAAAAGTAAATTTAGGACAACATATCATTATTAGATTTATAACAAGGACTTTTTTTTTTCTTATTTATTTCTGGAGAAAGTGCAGGAAGATACTCTTACCTACCATTTTAAGGTTTTTTTTGTTTTGCTTTGTTTTGTTTTTGTTTTTTTTTAAACGGAGTCTCTCTCTGTCGCCCAGGCTAGAGTAAGGTGGTGTGATCTCTGCTCACTACAACCTCCGCCTCCTGGGTTCAAGCAATTCTCCTATCTCAGCCTCCTGAGTAGCTGGGACTACAGGTGCCCACCACCATGTCTGGCTAATTTTTGTATTTTTAGTACAGATGGGGTTTCACCATATTGGTCAGGCTGGTCTTGAACTCCTGACTTCAGGTGATCCACCCGCCTTGGCTTCCCAAAGTGCTGGGATTACAGGCGTAAGCCACTGTGCCCAGCCCATTTTAAGGTTTAAATACTTACCATTTATTATAGTTGATGGAAAACAGCATTCTCTTTAAACTTCTGGATTATTTTTTTTTACACCTAATGGTGAGCAAATGTTCATAAAGGCTTTACGAGAGTGAAGGGATGGATTGAGGCAAGCAGGCACCTCCGAAAGACACAAAAAGACTCAGTGAGCACCGTTGCTGTTTGTGAAAGAGACTGATGGGTACTTTTGGAAATTAGCAGCTCCCCGTCTTTTTTGGGCTGGTAATTGCTATGTGACCAAGCTCTGGCCAATGAGCTGTAACGGAAGCGTTGTGTGGGGCTTCTAGAAATCTCTTTAAAATAGAGGAGACCACACTTTCCCTCCTTTTTCTCTTTCCTCCCACTTGAAGTGTGCCATTCCGATAGACAGCCTTGATAGAGAATAGCTATGTAGGACCGTGAAGCAATCTGGAGAATGGAAGCCACGTGCTCAAGTTGGCAGAGGACACAGTTTAGAGCCTGGGTCCCTGATGACTCTTTGGTGTCACCATACCAGACATCACACCAGCCACAGGCTGCCTGCCTCTGGACTCTTTTTATGATTAGGCCACTACTAGGAGAGTTTTTGAGTTTAGCAGCAAAATCTAATTCTAATTAACAGACTCTTACGGGAACAATCACCCCGACTCTAAATTTTTATGGAAATAATCACCTATGGTTTATCTTCCTGTTTGGTAACTGTCTGAGCATTCCAGTCATGTTGTGGCGTTGGTAGATCATGGGGTCATCAGCCTAATGGAAAGTTCCAGTTGACATAGTTTAGGAATAGCTCGGATGCAGCTTCCGTAAGACTTAAGAGAATCTCCCTCCAGGGCTCTGTCTTTGAGCTGCCATTGGCCAATCTTCTGTCTTTACCTGGCCTGTTGAATAACGGATATACACAGCCTAGCTCCTCCCTCTGCTATAAATATTCTAGACGTGAGAAGCACCAGGCCATTTTTCTTTCAATTATTTTGCGACTCTTACGGCTATTTGACTTTTCTGCGTCAAAAAACAAACATAGAACATTAGGATGAAGCCAGGTCTGCCACAAATGCAAAAAAAATTTTTTTCTCTTCCCTTGAATGTTTTCCTAGTGACTCCTTTTGGAATGTTATTTTGAACTTACAAAGGTTCTTTTAAAAAAAACTTTGTATATTTCTTTTAAGCATCCCTTGAGAAAGTCAGATTTAAACTTAGCAAACTCATTGGCTTTTTAAAAGCACGTTCTTAAAATAGTTGATGTAAATCTTGGTGGGAAATCTTTAGGTGCCCCGAATGGACAGAAATAGAAATGTTAATGGAAATGCCATTTGTGAAGACATTGGTGACGGCTCCATTCAGATGGGCCCAATCAGGAAAGACAGGAGTTTGCAAAGCATTCCAGTGTGAGTTTGACTTTAGGAGCCCCAGAGGGGGGAAAAAAATAAGAAGCCAGTGAAAGAAAGAAAGAGAGCAGGCGATTATAATGTTGTTTGGACAGGACAGACTCCTAGGTATGCATATGTTAACACATTACAAAAGTCACAGTTATTTTCTAACCCTTTTATGGAGCAACTTCATCTTTCAAAGATTACAAATATTATTAAATGAATCACTCGGGTAGGTCTGCAAGACTTGGCATGACGTCAGCTGTTTTGCTGTAGGTCAACAGGAGAGTGAGGTCACAGAAGGTCCAAGCTACACGGAAAGCTAGTGGCAAAGGCCTCTGGGTGCTTGGCTTTACAGACTGAGGACTCTGAGGGTCAGATGTTTAGAAATGTGCTTAGTCACATGTGTGGCTCATAGTAAATCTAGGCAGTGCCAGCCAGCACAGAGGTGTGGCTTGGTGATGGTGCTGTGAGGCGACAGTACAGCAGAAGCTTTATCTCCCCCAATTCCATTCCAGACATCTCACAAATCGCCCCCCAAAATAAATCATATTGATGAAGAGTTGAGTTTTCCTTAGTGTTATTTCAAGGATGATTAAAAGTATCTGTAGAAATACAATTCTGAGGCCGGGTGTGGTGGCTCACGCCTATAATCCCAGCACTTCGGGAGGCCGAGGCAGGCGGATCACCTGAGGTCAGGAGTTCAAGATCAGCCCGACCAACATGGTGAAACCCCGTCTTTACCAAAAATACATAATTAGCTGGGTGTGGTGGCGCGTGCCTGTAGTCCTAGCTACTCGGGAGGCTGAGGCAGGAGAATCACTTGAACCCAGGAGGCAGAGGTTGCAGCGAGCCAAGATCATGCCATTGCACTGCAGCCTGGGCAACAAGAGCAAAACTCCATCTCAAAGAAAAAAAAATGAAATACAGTTTTGATTCATCCCCTACCACTCTCGCTTTCTCAGTACTTCTCTCCTTCTCTTCAAACCAGAGGACTTCCGTTTCTCTATAATTCTGCCACCCCCATTAAGTATTCCATATCCACCAGAATTCCCAGCCCACAGGTTTTTATGTGATAGTGCCTTGCTATATTTATTGCTATATTCATTGAAAGGCTTCAGTCTTTAATGGCACCAGACAGATTTTTAGCACATTAATAAATGTGGTTTAGGCCAAGCATGGTGGCTCATGCCTGCAATCTCAACATTTTGGAAAGCTGAGGTGGGAGGATTGCTTGAGGCCACTTCAAGACTAGCCTGGACAACATGGAGAGAGACTCCCATCTCTACCAAAAATTAGCCAGCATGGTGGCTAAGGCCTGTAGTCTCAGCTACTCAAGAAGCCAGGCAGGAGGATCCCTTGAGCTCAGAGTTCAAGGTTACAGTGAGCTGTGATCGTACCACTGCACTACAGCCAAGGCAGCAGAACAAGACCCTGTCTCTAAAAATAAAAATATGAATAAAATAAATGTTGTGGCTTAGAGTTATAGATCCCACCATAAGTCTGGGCACTTTTGCTGAGAGTCTAGTCATGGTGACTGTACCTCCTTATCTGCCCTGTTGTACCACTGCTATTATTATTATTACTGTCCTCTTTCACTTGAGAAAGTGTCCTAAGGCTGGGTGCAGTGGCTTATGCCTGTAATCCCAGCACTTTGGGAGGCCGAGGAGGGCAGATCACTTGAGGTCAGGAGTTCGAGACCAGCCTGGCCAACATGGCAAAACCTCGTCTCTACTAAAAATACAAAAATTAGCCAAGTGTGGTGGGGTGCGCCTGTAGTCCCAGCTACTTTAGACACTGAGGCAAGAGAATCACTTGGACCTGGGAAACAGAGGTTGCAGTGAGAGCCGAGATGGCGCCACTGAGCTCCAGCCTGGGTGACAGAGCAAGACTCTGTCTCAAAAAAAAAAAAAAAAAGTGTCTAAGTTTGCATGATAAATTATAGGCTGTCCCACAGCCAGGGGACAAAGGAATGCCAGGCTTTGGAGTCCAGAGGTTGGAGTGGAGTATGATGTACCCACGTCCATTGCTGGGGCAGGCCAGTTGGTGTTGGCCATAGATGCCAGCTCCCTGTTATTAGAAAGGTAGATCATCGGGTTCAAGACTCCTCCAAGTCGAGATTTTTCCTCTATCACATTGCAGACATGGTCCTTCAGGCTGGGACAGGGACCTGGCTTCGAGAAGCAGCCTATCCTGTGTGTAGCACTGACAGCAAGGGAGTTCTTTGTCAGACTGAGCTGAGTGCTGCCTCCTGGAAGGGCAGAGGACATCTGCTGTGCTTTCCACCTGATGACACTTTAGATGGTAGTGTGCGAGGCCAGAGGATGGAAAGATGCTATCTGACTGGAGGGTCAAGAAAGAGCATTTGCTTCTCCTCTCTCTCCCAGATCTCTCCCAAGGGCAGTGAGGAGGCGCGCTCCCTGCCCCTCCCCCGTATCTGTCAGCTGCATATCCCCATGCAGGGTGCCGGGCGCTCATCTTTACTGTTGGATGGTCAGTGAGGGCATGAGGCTGGGTCCATTGCCTGACTTGTTTTAGCTCCCAAATGGCAGGGCAAACACATATGCTAGTTAAAAGCATCCTGAACCTGTGAGGGCAGGTGTTACTGTGCCCCCAGTCCCTTTTGTCCCTTGACTTAAAAATCCATAGGCATTGGATAAACTTCAAAGCAGCTGTCTGGAACCTCCTTCCTCAGCAGACTCCAGAAATGCCTTTGGGGACTCCTTTTCTTTTCTTTTTTCTTTCTTTTCTTTTCTCTATCTTTTCTTTTCTTTTTTCTTTCTTTCCTTTTCTTTTCTTTTTTCTTTCTTTTCTCTTTCTTTTCTTTTTTCTTTCTTTTCTTTTTTCTTTCTTTTCTTTCTCTTTCTTTTTTCTTTTTCTTTTCTTTTTCTTTTCTTTCCTCTTTCTTTTCTTTTTTCTTTCTTTTCTTTTCTTTTCTATTTTTGTTCTTTTCTCTTTCTTTTCTTTTCTTTTCTCTTCTTTTCTTTTTTCTTTCTTTTCTTTTCTTTCTTTTCTTCTTTTTTTTTCTTTCGTTTTCTTTTTTTTTTTTTTGAGACAGGCTTTTGCTCTGTCACCCAGCCTGGAGTGCAGTGATGTAATCTCAGTTCACTGTAACCTCCACCTCTCAGGTTCAAGTGATTCTCCTGCTTCAGCCTCCCGAGTGGCTGGGATTACAGGCACCCACCACCATGCCTGGCTAATTTTTGTTGAGGGCTCATTTTCTAAAAGCCTCTGCTTCTCCCTGGGCACATGGTTCCTCTTCTACACATTTGTTTGGGCTGTGACTTACAACATGCTGCTGGCCATTCATTCAATAAATACTTTCTGAGTGTGGAGTTTCCTGGTAAACAAGTAGGAGTATACTCAACCTCATAGGGCTTTTTTTTTAAAAAAAATTGACAAATAAAAATGGCACATTATTATGGTGTACACATGATGTTTTGAAATCTGCATACGTTGTGAAATGGTTACACGGAGTTTATTAGCATATGTATTGCCTCAGCTACGTACTATTTTTTTGTGGTGAGAACACTGAAAGTCTATTCTCCCAGGGATTTTCAAAAATACAATATATTGTTATTAACTATAGTCACTGTGTTGTACAATAGAACTCTTGAACTTCTTCCTAACTGAAATTTTACATCCTTCGATCAACAGCTTCCCACTCCGGCCTTCCCAGCTCTTGGTAACATCTCTAACTTTTATGAATTTGACTTTTTTAGATTCCATATAGAAGTGAGATCATGTGCTGTTTGTCTCTTTGTGACTTGCTTATTTCACTCAGTCAAATGTCCTTCAGATCCATCCATGTTGTCATAAACGACAATATTTCTTTCTTTCTTTTTAAAGGCTCAACAGTATCTTTATGGGGCTTTAATTCCGGAGACATGTTGGAGTCAGGCCTCAGCAAACCACCTCTGGATTTTTCCTTTCCAACGCCCATTGGGAATTCTTTAGGGATCAGAGGAACTGAAAGACTAAACAGGGCTAACCCTAAATGAAAAAGCACAAGCTTTGTTTGCTTTACGACTTTTAACTAATGCAAATCATTAAGATAATTTAATAGAAAGAATTCAACCAGTCACTCTAATCAAATCTATTTTGGTTATTTTAAACCCTTCTTTCTTCTTATTTCAGCCATACTGGGCACACCCTTGGCATTTTGCTTTTCATATGCAGATGTCAGAGTGTGGGTATGGCAGGGATTTCCATACGCACGGAGTTGGGAGCGTTTTTCCCCTGACCTTCTCCCCTATACTCCGTGTCCTTCCTGCTCTCTGGAGGGGAGAGCCCACTTGAGAGAGCTTTCAGCTCTTGGCCATTTGGCTCTTCTAGACTTTCTGTCCCTGACTGAGATTATTCAGCAGCGTACACACCTCTGTCTAACTTGCCTAAGAAAAAGCGAAGATAAGGACGCTTTCATCCATTTGCTCGGATTCTCTGAGTGGACTCTGGACAGTGCTGTTTGGGAGCCTACTTCTCATATCTCTGTCGAAGGTGTCAGCTGTCCAGAAAACTGCCGAGAGAAAATAACACTGAGATTAGCTAAATGCAGATGGCCACCGTGAGCCCTTCTCCAGGGCAATGGCAAGCGACATCGGTCTGCCAGGTGGCGTTATATCTACAAGTTGTGTTCTTGTTGTTTCTCTTTAGTGGTGCGTATCACCAAGCTGGAGGGACACAGCTGGATAATCCTGGGTCCACACTCAGAGCCTTAAGCTCCTTTTACTTATTTTTTTTTTTAATAACAAAGAGGAATCTCATGTTTTGCTCCAACGAACAACATAAAGGAGAAGTAGTGCATATTTTAGGAACTTTGTGTCCCAGATACCAAAAAGATTTTGTACCATCCTTAGAAGAAGCAGATAGACGCCACCTCCCCAGCCCACAAGGTCACAGCTTTGAAGGTTATACGTGTGTTTGGATGTTTACGATCCCATTTCCAGGACCTTTGCTCTTTTTATTTCTCCTTTCCGGGAATACTCTTTCCTCACATCTTGGCAGCCTCCCTCTCTCATTCCATTCACGTCTCTGCTCGAGTGTCATCTTCACACAAGATCTCTCTGACTTCTTTATCTCAAACAGCCTCTCCCTTCAACATAACTTCCTATACTGTACTTTGCGGTCCAGTATTGAGCCCTTGATAAGTGACCACTGCAAGTGAGGAACGGAATTCCTAGTTGCACTTAACTGTAGCCAATTTAAATTTGAAAACTGAAGGAGTGTGAAATATTGCTCTGTTAAAACAACTCGATTGTTTGATGGAACTACATTTCTCTTTAACTGTGGAACATTTAGCTTCCAAACTGAGATAGGCTGTAAGTGTAAAATACATTTGAATTTCAAAGATTTTTAATGGATTTGGAAGATTAGGTAGGGAAAATGCAAAACATCTCGTTAATGTTTATATTTATTACATGATGAAATAAATATATTTTGGGTATATTTGGTTATATAAAATATACTATTAAATTAATTTTATTGCTTTCTTTTTACTTTTAATGTAACTGCTGGAAATTGAAATTTTCCATGGGATAGCATTGCTCTATACTTCGCCTTTTTATTACCTAACATTATATATTTTAATAGATTCTATATTATACAATATAAATATTATGCATTATTTCTGTATCATCTGTTTGTTTCTCTAGAAGTCCTGTTAGAGCCTTACATCTTTTAAGTACTAATATTGGAATGTCTTTGTGTGATTTATGTAGAAGAAACACAGCACCTTCTCAGAACTCCAAGGGGAGGAAAATACATTAGATTTGGTCCCAAATAGTAAAAAAATATGAATAGGAGCTAGGCCTAGGTGTGGGTGAGAGACAGGTGATTGGATGTTTAGAATGAGCCAGATGATTCCTTGAGCCATTGTTCCAAATCTTTCATTTAATATATAGGATATCTGAGGCTGAGCGCTTGACACTCTTCAGGACTGAACTCTTGGGAGGATGCTTCTTTTTCAAATTAAAATTATAGAAGCACAGTGAAATTATTTGGTGGGTTGTAGCTGAGAGGAATTGCCCCTAAGTAAATGTCCGTGGTCACCCAGAGTCAAAGGTTGCTGTGTATGCATACCTGCCCCTGTGTTTCATGAAAAGACAATGTTCTAGTCTTGTTTTATCTCTAGAGTCACACACATCATGCCAAAAAAACAAAAAACAAAAAACAAAAAAACCCTTATTTGGAATAACTTAGGTAAAAGTAAGAAGTAAGATACAATAATCCATTAGTGGAGGCCATGCGGAAGGCTGGCTGGAGACAGGCTAGGGTATGGTGATACATTTGCTCAATGCTCACAATGATCTACTCAGTTCCCACAATGATATACTCAATGCTCACAATGATATACTATACAACAGGATGTGCCGCAGTCTCTTTGGTATGAGCATAGAGTGATGGGACTTGCAAAATTCCAACCATGGTTTCATTCCATCCCTTCATTCAACAGGTATATTTTGAGTATCTTCCATGTGCAAGACATTGTTCTAGCTGCTGGAAATAATGCAGTGAAAAAGCAAGGTCTCACCATACAATCCAGAAGTTTCACTCCTTGGGCTTGAAAACTTAAGGTCCACACAAAAACCTGCACACAGATGTTTACAGCAGCTTTATTCATAACTGCCAAAGCTTAGAAGCAACCAAGATGTCCTTCAGTAGATGAATAAATACATCAGTACATCTAGACAATAGAATATTATTCAGCATGAAAAAGGAATGAGCTATCAAGCAATGAAAAGCCATGGAAGAGCCTTGAACGCATGTTGCAAAGAGAAAGAAGCCAATCTAAAAAGGCTGCACACTATAATTCCAACCATAAGACATTCTGGATAAGCTGAAACTACGAAAACCGCAAAACGATGAGTGGTTTCCTGGGGTTAGGGTGAAGAAGGGATGAATAGTCAGATCACAGAGATCTTAGGGCAGTGAAACTATTCTGTTGATACTTTAATGATGGATCCATGTCATTGTACATAAAACATGCAATACCAGGAGTGAACCCTAATCTAAACTAAGGATTCTGTGTGATAATGATGTGTCAATGTAGGTTCATTAATTACAACAAATGTACCAGTCTGGTGGGAAATGTTGATGATGAGGGAGGCTGTACATGTGAAGCCGAGGAGAAGGCATATATATATATATATATCTCTCTCTCTCTCTCCATATATATATCCCCATATATATCTCTCCATATATATATCCCCATATATATATCTCCATATATATATCTCCATATATATCCCCATATATATATCCATATATATCTCCATATGTATATCCCCATATATACCCATATATATAACCCCATATATATATCTCCATATATATCCCCATATATATCCATATATATAACCCCATATATATAGCTCCATATATATATCCCATATATATCCATATATATGTAACCCCATATATATATCTCCATATATATATATCCCCATATATATCCATATATATCCCCATATATATATCCCCATATATGTATCCCTATATACATCCCCATATATATCTCCATATATATCCCCATATATATGTATCCCCATATATATATCCCCATATATGTATCCCCATATATATCCCCATATATATATCCCCATATATATCCCCATATATATATCCCCATATATATATCCCCATATATATATCTCCATATATATATCCCCATATATATATCTCCATATATATCCCCATATATATCCCCATATATATATCTCCATATATATATCCCCATATATCTCCATATATATATCCCCATATATATCCATATATATATCCCCATATATATCCATATATATCCCCATATATATATCCATATATATCCCTATATATCCATATATATATCCCCATATATATATCCATATATATATATATAGAGAGAGAGAGAGAGAGGAAATCTCTCTACCTTTCACTTATTTTTGCTGTTATCCTAACACTGCTGTAAAAAAAAAAAAAAGACCTTAGGAAAATAAAACAAATAAACAAACAAGGTCTCTATTTTCACAGAAAGCATATAAAGTGACTATATAAAGTTTTCACAAAAAGCATATAAAGTGACCATCTTCCCAGCTGTACAAATGTTAGGTAAACATAAAGGCTGAGAGGAGAGAAGGCAGGGGCATTCTGTTGGCATTGGAGCTCTGGATTCTGGTCCTTCTAGGGACAGGCTCTACTCGTCATTTCCTGCATTTCGCTTTTATGAGCTTCCGTGGCTTATGCTAATGAGATATGAATGTCAGTCACTTGTCTGTGCTAGAATGCTGATGCCCGCGGATGCCACCAACTACTTTGTAAGTTTATCGAGAGCCTTAAATAAAATTATAAATGCAAAGTAACTAGCATGATGACCAGCATACAAAAGGCTCTCAAAAAATGATAATGACAATGATGATTTAAAATCTCTCAGAGTTCTCCAAATCTTTCTCAAGCTAAAGATCCCAAAGCAACACACAGCTTTATGCAAATCTAGCCACTGCTAAGCATTTCAGAGGAAGCTATATTGATTTGGGCTGCAAAAGAGCCTTTTTCTTTTTTTCGTTAAGAAAACAGAATGAAAGATGTAGAGTAAGTCTGAGTCATTCACCTGGTGTAAGCCAGGATTCACCAGGAACAGCTGGGAGACACACACACACACACACACACACACACACACACTGAGCTCCATGTGCTCCCATCATAAAAAATGTCTCAGAAGTCTGGCTTGTTCAATTTTTTTTCCCCTAAAAAACAGAACATTTTTTCCTCTTGCAAAATCTTTTGCAAAACTCAAAATATGAAACAGATAAAAGCAGAGCCCTCCATGCTGCAGTAGCACCCAGGACTCTAGCTTCTCTGCCCTTTGTGCTCCTGGGGAGTCTCTCCGGAGCTGCAGCACCCCTCAGAATGGATTTGGAAAACACTGTGGTAGGAGATGGGGGAGGAGGGAAGGACACAGAGGCTTTAGTTTGGCAAACTTAACTGTTGAAGAAGTGTCAGAGAGCTGGAGAGCAAGTTGAGGCATTGCAGTGGAAACAAGTAGTGATGAAGTGGGGCATTAGCCCTTGGACTTGACCTGTTACGAACTCTCCCAGTGGGGAGGGGGCAGAGGCAGGCAGAACTGTCCCAGGAGCCTGAAGCAGATTTATTAATGGGATAGACAAGCCTGAAAGTTAGAAACTGAGCTTTATTACAGTTAAATGGCAGAACGTAGGCTTTTATTTAGATGTCTCTTGCCTTTTTCTTTTCACTTTCTAAAAATGACATGTAAGTTTCTATATTACCTAAAATTTATAGAGCCCACACTCATACACTGTCTTTTGCTTTGGGGGGTTTGTATATACTGACTTTACATGGCACTGGATCATTTATACTTAACATGAAATTTAATTCATTCTACTTCTAAATAATTATATTTCTTTATATACTACACTAAATGATTTTTTAATGCCTGAAGAAGATCCAAACTTGTATTTCTGCTATGCCGTTCTGTCTCTCTCTTTTAAAAATTAAAACTTTTGTTATTGGAAATTTCAAATATATACAAAAGATGAGAGAACAGTATAATGAACACTCATGTACTCATCATACACCTTCAACAGTTTGCAAATGGGCAGTCTGTTCAATGTATATTTCTACTTCCAGTCCCCTGGATTACTTTGAAGCAAATTTCAGACACATATTTCATCTCTGATTATAGTTAATTCTTGTAATTCATGGCAGTTATGTTTTTTAAAGTCACTGTGAACACTGAATTAGTGAATACTGAATCACTGCTCCTAGGGAAAATACGGGATTAGGTTCCTGAGAGCCTCTGGCCACAACATTTTTGTCAACTGATTAATACATAAACTTGTTTAATGCATGTTTCTGTTTAAAGACACCTTATTTATGTTGTTGATTCATTGACATTGAATTTACCGCCAACAGCACTATAATGCCGGAATGAAGCTTACTGAACACATGCATTTTCTCTGTAAGGCACACATAGCCTTCTTGTACTTAGGAACACTATGCAGGATTTCAGCACCATGCTTGTGAACCCCTTCCTTACACCATAGTCAAAAATTAACTCAAGATGGATTAAAGACTTAAATGTAAAACCCCAAACCATAAAAACTCTAGAAGAAAACCTTGATAAACTTTGAGGACATAGTTGTGGGCAAAGGCTTCATGATGAAAATGCCAAAAGCAACTGCAACAGAAGTCAAAATTGATAAATGGAATCTAATTAAGCTAAAGAGCTTCTGCACAGCAAAAGAAACTATCATTATAGTGAACAGGCAACCTACAGAATGGTAGAAAATTTTTGCAATCTACCCATCCGACAAAGGTCTAATATCCAGAATCTACAAGGAACTTAAACAAATCTACAAGAAAAAAACAACCCCATTAAAAAGTGGGCAAAGGATATGAACAGACACTTCTCAAAAGAAGACATTCACACAGCCAACAAACATATGAGAAAAAGCTCAACATCACTGATCATTAGAGAAATGCAAATCAAAACCACAATAAGATACCATCTCACGTCCGTCAGAACGGCGATTATTAAAGCGTCAAGAAACAATAGGTACTGTCGAGGCTGTGGAGAAACAGGAACGCTTTTACACTGTTGGTGGGAATGTAACTTAGTTCAACCACTATGGAAGACAGTATGGTGATTCCTCAAGGATCTAGAACCAGAAATATCATTTGACCCTGCAATACCATTACTGGGTATATACCCAAAAGAATATAAATTATTCTACTATAAAGACACATGCACACGTATGTTTATTGCAGCACTATTTACAATAGCAAAGCCATGAAACCAACCCAAATGCCCGTCAATGATAGACTGGATAAAGAAAAGGTGGTACATAACACCATGGAATACTACACACCTATAAAAAGGAAGGAGATCATGCCCTTTGCAGGGACGTGGATGAAACTGAAAGCCAACATCCTCAGCAAACTAACACAGGAACAGAAAATCAAACACCACATGTTCTCACCCATAAGTGGGAGTTGAACAATGAGAACGCATGGACACAGAGAGGGGAACAACACACACCAGTCCGGTTGGGAGGTGGGGGAGCGAGGGGAGGGAACTTAGAGGACAGGTCGATAGGGGCAGCAAACTACCACGGCACACATATACCTATGTAACAAACTCGCACGTTCTGTACGTGCATCCCAGAACTTAAAGTAAAATAGTAAAAACTAAACAAACAAATACAAAGTGTAACCAAAGTCTCATGTCCCGTTATTCCACAAGAAATTTCACAATAATTGAAATAATTAAACATCCAGTCTGGGTTCACATTTCCCTGATTGTCTCATCATTTGTTTTTCAGGCATTTTGTTCATTTGAATCATCTCTTAACGGTTTTATCAACTTTGTCAACCGGACTCAACTTTTCCAGTTATATCCACAACATTTTAGCAGCCTTTAGAGATGGTGCGCCAAGGCCTGGATTCAAGGAGATTTCCAGGAGCTCACCTCAGGGGTGCTTTTCCATTGACAGCTCAGGTGGGGCTACTGTGCATATCTTCAACTATGGGCGGATTTCATCCGACTTCTTGGCTCTGCACTATATTCAGCAGAAATTCCTCCAAGTTGTTTTCATGTTGGATAATGCCCTTCCCGATTTTGCAACACTAATGCAGATATTTTTGCTGGTTTTTCTGTGTGGGGGAATGGCAGTTCTATGGACATTTGGAAGGGGAGTGGGATTAAAAACATGTGCTTAATCAGTCATCCTTAACTGAAACGATGTAGTCTTAACAGATTTACAGCACTCTTCATTTTACAACCACTTAAGTAAGTTTATAAAGTTAAAACAGACCAAAGAAGCATCCACCATTTAAAGGACTATTCAGTCCCCTAATTTTTAGATGCAATGAAAAATTCATTAATTAAAAAATATTTTCTTCTGAAATGATCTGTTGGACATCTGTCATGTGCCAGGCTCTATGTTAAATGCCAGTTATAAAAAGGAATAGGCACATTCCCTGTCCTCAAGCCTCTTACAGCCTACATAGCAAGGGGGTTATATACATAGGAACAGCAGGATCCACAATGGCCATCATGAGAGCAGAGGATTCTGGGAACAGAAGTGATTCATTCCACCTGGGGCTCCTGTGCTGGGAAAGCTTCATGAAAGAGGAGATATGGTGGCAGGAGGGTAGATGAATGGACACTAAGAAGAAGGTAAAGAATGTGCTTGGCAACTAATGGCTAACCTGGTGCTTCTGGATCATAAAGACTAGAAAGAAAGCCAATCTGAGATTATGAAAGCCTTTAATGTGAAGACTTGGGGCTTTATCTTCTCAGGCAGTAGAAATCCATAGAGACTCCTAAAAATAGTATTGTGGCATGATTAAAAGTTCAATGAAATAAGAAACCGCAATCAAATGAATCATTCTTTAAGGATCAAGAAAAGACTATAAGAAAGACTATAATCAAACTTACTCCAAATCTAACCAAAATTTAAAAGTGTCCCAGATATGAGATAAACAGTATATAAACTGTGGAAAATCCCTTTAAAATTTTTTCAGATAAAAAAGGAGAGCAAAAATAATTTTCATTGCAGTTCAATCTTAAGCCCTAACTTATCGGGCGCTTTTATAAAGAGAAGAAAATATGGCCCCCAAGTTCATATTTTTGACTACCAGCAGTACACCTGACCACACAAGAGGCCAGGACATAGACTTCTCAGTGGGGCTACCCCTTTTTCTTCTGGCTCAAAATTTGACTTTTCCTCCAGGCCAGTGAAAGCAAGTCCTTCTGCCACACGCTTTCCACTATCTGTTTTTCTCTCTTGATACCTGAAATACAGGAAAGGAGCGTGATTTCCTGATCTGCCTTTGCCCTCGTGAAAGTATCTTACTTGATTCTTTTGAATTTTAATTTTCACCCCAGGAGAGTGTTTATCTCTTTAACTTTATACATGCTACCCTACCCCCTCAAGTGCTAGAACGCTCCAGACTTCATTATTATTAGAATTTTTAAAGAATTTTGGACATACTGGTAATGATTTTCAGACACCAGGCCTTCTGCCAAAATCTAGAATCAGCTTTGGACCTGTTTAGAATCTCCGGTTCTTTGTGAGTGATAGAGAACATCTCCGGGAACACTTTTCAGAGTCCCAGAATGCGCTTTTCCAGCAAAGACACCTCACAGCCGCAGCTCTGTATGTCTGTATTGGCACTTTCCTCAGACACATGGTGGTCCCCATCAGCCTCTCTAATAGACCAGAGCACACGGCCTAAGGCCCTCTTGGTCTGCACTTATTAGCAAGTTACTTTAGGGCTTTGCAGACATCAGAGGAATCTTTTGTCCGTCACTATCTGTAGTTCCCCAACTGCTGACATTTTCTAAGGCCTTAGAATGACATATACCAGAATTGGAGGGAGCTCAGAGACTACCTAAACCATAAATGCTCACATTTCATTTTTGCATCAAAATCTTTTGTTCAAACATATCAAAATCTTAAGCTCAAATTTTAATCTTACAAGGGAGATCATTGCTTGAGATAAAACGAATAAAAGTATTGCTCCCAAGGGTGCACAGGGCAACTCTGCTAAAAATCCTGGGCTCTGCAGAGCATAGTTTGAAAACCAATGGTTAATTGAAGTTTTTATGAAAGCGTAAGTCATGAAAATAATGTTCAGAGACATGAAGCCATTTGTCCGCAGTGACACCATTGGAAGAAAAGTCACTATTCTAATTCCAGTCTGATGGATCCCAAAGCCCCAGGACTTTCTATGGGGTCATGCATACTGCCCACTTATTTGCCAGTCTTGTCTCCAAAAGCTTCTCCTAAGGTAGAATTGTAGACATTCATTTTGAGGACCCATTTGCTTGGTGATTCACCTTCATATTTTTTTCCTTTTTTTTTCTAAATACAATTCACCAATTTGCTCGTAAGGTACAAACTTGTGTTTTGGGCATCTTGTACCCAAAGCAATAAAATCTGGATCTCACTGTTCTTCATTAAGATGTTAGACTTCTAGCTATATTGCTTTCGGTGAATTTTCTCCTCAAACCGGTTGACTGTTTTTTATAAATGTTTTGCTCTGCCTGGCAAAACAACGAGTTGACCAGTTGGCTGTTTTTATGAATGTTCTGCCCTTTCTGGCGAGATTGATTTTTCATTTTGTGTTGTTCAAACATATCAAAATGTTACACTCAAATTAAAATCTTATAAGGGAGATCATTGCTCAATATAAAACAGATGAAAGTAGAACTCCAGAGGCTGGATCTGGACAGTGTGATTGTATCATTTGCCATCCAAACCCGGACATTTTTGAAAGTAAAAGGGGGTTCGATTAATTAGTAACCTGGGACAACAGGTGCAATCCTGGACTGTCTTGGACAAGCAGGACGGATCATCTGTTGTCCTGTTACAGTTTCCAAGTCACCTGAAGCTGGGATGAAGTTGACAACATTTCAGTTAATAAGCCACAGAAGAAATTACAGAGAAGGAAGAACACTAAGAGGAATCAAAGACAGAAAATACGAGAAACTGGTGTGGCTGACAGCTTGACAACCAGAATTGAAGCTTTGTGTCTGGTTGATTGGACCTCAAGCCCATAGGAGTGGGTAGCCCAGATGGGCAGAGAGTAGAAAGGAAGAGAAGAGGAGAAAAGCTCCCAAATCAGAACCAGTTAGAGGCTAGAAGTAGCCATAACAAGGGAATTTGGCTCCTGCATTCTCTTCAATTGTCTGTGCAGAATAGTATATGTGAGGCATTCTAGCTGGAAAATTCCCAAATTCCAGAGACAATGGCCTTATGCAAATCGTAGGAGATATATCTGTGTATGGCCTGAAAAGGATGAGCTCTGGAATGTTTTGATGGAAGACAAGGATGTTGGCATTGCTTCAGCAAATGACATCGGGGTTAGAAAGGACAGCTGCTCACATTCCTGGCTGGTGTTGCATGCATTAGCGCTGCTGAGTGCTGCCTATGTCTGCCTGTAGCCACATCAGCATCCCCAAACCAGGCCTGCAGGGGGCTCGTCATAGAGAGGCTATTCTGTCCCTCAATTCAAATTTTATTTTGCAGAAAGGCAGTCATTTTGTATTGCTTGATATGTCACATGTACAGTCCTCTCCGTTTCTCAAGAAAGAAAACCATATAACCTTTAAAAAGTAGAAATTCAGAGTCAAAAAGGCAAAGTTGGGTCGTGCTCTGGTTGAATGGCTCACGCCAGTAATCCCAGCACTTTGGGAGGCCGAGGTGGGCGAATCGCCTGAGGTCAGGAGTTCGAGACCAGCCTGACCAACATGTAGAAACCCCGTCTGTACTAAAAATACAAAATTAGCTGGGCGTGGTGGCGCATGCCTGTAATCCCAGCTACTCAGGAGGCTGGGGCAGGAGAATCACTTGAACCTGGTAGGTGGAGGTTGCAGTGAGTCGAGATCGTGCCATCGCACTCCAGCCTGGGCAACAAGAGCCAAGCTCTGTCTGAAAAAAAAAAAAAATCACCCGGACATCTTTATATTTATGTGCTATATATTTATATCACAACCATGGCTACTGTCCATTGAACATTTTCTATGTGCTTTACAGGTTTATCT